>NC_135500.1:160612688-160960188 GCF_052857255.1 Amblyomma americanum | reverse complement strand
GTATTCACCAGCGCCACCCTCGTACAGAGCGGCGGACGTACCACGTCCTGTATTACCGCGAGTGTGACGTGGAACGTCATCTAACGGTGAGGGCGGAAACTGCACGAGAGCCCTCTTATGCTACCTATGGCATCAAGACTGCCAGAACCGAGGCCCTCGTTAAGCTATTAGCAGACAAGGTAAAGGAAATGAGGGGCTCGTTTGACAAACCTTTGAAGGAAGCCAACAGCCACCGAAACTAAGGTGCATAGGGGAATGTTTCTATTTTTTAATTCGTAACGCTGATTAGTGGAAGAACAATACTTTGATTAATCTGTCGCTTAAAGAAAATGATTTATTAAGCAACAAAAAAAACAACCATGCCGCCAGTGGGATCCGAACCCACGACTTCCTAATTTATATATATATATATATATATATATATATATATATATATATATATATATATATATATATATATATATATATATATATATATATATATATATATATATATATATGCCAGGTGTTTCACGGAAGGTGATCACTAATTTTTAAAAATAGGGTTTTTGAAGTAAACAGAAGCTTTTTCCAGCATAGTAATGCCAGAGTTCGCGGACGTCAGAAAAGAGGTGAATTATGTTGTTAGCAAGAAAGAGAATAAATAAATCCTATTGGTTAACTTTTAAACTATTACGAATAGGCAGCTGACTAATTAGACATTAGTAGCGGGCAGTTAATATTAACTATATGAGTTTTTAGAACTTCGAAAACGCCATTAGTCTCGCCGCTGTTGCCCGTCAAAATTTTGCTACATAGTGCTAAAATACATGCACTTTTGAAAAGTATGCAGGCAAAAAAATTCACCAGTGGTCATATCTACTCGAAATTGCCAAAATTTGTTGAGCCACAGCGCTGAAGGTAATCACGTTTTTGAATTTTTAAAAATGTATTTAGCTATTACTAACGGCCGGCTACAAATTTCTAATTGCAATCAGGTGCCTATTAAACATAGTTTAAAAGTTAACTATTAGAATTTACTTAATCACTTAGATAGTTAAGATGTTTCGCCTGTTTTTTGTCGCCCGCCGAGACTCATGTTACTATGCCGCAAGTCGCTTCTGGTTACATCAAAAACCTTGTTTTTACATTTAGTGAACATCTTCCCGGAAACACCTGGTATATATATATATATATATATATATATATATATATATATATATATATATATATATATATATATATATATATATATATATATATATCATTACTAGGGAACGTTACTTTCTACAGCACTAGTCAATTTATTTCGAATATGAACACTTAATTATTCCTTCATACTATCATTTTGCTGAGAAGCGCATGCTGCGTCGCATCATATCACTCGCCAAACTTCATCCAACTTCTCAAAACAGAAAATGCGACTGCATTCCCTGTTTTTAGCCTTCAAGTACTGATAAATGTATCGAAATCGTGAAATCGAAGCTGGTCTTCATGTTGGGAGGCATGATGCCACTTGAGAATCCGCCTTCCTGTGCATTTGTTATGGCTTAGGTACTTAGTTACTGTTGTGCCACATGATGTCGGTACAAAGTATTGCAAGGAAACTGATCGATTTTGCTGCATGAGCTTGTTGATATCGTGTTTGAGCCGAAGACGCTTGACCATATAAGGGTGCCAAATCAATTCAAAGGCGATGCTTGGACACGGCACCTCAGACGCTCAGGATCATAGAGCAGGCGCTGTAAGCAAATTTAATTATCGTCGAGAAGACTGTGAAACTATAGGTCGCATTCACCAATCATGCGCACAAGCTGACGCATAAAAAACTGAGTTTTTACCGCCTGTGTCCACGACAGGATCGGTAAGGACATACTGTATATGTGTTCAATGATAACATGTGCAGTAGCCGCTTTCGGTGTTTCAGAAAAAAGGGGAAGGGGTTGCTGTGATGCAGCTGTCGCTATTACTTTTCTGCCATGAGGAACGAGAGTACGACTCCCGCAGTCCCTTAGCCAAAAATGGACGAAATGTGGGAGTTTAGTTATGAGATAATTGAGAATTCGTTTAAGCTTGTAACTTGCTACTGCAAGGTTACAAAATCTGCAAAGAAGGAGGATATAATTGTTATCTTTGGAGTCAGTCAGGAAACGTATCAGCATAATACATTAGGTAACAATCTTGATAGCCAGAATTATTTAGCCAGCACACGAAGGCAAAATTACCACTAACAAACGTGTTGCAATCTGATTGTAAGGCATGGCATGCATAACATGACACGGCATGGCAGGGTATGGTATGGTAAGGCATGGTATGGCGTAGTATGGTATGGTATGGCATAGTATGGTGCGGTGGTATGGTATGATGTCGGGTTAGAGCCGATGGCGCTTCAACAAATATGAGCGCCGAATTACTTCAAAGCCGATGATCCGAGGCGGCCCCTCTGATGCTCAGGATCCTAGAGCAGAAGTCTGCAACCAAATTTAATTACCTGAGAGAAGACTGTGTGAAACTAGGTTGCATTCACCAATCAAGCGCACACGTTGCAGCAGACAAGTCGCAGTTTTAGCCTCTTTTTATCTTTGACAGGTTTGCTGAGGACTGTTAAGAACGGCGACAGCAAGTATAGTTATTAGAACGGTGACAGCTTGTCTCGCCTGTTGTGCAGGCAGCACATCTGTTTCTGCTTAAACAAAATTAGGCAAACGGCTTCCATATTTTCTGTATTGTTTCATCGCAAAAAAAAGGACAAGTGGCGGCTCTACAATGAATCATTGATCATTCAGACGACAGTACATACGCTTAATCGGAATGACGAAGATCTGCCCCCAATCAACGCAAGATGCCTGGGTTCACTCATGCGCAGCGTTTAAAAAGTGACGCTCTTACCTCTTGCCTCATTGTGAACAAGGCTCCCGTGGGGGTGACGAAACGTCTTTCCATTTCCATTCTTTTTGTCGGTGTCTTCTACTTTCATCATGCACCATTCCGACAAGACAAGATTCCTTCACACCCTGGACTCCAAACGGAAGAAATTCCTCTGTTTAAACGCCGAACTTCAACACGTTTCTCTTTCCTTGGAGAGCAATTAGTGCAAAAAACACAGCCTATGAGGAGTTATGAATTGTCTTTGATATTCTGCGATATTCTCAGACTGCGATATTCTCAACGAATTTCTTCTCCTGTGTGCACGTCTACTTACTATCAACACTGTATACCACCCCGGCTTCTGACGGATTTACAGTGCTGGCACAATAAATCACACGCACGACAATTTTCCACCTGCCTTGTTTTCGTTCACATTGTGCTTAGAGAACTTCTTATGTAAGAGGACTACTGTTTGGTCAAAACTTTTATTAGCTCCTTAGTCTCTAGAAAATATGAACCTAGGAAAAAACGGATACCATTAAAACGAACGAAAGCGCTACTGGCTGCGAAAGGTTCTATAAGAAACAAGAAATGCAATTTAGCTCGTCTTTATCAAATTGCGGCCTCTGTCTAAACTATGCATGAAAGTTAGAATTCTGAAAGTTTCTGCCATCAAAGACCTTGGCCCTTGAAAGTTCACTCTGGACGCACAGCAGTGTATTGCCATTTGGCACGCAAATGCGCTGTTTTACAAATTCATGATGTACTTTCTTCGCACGAAATAGTCTTCACGTAGCGAGTAAATTTACAAGCTCCTTGCCCCCGAGGAGGCAGATAGGTGAAGCAAGCGGCACTGATTAAGTGCCTGGCCCAGTTTTTGCATAGCCGCGCTAGCACGCTAGCAGATGTGCAGGGGAGCATTCGTTATGTTTTTAAGGTATGGAGACCTGCTATGAAAAGAACTGTTTGCTACAACTTTTACGTATTTTTCCTGTGGTTTTAAGCTTCGGTTCACAGAATGTCAAAAGTCACGCTCAGTAGCTTCCACGCCAGCCGGCGAGTGCGAAATGACTTGGATTGCCTGCGGCTGACGCTTTGATTTTTCATAAAAAAGATGTTCACAAATCTTAACTTTTTTAATGGGCATGCGCAGAACCTTTTTTTATGAATAAGGCACGAAGAAGAGTCTCGATCGCAGAAAGTTTATGAATAATGAGCGCAAGAGAATGAGTAAACGACGTAGCAATAGCGACTGAGGAGGCCTGAATTGCCATCTTTGTGGTTATTTCGCTGCCAGTATGCAAATGCTAGATCACGGGGCATTGTGCTGCCGGCAATTCGCTGCGCTTGAAGGGTTGGGAACAGCGGCTTCAGAAATGTTTCCTTATTGGGCATTTAGAGCATGGTTTTAAGGTCCGAGAGCACGTGGTCGGCGGCTTTTGTTCAGTTTAGTTCAATTTTTCCACTGCGCAGCATAATCCTTAAGGAGCTCTCACACTAGGGCGAAAGTCGGCCGAATCGATTTTGTGGCGCTGTGTCTTCGAGATGTCGGCGTCAATGTCACACTATTCTGACGTGAACAGTCGCCGAAGTGTCAGCGTAGTCACAGAGGCACCGAAGACACGCCTGTTGGCCGGTGGCCTGTCAAATGCCTTGTCACACTAGTGAAACAACCTGGGAATTTTCTTTTCGAAACGGCAATCTGACGCCATGCCGTGCTGCAAATCCCGGGACCATTTCGGCCAACTCTGCAGCTGTGTAATACGTGAGGGCCGAGTATGGCGCTACTGGTGGTGCGATGACTACTGGCTCCACGCTGCTGTGCCAGAAGAGCGGGGATGGAAGGATTAGGGCGAGATCGTAGCCAGAAATCTAGGAGAAATTATGCTGAACGATTGAAAAAAGGAGCAAAAAGTGTCAATGGTCTTCCGCGTTCCGAGCTGGTAACCCTTGTGCAGCCACTTCAGCACTACGGCAGCGCATCGACTCTCTTTTTGTGCCTAAGAACTTGGGCTGTGATTCTGTACTAGTATTTTTCAATCATGCAATGTGTAATACGAGACGATAGCAAGATGCTTGGCGCTCATATTGCTGTATTTAAGGCTTCCTGGAAGAATAACACTCATCCTTAAAAATTCTGACGTGCTGTCTCGTCGTCAGAGTTCCTAAGCACACTTCCACAAGGGTGCTTTTGATCTCCTCTATTCGAGCGCGCAATTGTTGATACACGCTTGTTTGCAAACCAGATATTCTTGGAATTATTTGTCACGAGCTTCGTAACAACCCATCGTAGCAGCACCTCACATTTTACACTTAAAACTAATAGTTTAAGGTTTAAACTCGTATGTTAAATGCTGGCTGATCATAACCTGAGAACACCACTGGAAAGAAAACTGAAATAAGACTGCAATGGTGCAGTCGTTTCTCGTCAATTGCTTAAAGAATTCTGCCACGCTTCTTCGTAATTCGTTTGATAACTATTTCTTTTTTATTCTCGTTCATTAGGAGATACTTGTAAGCAGCCTCGTTTGGCCTGCAGTTTAAAACTTTGCAACATGGCCTTTCTGTTGGCTTCTATTCTAGGCCTTCCAATTCCTCGCATGTGTTTTCTAATTCTGCTTCTGTGAAATTTCGCTATTGACCCTTTTCCTCTTGCCAACCAAGTAATAACACAGGAGTGTTGAAGTATCGCCTAACTATCACCTGCTGTTGAGTAGGAAAGAACTCTGCAAATATTTCGCCCGCATGCGACGAACTCGGAAACTCTCAGAACGTTTCTGCAGTTTTCCTTCAGTTGAAGCTACCAGATTACGCAAAGCAGTGGATAAGTTGCATATGTTTATTCAATATTGTAATGCATTTTGCGTCTAAAAATTTGTAATCGGGATCCTGTTTGCCGTATTTTTAACTCAGTGATCTATCTCCTGAACAAGAATCTGAAACCGATAGCCGGAGTGGTTTTCTCCGCTTCGCCGCACTGAAATCCTGTCCTATTACATCAGATTGTCGATCGTGTTATCTTGATGTCCGCGTTTCACAAGACAGTACGAAAACAGTATTCCGACGGCTCGTTTCCTCCTCACCGTCGTCGGTGTCGCGTCATCGTCGGTGTCCTGTCGTCCCAGTGAGGCAACGTCTATACTAATCGCTCATACAATGTATGGATTATTACCTACCCCCCTCCCGTGGAATGCATTCCAGCGAGTTTATAGCTTTAAATGTAGCCTGCAAAAATTTTGTCCGTTGTTCGCGGAGCGCGCTCTGCTGCTGGAGAGGGGCGCACAAAGCACAGCTGGTTTTATAATATTTGGAGCTCTTTCGTCGCATGCGTATATTTATACAAACCATGTACTTCCCAGCAGTGCATGGAGCGAAGGCGGTTGACTAAAAAGCTCTAATAAAACAAATTACGGCCGTTGTTGTTCTCCCTCTCAGCGGAAAGTTCGTGCAGAAGCGTTAATGATGCATGAAAGCAGAAGTCGTCGAAGATACAATAATGTTTCCTGGTTATTTTAGAAGTCAGTGTGAGGGCTGCACGAATGAAGCTAAATATAAATACGCAGTTACCGATTAGCATCAACCCCCCCCCCCCCTCCTACGCCTTAGCCCCCTACTCTCCAACGCAGTGTTGGCCCTCCTGCCCGGCGTCCTGCCTAAGGACCTTCTGCTACCCATCCGCGTGGCAATCTACGCGGATGACATTGTCATCTGGTGCCGTGGTCCCCGCAGATACAGGTTCCACGCCATCAAAAATGTCCAGCGGACTATCGATGCTGTCGACGCCTTCCTGGAGCGTGCTGGCCTTAGCATCTCACCCACCAAAACGCAGGCGGTGCTCCTGAACACCAGTGTTGGTACCCGCCCTGGCCGCACCTTCCCCAACGTTGGTGGCCGGGACCTCACCTGGAGCCGTGAGGTGAAATACCTTGGTCTCCTCATCGACGCCCGACTCACATGGAGCTCGGCAGTGCGCCACTTCCTGGCCCAGTCCTCCAGTGTCCAGGGGCCGTACGGTTGCTTTTAGCCAAGAACAACGGCATCACCCCCAGGCTGGGACACCAGCTCTACCAAGGCATGGCCGTCCCGCAGTTCACATACGCTCTACCTCTTGTCCGGCTCACTGTGGCCCAACACTTGGCCATTGAGCGCAAACTGCGGGCGGCCATACGCCTATGCATGGGGCTCCCACACTGCTCTCCTGTGGCTGCCACCCTGGCTGAAGCAGTTTCATGGCCCTTCGAGCTCCCACCGCCACATAGAGAGCATTCACAACGCGCCCGACGGGCACGCCCTCTTGGACCGCCTTCTCAACAGGCCTAACTCCAAAATGAGCCAGGTGGCACAGGATTTCGAAGATCTAGCTGGTGAACAGCCGGAAACATCACTCCCCCCCCTCGTCGCCCGGATTTCGGACACGTCTACGAGGTCCATCTCTCTCTTCCCGGTTCCCGGACGAGGCGGAACACTGCTGCTGTGGGCGTACTGCAGGAGGTCGCTGCTGTTCTCCAGGCCAAACTTCCTGGCACTGTCCCTATCTTCACGGACGGCTCCACCCTACCAGACCCTGGCCATCTGCGGCTGCAGCCTGCACTACCCTATCGCTCTTCGTGAGCAGACAGGCCAGACTCCCATTTGTGGCCTCGTCCACAACCGTTGAACTGGCCGCCATTCATTTGGCTGCTGATAACTTGAGCGAGAGCCCTGGGGTCAAGGAGGCAGCCATCTATACTGACTCCAGGGCAGCCCTCCAGCTCCTCCAGAGGCCCTTCCAGCGCCCCCCCCCCCCCATCGCCCGCAGTCTGTCTTGGCGGCTTGACGCAATTTGCACCAGGGGAACTCGCATCCGGCTGACCTGGGTGCCGGACGACGTCGGAGTCCAGGGCAACGAGGATGCCGAGTCCCTGGCCAAAGCGGCCCACTCCCCTGGAACTCCTCTCTCCAGGAACTTCTGCCTCTTGGACCTTGCAAGGAGCATCGTGGACTGTCACCTCCTTCTTGATCACCCAGATCCCATGGTGGCAAATGGCCATCCACCACACCCACTTCCATCTGTTGGCCTGGATTGCAAAGAGCGCAGCCTTCTCCTGAGACTCAGGGTAGCGCCAACACCGGCTCCCGCCTCTTTCGCCTTGGCCTCTCCGTCTCCCCTGCGTGCACACTATGCAATGACCCAATGGCGATAGCCCTGCATCTTTTTTGTGCCCGCAAGGACAATCATGGAGGCGGCGGGTTATCGCTCCTTGGGCCTCCCCAGCGGTTCTGTGGATCACCTTCTCTTCCCCGGCGGCCACCATCCTGCCAAGGCCTTCTGGCACCTCCTCTCCTTCCTAAAGCCACCGGCCTCTCTGGCGGCCTCTAGGACTGAGCGGGCAGCACATGTCAACTGGCATGATCATTGCGGCTGCGCGCCTACCCTCTCCTTTCAATCTTCTTCCCTTCCCCCACCTCCTTTTATGACGCGCAGGCAGTGGGCGTGGAGGCTAGCTCTCCAGTAGACAAGCCCCTGTCTTCCCACTTTCCATTCTTCCTACATCCACAGAAGAAGATCAACCGAAGCGCAGCCATACGGCAACAAAGAAAGGATATGTATGTTTCACAGAAACTTGTTGCTCGAATAAAAATTCATCATGGGCCATGTCAATTTTTCTGCGCCTACGATTTTTCCGAGAGAGCTCTTAAGTTATCAAAGTTTTGGTTTGTAGTCGTATGGCTGCGGCTCTTTAGTGAATGCTGATCACTTATTTCTTATAAGGTAAATCTACTCACCCTGGAAGTTTTCGCAAAATATTGGACCCACTTTTGTCGCCGCTTAGCATCTGCTTTTTAACATTGACAAGGAGGAGGAGGAAGAGCAAAGGCAGAAAGGATAACCGGAAGAATAAGCGGTTTGCTACTCTGCACGGGGTGAAAGGGGTGAGGGGATAAAACGATGAAAGAGAAAAGAGAGTATCAGGGAATTGAAGTCACTATGCAAAGTCATAGCGTTCGGTACAGTCACAGTAAAGACAAAGCAAGCGAGAAGTTCTCATGAAGCGGAGCAGTGCCTTAGAGGCGTTCACCGCCGACAATCGCCGCGGCCATTGGCCGAGAATCTTCATTTCCTTCAGTGAGCGGGGATCTTGACGCTCCAGTGTATGGTAGAGGGACTGCCTTTCGGCGTTGTAGGCAGGGCCTTCACATAAAATGTGGGGCATAGTCTCGTCATAGCCGAAGATGGGCAAAGTAGCTTCCGAATTATCGCACCTCATGTAGAAGATATTTAGTAAAAAAACGAAGTTGGCCACAGTAGTATGCTTAGCAGTATAGTGCGAAGAACACGAAACTAGGTTTGACGGTTCTATTTATCTTGCCGCATGCAAGAAGACGCCAAAGGTGACGACTGGATGTACGAGCGCAAGGCTGGAAGAGGAAGAAGCTGAAACGCGTAAGGACTCTTTCTGGTTGATCAGTAAACCGTTTTTATCTTCAGCTCTACTCGGGGTTCTACAGAGTCGTGACCCCGGTCGAGGTGCTGTTATTAGCGACCATCACTCTCTCTGTTTGCTGACGAACTTGAAGGACTATTCAGGTTGACTCACGCGTTGGAGCCTTCGCTTACAAGAGTTCGACATGACGGTTATTTACAAATCCGGAAAGAAGCATGCGGGTGCTGACTGCCTTTCGCGAGCACCGGTCGAACCCTCTACCATGACCGATGAAGGCACTGCTTTTTTAGGCGTCATCGATGACGCAACTCTTTCCCAACAGCAGAGTGAGGACCAGGGATTGCACCCTCTTATTGATTTCTTGGAGATGCAAACTACGGCTGTGCCTAAGATTTTAGCACCCAGCCTCTCCATTCTTTCTTCGCAACGACGTACTTTACATGAAGAACTTCCGTCCTGAGGGGAGCAGTCATCTACTCGTCGTCCCAACAGCACTCCGCACGGAAGTCTTGCAAGCCTGCCACGATGAGCCAACCGCCGGCCACCTAGGCTCCACCCGCACGTTGGCTTGAGTACAACGCGGATACTACTGGCCGAAACGCCCGGCGACAGTGAAGCACTAAGTACGAACGTACATCACCCAACGTCGTAAATCACCCCCTGAAAAATCAGCCGGCCAACACTCTAAACAGAAAGGAGTAAAAAGGGGCTTAGTTGTCCTCTAGTTCACTCCATTCTATAAACGGGAGTACCCTAGAGGACAGCTTACTTCATTTTCACTCCCATATAGGTGTATTCGTGTTTAGACTGTACTCCACCCTCTTCAAGTGCCAAGGACCGCTTGCAAGCAAGTTGGCATGGAGCTCCTCTGACCGTTTCCGACGTCTAATGCCGGAAATAAATGGATAATTGCCGCCACCGATTATGTAGCTCGCTACGCAGAGACAAAGGCTCTGTTCAGGGGTACAGCGGCCGAAGCAGCTCGCTTCTTCGTTGAGAACATTGTCCTCAGGCATGGTGCTCCGGCACTCAGTATAAGTGACCGAGGAACTGCCTTTACGGCCGAGCTTTTGGAAGCCGTTCTCCGCCTCAGCGCTACCAGTCATCGTAAAACGACGGCCTATCACCCTCAAAGCAATGGACTGATGGAACGCCTCAATAAAACCATTTCAGACATGCTCTTTATGTACGTCGACGTGGAACACAAGAAATGGGACGAATTTTTTTCCTACACAAGACTTTACTCGCACGATGCCTCTCAGCCTTCTTCATGGGCGACCAGTGAAAACTATGCTGGATTCCATGTTGCTCCCGAGTGACGACGGCGACAGTGTCGATCAGGACGCCGAGAAATTCGCACAGCGCGCAGAGAAAGCTCGCCAACTAGCACGTGTGCGCATCAGAACTCAGCAGTAGTAAGATGCACAATGCTACAACCTTCGCCACAGACATGTAATGTATGAACCTGGCGACAAGGTGTGGGGCTGGACGCCTATTCGCCGCCGTGGAGTCTCCGGAAATCTATTACGGCGATATTTCCAGCTCTATGTTGTGCTGAGATGCTTAACCGACGTAATGTATAACATGGTGCCAGACGGGTTGTCGACATCCAAGCGACGTCAGCAAGTCGACGTCGTGCATGTTGTACGAATGAAGCCGTACTACTCGGACCTATTTTGACTTCCTACTTCTTTTTCTTATAATCGAGGCGACGCTTCCTGAGGAGGGGGGCAAATGCCGCATGCAAGAAGACGCAAAAGACGGCGACTGTGTCTACGAGCGCAAGGCTGGAAGAGGAAGAAGCTGAAAACGCGCAGGGACTTTTTCTCGTTGACCAGTAAACTGTTTTTATCTTCATATCTCCTCGGGGTTCTACCGAGTCTTGACAATAATAATAATGCTAGATTAGCGTAACTCATGCATGCACACAAGAGGACGTACCACCGAAATCCACAAATTTTTTTAGAAATGTAGTCTTCTACAAACAGCCGTCTTTAGCAATACACAATTTCTTGAGCTATAGCTCGTTTCCATTGGTAAATACGACGCATTGCTCGTAGTATTTTTGTTGCCACCGCACATACTCACGCAAATGAATACCTCTGAAAATGACTAGAAACAGCTGAATTTCTAAAGCAAAAGACACATTGATATTTGTTTTTTTCGTTGCAATACAATACCAACGCCCGTTTTAAAGATAAATGATTCAAAATCAACAAAACTATACCCATCTCAAAAACGGTGCTAAGAACTTTACCTCTAGAGAAATTGGATGGAAAATGATTTCAATCTCCTCGTGTTTCTCTAGCTTCGCTGCGTTGAGTAGACAGTTTAAATAACATGTTTAGATAAAAGGCAAGTATCCGGCTGCGATGAAAGTTCAGTATGCCGCCGATGGCTCGCCATCCCCTTGTGCATAATATCGAAGAACAGAGAGCAATCCCCTGCTCTTCAGACGGATATAAATATTCGAAATTATTTGTTTAGAGCGAGTTTGCTTCCAAAACAAACTTGTGGGAAGAAAATGTAGCCTGTACGCTAGCCTTTCGCAGTGCAGGTTTGTCGTTGTGCGGCAACCAAGCACGCCGCAATTGCTGGCTGTGGCGTACTATCTCTTAATAGCCAGAACTTAGGCAAGGAATCGTACAAGTCGGAACAAGAAACTGAATATCGACACAACTCTTACGTTTTCTTCGCATTACTGCCACACAGACCTTGAAAATTCATGCTCGTAAACAAACACATTAACACGTGAGCACACAGCAAGCGTGCTAGAACGCACACGCGAACATC
This sequence comes from Amblyomma americanum, assembly GCF_052857255.1. Classification (NCBI taxonomy): domain Eukaryota; kingdom Metazoa; phylum Arthropoda; class Arachnida; order Ixodida; family Ixodidae; genus Amblyomma; species Amblyomma americanum. The sequence continues at coordinate 160,948,123 of NC_135500.1, read as the reverse complement.
ACTCAGGCAAGCTGAAACTATCCACTAGGAATGTACGCAGGGTGCCGGCGGCACTTTATTCTGTCACGCGTACTCTTAACCTGCGGGCTGATTGCCGCCGTTTCTGCTCCTGGCATAGCCTGCTAGGCACAGCTGCCATTAGCAAATTGAAAGGGCTGCGTGAGCGCAAAGCAATAAGACACAAGAAGAAGCTACAATGCGAATCCAAAGGAAGTGGTTAAGACATTATAAATATGACAAAAAAAACAGCAAAAGCAGCAATAGTGTCCTCAGCGGGCGCGTAAGAACTCTTTCCGAGGTGCGTCGAGCTTTCAGGAAAATGAGCTTCGCAAGACAGTGTACTTCCGCGTCAGCGGAGTCACCGGTGAAGAGCGAGAGTTTTCTCGCGTGTAAGTTCGCGACAACGCGTGAGTACGATAGTTAACAGCAGTGACGTTGTGACCTTGCAGAAGCACTTGTCTTTTGCCTTTCCTTTTGTAGGTACTTATCTCTAGCTGCTAAGCGAATGGCTTGCTAAAGATTAGTAACATAAAAAAGTGATTTTTTATCTCCTGCTGTTGCCATTAAGCTGTGCATGTCTTTTTTTGTGAACAGAATCTAAGCAAACTTTCCTTTTCAGACGAAATATGTGTAATTTCAGGGTGCTCTTGGCGCGTCAGTTTCATGTTAGCAGTGCGCACTTATGGTCAGAGAAGAATGTATGATTTGCAGACTCCCAATTTCAGCGTCAAGAAAGGTTTCTGAGTCTCTTTTAATGAAAATTAATAGTACTTTTTATGGAGATGGCTGTATGAAGGTAATTTCTCTACAGATTATGCGCCTTCACTCGTCCCCATTGTGATGTTGTAGTGTACCTTTTATAACACAAATATTGTTAATACATGACCTTGTGACTAATGAGAATTGACGATTTTGCCTTAACCTGTTGATCACTATGAAGCCCACAGCAAATCGGCTTCTTTCTTATTACAACTTTCGAAAAAATTACCCGTCCAATGAATGATATGCTGCAATGAATTAATGCTGTAAAAACATTAGCCACGTTGAGCGTTTGCAGTAATAGCTTGCAGATTGACAAAGAACTGGTTGCTAAATAAATGGCTCATGTAAAAGACAAGCACAGCGGTGGTCAGAGGTTCGCAGGCCGGCGTGTAGGTGGCCGCAGTGCCAGGTCTCCACTATCGCGGCGCCGGCCTATAAGCTGCGCTCCGGTGCCCCGCGGCTGCCAGTATTGCCGCTGCGAATGCGTTCGCATTCCGCTTCTCGTGAAGACCTCTCCTATTTCATTAAAGTCTCTCCTCTTCCTCCGCGTTCGTTTCTCCCTGTTTCTTGTTCTCTTGTTTAATGAAGTGGAGAAAAATCTAGTGCGGTGTCTACGCAGAATGTTTATGCTCTCATTCCGCCCCGATAAGGCGCTTGGCACAACAGAAATTTTGCAGATGCAGCTGGGGTTTTATGGTCGCCAAAACAGGAAAATTGTACACCTCCATAAGGGAAGCCTGTCACCATCATTAAAGAACTAAAGTATTCAGTCAAGGCTACTCAATAGGCACAAAGGGGAGTGGCACGTACAGCGACACTGTAGTAGAAATTTAACCCTTACTTTTACATTGTACAGCAAATTATAAAGTCAACCATATAAGTTCCAAGAACATTTTCGAACTAAAACTTGGCTTTATCAAAACATTTGAATACTTCGCTTTCTGTTCATCGCATTCATTGTCGGCAATTTTGTTTTTTGTTTCTTACATTCAATGCAAAATGGTATTGATTTCATCCATTATTTTCCGCTTTCTTTTGTTTCCTCCATTTTACTCTCTCTCCTGTTCTTTCTTGCTGAGGGTAGCAGCTTTCAGGTGTAACATATCCGTGCAATTTAATCAAATGAAAGCCACATATAATGTGCCTAAATAAATAAAATAAATAGGATTCATTGTTTTCTACGTAGACGCAATCATACAAGACTGCAAAGCAACAACAGCTATCTACTGCCCGTGCAGACCTGCCCTGAATCAAACCTCTTGGTTTCAGCTTACCTAGCCCCTTCGTCCTTTTGTGCTGATCTCGTTGCAGTTCAAGAAGCACTCTGCTCCGTGGCTGACACAAGTATGCTCTCTGCGACCCGCGTTGTCATCTGCACTGACGCCCTTCAAGCTGTCCGGTTGCTACGACGTGTTAGCCGCTTTCCAACGATATGTCAGGACATCCACCGGCTCGCGGCGCGCATCCCGCAGCCAGTGCGTATTGAGTGGGTCCCACGGGATCTGCTGACCTATCAAAACCAGGCAGACTTAGCGACCCGCCTTGCGAATCCAAACTCATCACCGCCTCCGCTCCTTCATTTGGACAATTTTGCCCTCCTTTCATCAAGAAAAGAACTCCTCAGGCGCCGCACATGTGCTCTCACACCTCCATGTGCGGTAACCCTCGACCGCGGTCTTACCCGTGCAGAGGAGGTTGCGCTTAGGAGGATCCGGGTCGGGGTTACCCTCACAATAGCCGTCACTCGGAAGTGGCCTCAGTACCGAGAATTGTTTCCTCGGCCAGGATGTCCGGTATGTAAACACGAGGACTTTGAAGCCGACATTCATCACTTACTGTGGAACTGCCCAGATCTCAAGCCTACAAGGATCCGGCACCTGATGGTAGCAGGTATTTCACCAAGCAACCCTGCTTCATACATTGTCTGGACGCAGAGACCGTACCATCGTTCTCTACTGGACTTCATCAAATCAGCTAGTCTTTTTCATTAATTTAATATCTACTACATCATTCATCACACCTTCATTCATCATTGATGCCCTGAGGCAATAAATTTCGCTTAAAAGAACTGTTCATATCGGTTAAATGTATGATAAATTGATAACTATAAGAGAAAAGTCAAGAAAAATAACTACGGAGGATAATCAAAATTTTTAATAGAAGCCGCAAAACTGAACGCATTTTTACATAGAGTAGTTACTGAGCTGTTTTAATTCGTTCCAATGAAATATGACCCAGCGCCGAGAACGCGAGGATGTGATTTGTATGCACCCAGATCATCGGACCGGTTTGAAGTTTATCTTGGCACTTGAAGGTAAGGGACAACACATGGTGACATTTTTCTGGGTAGTGCAGATTATTTCGCTGCTGGGGGGAGGGGGGCGGGGGTATGCATCGCACTTCTAACAGACATCAAGTTCTCGTCTTCAGTAGTGGGTTATTCCAATGCAGCAATTCACTTTTCCTGCAGTAGGGGTCAGCTTGGAGTGGATAATTCACCTTTGACACAAAGCCCGAAAAAGAAAGATATGGGTATTGGCTTGGTCTTCTGAAAACTAAGAGTGAGATGACGAAAGCGCGATGCCCACGCACTTCAATGGAAAAAATTCAAGCGTCACTCTGTACGATTGCGTACACCAATACTTAAGATTACGGCTTTTCCCCCATATGGCCGAACGTGGACATGTAACTTGCTTGTCAGCGCAAAATCTTCTGAACACTTTTTTATTTCGCTATTAATGTTAACTTCTTCTCTTAGGCAGCCCGTGAAATCTGAATGCAATACAACAGTGCGGCCCTGGAGAGAAGAGACATATCTCCAGGGGAAAAAAAATAACGAGCACTACAAGAAGAACCTTAAGGTGTGTCTTCTAGCGCGGTCAATCTCATTACTTCAAAAACCAAAGCATTGAAAGTTACAAACCCTAGCAAATAAAAATAATGTTATTTTACGCGCAATGGTTAGAAAGAAGCATTAACGCTTCAGTGAACACAAACGGCTCATAAAGACACTGCAGAGATACAAAACGTGGGACAAGGAATAAAGTCAGCTTCATTAAGGCAGTTGAGGCATTTCATTTTTCAGAGCAAAAAGAGTCAGGTTCATAAATTTACTGAGTGCTTCTAATGTCAAATTGGTAATTCACTTCACTGCCTGAAGGGCGCCGGAAACTTTTACAAGGAAAAAAATATGCTTCTCTTGCAAGCTTTGGAAAAGCGGAAAAAGACGTCGTGAGTGGAAGCAAAAAGGTACTAACAATGGTAGGTTGGCGTGAAAATGAAAGTAGGCATAGAAGAGTGTGCTAAGAGGCGGGTTTGGATACATAAGACACAAGGCGCTCAAGAAATTAACGTGCCCTGCTCTGACAGCGCTGAACGCTCTGCGGAGGGTGGGAATTTCGGTCTCGGTTATATGTCTCACTTCAATGATTCTGCGAAAAATTAAATAATATAAGAATACTAAGATAAAGGCTTCAGTCTGCAAAGGAAGTTGACTAAAAATCAGATGCGAAAAAGGCCGAAGATCTCCTTCCTGGGCTTTGGGCCATTGTGGAAGCCTAGATAGCTGCAGGTGCTTTGCGAGAGGCACAGTGGAAAGGAAAAAAACGGCGATTGAATAATAAAACATAAGTAAAAAAATAGATAAGATGCCTCCAGGTTGCGCAGAACAACAATGTTAAAAAATTCAGACAAACAGTATTTAAATTGCCGAAGTATTTAGCACGTAAAGTTAGAGTTTTCGAGTAGTGACGCTAGATGCGATAAAGCTGTAACGTGTGAAAAGGCAAAAGAACACAAGATTTTCGTCGAATCCTTAATAACGACTTCCGTCAGAACAGATTTATGGCCGTCGGCGACATCACACTTATTATAGAAAGGTATTGTATATATTTTATGATGTCTTTCAAAAAAGAATTCAAAACCAAGAGTGCGGAAAAAACTGCGAGGAAAAACAGAAGTAAAGGATGCGTAGCAGCCATTACAGTGAATATAAAAACGTAATAAAGCTTACGTAGAAAAATTTCCATAGAGTTTATATTTATCTTTTTTTTTTTGCCTCTGGTCTTCTGTCATTCCCAAATATATACCCAAGCCTTCAGCGTTCTGACAGCACTTCTAAAATAGATCCATGATTTGGAAGGAAAATTTGGTCACTTTTTTTTCAGGCGCGGTTCTCATCATGTTCATGTATGAGCTCTCTCTAGAATCCACCTTCTTTCTATTACTTGCGGACCAGTTTTTGTTGTGAATGCAATGTTACAAAATGCCGCAAACAAATTACACATCTTCGAAAGTAAAAAAGAATCACTGTCTATCCCAAGACCATGTTTTACTGAGCCGACAAGTGTGGTCACATTTCAATTGTCTCATCCAGAGCCACCCTATCAGAGCAGCCACCATTAGCCACGCATGGAACGGGCGTAAAGAATGTCATGCCCTCGTTGGACACTTCTAGAGGGAACCTACTCTGAACGTCCCAAGAAAAAAGAATTCGACAATAGACAAACCTTCATAGTTTCGGCTGCGGTTAGTGTCACATTTACAGAATGTGCGGCTCCGACTCATAATGACGTGAGTCCCCCTGAAGTACTCTACCCGACAACGTAAAATAAGGCTTCCGTGTTAGCCGGGTAACTTATCCGGTGCAGCATTAAAACCATCATTATTTCGTTCGGTTACAACTTCAGTTTAAAGAAAATTCTGGGCATTTAATCACACAATAAAAAAATGAATCAATATCTTGGTCTCTGCATCTTCATCAGGCCGAGAATCGAATAGAAAACACTATAGTTAATAACATGCCACTTGCCGTCTTCATTGATCATTTCCTCTAGATAGTCTTCTCATTCTGTCCACATGCCCGTACAAAGAATGTTTTAGGTCTAGAAGGGTAGCTGCTTGCCATAAATGTTATCACCAAGGCAGCCAAATTTCCTGCTGTGAAAAGTGCTTATTTCCTCTACAGTAACCTACGCTTCTCTAATTGGGTCTCTTCACGCTCTTCGCCTTTGCTTTAGCAACCACCCTACATTTTCCGACGTTGTCTGTAAGCGCCTCCTACTTACCGCATTAGTTCCTGGACAAGTTAAACGGTATACATCCGCTCTTCGTTCCACCGAGTACAGCCTGGGCACTGCTCGTTTTTCTACGTAGTTCTTTTACGCACAAAAGATTCTCATTGTCACCCCAATCACCGCGTACAGCACGCGTGAGCACTCCTGAATTGCATCGACAGGCGGCGCGACAATTGCGAGCAGGCATGCGTTTAGGAATCTGCTGCATGCCTGCATGGCTGCGTGGCACGCCTACGGCCACTTCACTCCGGACATTTGAACAAAAGGCATGTTAGAGGGTAGGGAGGTGGAGAAAGCTTCTTCGTAGCTCTCGTTCCACCTCTTCCCAGAGCCTTCAGGCTGTCTCCCTCGCACTCAACGGAGAGAGAGAGAAATGCCACCGCGCGCTCCTCTGCGCGGAACACGCAGTGGGCGGGGCAACGAAAACACGGTGGAAAGAGACATTGATTGCCTCAGGCATGCATGTAGTAGGATAAAAGCACCCGTGTCTGGCGCTCGTTAAGTGCACAGGGGCTTGTCCTAGATGGTATCTAAGCCTAGTTTACGATATGTTTACGCAGCAGCGGTGCATGCCCGAAATACTGGCGTTGTATTCAAGACTCGTGTAGAAACGGACAATGGATATACTCTAGAAAAATACAGACACGCTTGAAGAGATTTAAACCGAAAGTAGCAACAAGCGCTTTGGTGTCGACAAGTGAAGCTTGCTGTCCAGCAGTCTCACAGCCATGAACAGTGGCTTTCTTTCATCGCATTACGTTGAGATTAAGCAAAAGATACTGTCGTTGGTCTCTTCGTAGCGGCGGAACCTTAGTAGTTTTATGAAGCGATTAAAAATAACCACATATATAGCAGGTCGCTGTTGCCAACTACACAGTCCCTTCCTAGCCTGCTAAGGCATTGTGCATAGTCTATTGCTCTGCGCCGCACTAGCTCGGTCTAAAAAGAAGTGCGAAATATTTGAGAGTTAAGTCTAACATACTTTCAAGTCAGCATGTTATGTTTGATAATGCAAGTCAAAAATGAAGTAGTTTCCGCGCAGTGCCGGCGTTCTTAATTGGATTTGTGGTGCCAAACATGAAGATATCCGTCATGGTAATAGAGGATGAATATGCGGAAGTGCTCTGTGAATAATATAAGCACGGAGATTGTTCCTGCCTTTCGAAATATTGCGTTTAGCATTCGTGACTTAAATAGCTACCCTAAGGCACGACTAGTTCCGCAGTGTTTAAGGCGAACACTGCAAGTTAGGTTTTGGATTGCCTAAAAATACCTGAGGCACTCACATTGCAAAATATATATGCCAGAGCTTAGCACTGTACAGTGTACAACATCGTACGTCAGCGAAGTTACATCTATAGGGTTACTGGGTGGGCGCGATAAACATGACAGTGAAGAGAGCAAAGATCAGAAGAGCAAGGTTCCGGGCAAGTTGGTAATGCATTATACTTAGAAACAGCGCGATGAAACGTGTACAACACAAAGAAACGACACAAACGAGCGATCGTGTGTGTCGTTTCTTCGTGGTGTCCGCGTTTCATCAACGCTGTTTTTATGTACAAGAAAGCAAAGTTTCTCTTTTACTGATGAAGTAAAAGCAAGCAGTACTTAGGTGGCTGTACAACATTTGTAGTGCACTCTTACAACTAGGAAAGTAGATGCGTAGACATATTTTGGAATGAAGTTCTTTACTTGTGAAGTTATTTCTAAATATAAAAGGGCGATTTGCAGTCGCGGAGAAATACCCCCGGGTTTGGGCTGTAATTTCAGGCCACCCTCTTCTACGGGTCGTTTATGAGTAGAAGCACGAAATCTCTCGTGTGCAGGAAAGTACATTTTAGGCCCCTGTTCTTTTACCAAAGCGGAGGCCTATGGGGACAGCATGCGCCTCGTATGGGCTAGCCGCTGGGTTGGATCCCTTGTGCCACAATTTTTGTTTGGCTCTTCTCTACCAACGGTCGCACGTGTAAGCCGTCGTTGACTGGCTACAAGCCGCGGACGAAGAGCAAAAATTTTTTTCTTTCGGAAGAAATATCGGAAGAAACTTGTAGCTCTTTTTATATGAATATTAACCAATTTGAGCGTGCATGCGACGAAGAAAAACGACATATGTTGAAAAATGGCAAATTGAATGAATATGGGAAACGGAAGAAGAAAAAGCGAAAGGCTAAATTCGGCTTGAATCGCAAAATAATATTAATACATACCGGGCGCTAGCTTCACCAAAAAGAAACGTTTTTTGAGACTTACGTCAGGACCAGTAGGACAGATGTACCAATAACAAAGATGCTGTAACAAGCACTGATGCTTTCCCTTTACTTTAAAATTGGATGTTTCTAATAAAAGCCACAGAAAATTCTGTCCAAAGCAAATGCAGCGCTTGTATTTCGCGAACTCAGTCCGTTCGCCTCATTGCGTAGAAAAGCTGACAAAGAGTCTGTAACTCAAGGCGGCAGCTTAATGTTCAAATCTTGTATCCAAGGAGGTTGGCAGCCCTTCTAGGGCAGATTATGTCCGTCTGAGGTTCCATTCCTTGAAAGCCTTCCGCTAAGTCCTGCATTTTGAATAGTTGAGCGATTCCGCATCCACCGGCAACTCAAGCCCTCTGCATAGAAGCCGAGCGTCAGCCTTCTCCGACCCACAGGAAATGCGAGGCTGCGCGGATGTGTCCCAAAGATAACGCGTTTCGGATGTTGCGTGCCATGGTGTCACCGGCAATTTTGGCGGATAATAGGAGAATCACGGAGACGGAAGAAGCTGCTTGGTCTCTTGGCACCCCGTTTTTACATAATGGCTGGAAGAAATTTTCATCGAAGGCATCGGTGGCTTTTACCTCGAAGACCAGACCTCTGCTCCGACATAAGTTATATTGCTTGGACGCTTCTTCAATTACACGCTTCCCATAAGAAGAAAAGAATTATTGGAGTGAATATGGTACCCGCGCATCAGCTAACGATACACGAGCGAAGAGTCCGCTCTATCTTCTTTTGAACATCAGTGCCTGATAAGAGAATAAAGAAAATAAATAAATCATATTTTGACAGCATCTCTTTGTATTCCATGACCTTCCTCAGGTTATCTGATGTGATTCGTTCAAGCTTCGGCGAGAGCGGCTGTGCAGAGGCAGGGTTGGCCTCTCCTGCTCCTTGATTTTGATTACCCGCACAGGCAAGCTTAGCAGAAACAGTTTATTTTAACGCATTTGCCGAGCAAATTTCAGAATTAGGTAAGCAAGCAAAAGAAGGTTATTACCTAAAGTGCAATTATCTTGTAGCTTTAAAGGCTCCAGGATGACTACATTTTGCGCATATACTTACTCTTATTCAAGACAGCGTTGCGACTGCTTAACTGCCGTTCTTTACTTATTGCCTTTAAATAGTTTCTGGGTAGTTAGCTGGATGAGGAACATCTCACCGATGCCATACGGGCACATGCACGCGTAACACTCGCATCTATTGCGAAAAGTAGGGCGTCGCTTGTTACCACCAACCCATAATTGCTGCTATAATGTCAGCGTGAAAGCCGCAATGAGCAGTTCGCATTAAACATAAATGCCTGCACTAACTCCCACCAGCCGCCCCAGCTATCTTTTTTTTTTCTATATTTGATAATGGCGTATTGGTGCAAAAGCCGGAACTAACTGGGCATGCTTTTTTTATGAAACCACGGGGTCGGCAAGCTTCATGTCCTCTGGACGGAGATTAAACGTTATCAATTGACTGCCACTGCAAACAATACACTACTCACTATTATTTTTCGCGAATCTATGCAGCACGTTTAGTGAAAACTATATTAGAACGAAATCATTTGCACGATGATCTGCGTACTGAACGCATGAGCATCCTTAGCGCACAATTTTCAAGGGACAAAACACGATGGCTAAACTTCAACTAAACGATCTTTATTTGGCGCTGACAGCCTTATAAAGATCACGTATGGTACAGGTCTAGACGACTAACGCCGATTATCTTGTCTCTTTGGTTGTACTCTTTCCTTCAAACATCATGACTTTGACAAGATAATCGTTGTTAGCTGTCTAGACCTGTACCATACGGGATCATTATAAGGCTGTCAGCGCCAAACAAAGAGCGTTTAGCGGAGGCTAAGCCCTCTTGTTACGTCCCTTAAATATTGTGCGGTATGGATCCTCATGTTAGGTATTCTCACTAGCCCGAACCCTGACACTTCCAAGTTACTGCACAAGTTAATAGAAATCACTAAATTAGTGTTTTAGAGATCCTTTGCGAGTGCTGACCTTTTCGCTCAGCTTTTCTCATCCCAAATGGCATCAACACCGAATTACTTGTTTCAGAAGTGAAGGATGAAGCTGCTTTTATTCTTGCAGATTATTTATAGGCGTCTTCTTGTAAACACTTAATTATTCACAAGAGAAGTCAAAAAGAAAGAAAGAAACGGCCCAGGCTAGTTTTCTGCTTTCATGGAAAGATGAACTGGCGTAGACTGGCCAAAGAGTTTACTTTGATTTCTGAAGTTGTCATTCTTTTCAACCTCATCACGCTTGACTGGCTCAAGCTGGAGATGAGCGCCACTGTAAATATGTTTCGGCAAAGGCCGAGATAAGGAGACGCGATATTTTCTAACGCTTTAATATTTAAAGCAGCTGCTCCCTCCCTCCAACTTGTATTGTCACTCCCCGTTGCTCGTGTGAGTAATTATTTATGTCGCAACATTGCATCTCCTGAAAACTAATCCGCGCTACCACTAAAAAATGAACTGTTTCAGCTTTTTTGCACTCTCTTTTTTCCATTGGGACAAAAACTGTTGTATTTATCTGATCGATCCACCTCGACGTGAGCATTGGCTAACAGTGACGTAACGTACACATGCAAAATCACTTTCTTTCCTATGGGAAAGAATGCTAGCGGCGCTTTCACTCTCTTGCCTTCAACCTTTGCACCGGCTAATTAATAACGTGCAAAGCCCTCTTTTTCTTTTTTGTTTGGAAGCGAATAGGAAAATTCATAAAGTAGCAAAACTATGAAATGGCTATTTCAGGACAGCCGTTTTCCTCAAGTATTCCCCTGTGGATCTGCGGACTTCGTATGCTTAGGCTCAGAAGTTTTATAACAACAAGAGTCCCTTGACGCTGAAACAAAAAAGGTCATCTCTTGCTTGTCAGTGTAAGACTGAAGCGACGCAATGCAAAAGCAAGTACCACTTTAAAAAAATAATATTGTCAACCAAAAAAGAGGCCCCATGGCACTCATTGAATGGCAACGAAAAAAGCGCCGCCTTCTTGTTGCACTCCGTCCACTTAACATAAAACCTGCCTACAAGGCAACGTGAGCGAATGGCAGGAAAAAGCGAGACACGGTAAAACGCCTTGCATTATTATGGGAGCTGTTGTTAGAAGGAGAGGACTGACATAAACCTCCAATTACAAACACGCACGCTGCACTGGGGAAAGATGCTCGGATGTCGTCGCACCGCTAAGTGAATAAACCGACACGCTAGAACTGTATTATCGATGTGTTTAGTCTGCCAAATAGAAAAAAAAACTGAAAAATTCTACCCTGACTTCGACTGGTAGAATTTTCAGGTCGGTGTTTTCATGCACTATATTCTCCTCTATAGAGGAGAAGAGAGTATAGTCTTTGGATGAAAGTGAGACTTCCTTCCCGGTGTTTTTCATCATCTACCAGCACTTGACATCAACGCGCGGCCGCACCTTGTGACATGTACGGGGCCCCCTTTATTAGAAGACCGAGCAGAAGCAGTACACAGCTCACTCGCCCCGTTCAGTACACACTGAAGCAAATGCATGCTTGGCGCTCACCATAGGATTACAATAGATTAGGTTTTTCTGGACCTTCTCCTTTTCATTTATGCTCCACCTTCTAGTGCAACTCATTTAAATCACTCACAGGAGAACAAGGCTCTCCCATAATCGCATTATGCTAACACTGCTGTATCGTGTAATTTCTGACATAGAAGTGAGCATGAAGTAGAAAGACAGGTAGGTTAAAGTGAAAAGCTTTGTGGAAGCTAACTGATTTCAGCTGGTTTAATTTAAAATAAACATAACATTATAGAATGCAGGTTCAACTGCCGTGGCATAGGAAAATAAGGAGACGGTAATAAAAACTAACTTGGATGGCCTCACTTGTAGCGCATTTAAGTGCTTTTTTTCAAAATATCTGTGCCGCTTATCTTGGAATGAAAAACTTGCTTGTGAAGGGAACGTTATTTCTGCAACAAAATAAGCAAGTACCCTAAATTGACTAGGTAAAGGAAATAGAACACAATTATGATATCAACATAAAAAAAGGAAAACAGCGACAGCTACTCAGTGCAGTAAGCAATGCAGAAAAGTCTATAACGCTTGTAGGAAGTCAGCTGTCCTTTATTGCTTAGGAGGGTTCTGTACTGCTTCTACAAAAAAAGAGGTGCTTCCTGAAGTGGTTGAAGCTGCCCGCTGTAAGCCGTTTTAAATTGCAAGTAGAAGTTGGGTTTATTACTGCAAAAGGAGCCTCTAAACACTTTGGAGGCCATCTTCTTAGCTTTACCTTGTTACATCTCTGGAAGCAGCGCCTGCTCTAAAATTCTTGGCTGTTAAAGCAGCTGCTGCGAGCTGATAATTTTTTATTACCTCGGCCCCCAAATAAGAAGAAGCGCTAGAAGATGACTTAGGTACCCAATAGGAAACCTGGACGGTGGGCAAAGTGACATAGAAACGCGTCTGGAACAATGCCGACAGATTATATGGGAGGTACGGACAGCCAATGCTGCGAAAACAAAGGGTGGTAGAGCGGGAAGAGAAATAATGGATGAGCAGAGAGAATACTAAATGGAAGTGTTGGACTAGTATGGAATGCCCATTGTTTAAGTCGCCTAAGCGGTGAGGGGGAATGTACTGCCCGGGTCGCACTAAGGAAATATTCAGTAGGGGCAAGAGCAAAAACAAGCGTCGGTAATATCAAGGGTTTCCACCCCTCACAGCTGCAAGCTAGGTCGTGTATTTTGCGGTTGGGCTTCTTTAAGTGAAACAGAGTTGAGAACGCATTAGAACGAAAACCACAGCCTCGAGATTTATTGCCCTTTCATTGTAAATATCAAAATCACGTATGTCTTTCTGATCGATAATTTTCTGATTTTTACCTAGAGGTAACGGCCCTTTCGATTGATTGAGTATCGGTCAACGATGAAGACCCGAGGAGGATAAAGAAAAACGAAATAGGAGGTTAGAGGGGGAAAGAAGAGACGAAATGCGATGCGGCACCTATCGACACCTGCTATTCCAGCTGAGCTACGATCTTTATTCTTATTTCCTAGAATGGTCATCATTATCATCATCATCAGCCTGACACCGAATACGCCACATCAAACATGCAACTTCAACCCACCCACGCTTAGAGGAAAACGTGTCAGTATAAATCGCTGTGAAAGTTTTTATCTCGGTGGGCATGCTGGTCCGCTGGCGAAACTACAAATATAAGCCAAGACAGAGACAAACGTAAATAACCTAAAATATTGCTGACGCCCTGCAAGTATAACATCACCGGCGGTGCTCAGTTCAAGCGTTTATAATATGCATCGCTTGAATAATTGGCCTCTAGACCATCGGTTCATGGCAAATTAAATCACACTGCAATGCATGTCTGAAATGCGCATTCAGCTGTGGAACGGCAGCGGACACAGTTATGAAAACGAATTGCTCCGCAAAATCTACGACCGTATAGTGCAAGGAAGACACTATTAAATTATATGAAAGATTGTTCCCATTGCGCATGGAAGGGCCCTTCTATATTAAATTTAGTAAGGAGGAATGTGGCGTGTGTTCGGAAAGCACATATATATATAAGTGTGATTCACGTCCTAAATTTATTTATGCGCAGTGACGGTGTTTATTTTTTCAGGCGTGTTTCCGCCTGTTTGGAACAATATAGAATAAAAGATGCTGTGCTAGGACGCATATGCTTTGTAAAACCTTTTGTTTTTTCGGTAAAACGTAATAACGAACTTATCTTGTGACAACGGAAGACAAGTTATCGTATCGACGAATCATATTTCTGACTTTTTGTACATACAAATTGGAGGTGACATGGATGAAAGCGATTTTGCGACATTTCCTTCTACCCTGCGCCAAAAATAAAAAAAAAATTCTTCTCGGATCAAGCTAGGGTTCATGCATGGTAGAGTGCTCATTTTGGTGGGCATGTTAACTTGTAAAGTCGTCTCAAAATCAAAGCTATTTCAGATTCGTTCATCTCAAAAAGTAGTAGTCATTGCTTTTGTTCTTTTTTCTCTCTTCCACAACACTTTATACATGTATGTCCGTAAGAGGAGGAAGCCTCCCCCATTCAGAACTTACTCACTGTGGTAGATGGGCGTTAAATTAATGATTGGTGGTAAGAGGTTGCTCACGGACAGCAATCTGCATCTCAGAAACCCAACTGGTGGGAAATCAATTAAATGCTCCATCACTGTCCAAGGAGTAATATGAGTACTCCTGTCGATCTTCAAATGCAAAGTAAAGAATTACCTTATGTGTGAAGTAATACGCCAAAGGACCGCAGTTCACTGAAGGGATCCATTGCCGCTATGACGTCATACGCATAAAGCGGAGCTTATTGTGTCCTCTCAATTTTTGTTCTTGTATTTCGCCTCAATCGAGGTTCTTCGCCACTGCCGCGGTTGAACTGGTGGCCTTGGGATCAACAACCGAACGCCAAAGCCACTGAACCAATGTGGTAGGTGTGTTTCGGATGGCCTCGCCCTTTTGTGCGGTTGCGAGTTCCGACGATGTGCGTCTTAATTCGCCAAAAATGGGAACTAACAGCGTTTCATGCGTGTAAATGCAGCTGCATACCTCACTATACAGCAATCCCGACTTGTAACATATAACCGCCTGACAAACGTTTTTCACATTATTGACGTTGATATTCATTTCGAATTTCCTGCCTGACCACTCCTACATTATTTCCCAATTGACTGAAATATAAATGAAATATTATTAATCTGCTAGCCTTTCAGAACTACTCCTACGATCACTGTTAAAAGAGATGGCAGAAGAAAACTTTATAAATAGTTATAATTTCGGCACAGATAGTCCTCCTCTCGAGATTAACTCTTATGCGGCATATCGACAATTTTTGCGGACAAGATTAAATGGCGGAAATACCTAAACATTGCGATAAAAGCAATTTAATTTACTTCAGGACAATAAAAAAATTTAACAAAGGGCCCTAGTTCTATCTCACCCATTTCCTTCTTAAGTCGAATTGTCCCCTCGTTATTTTGCCCTTTCGGCCTCACGGTAGCGCTCAAACTCCGAATAACGGACCCGGTTAGATGCATCTGAAGAGTAAAAAGAAAGGAACCGCACTCTTCGTAAGTGTGCTGCGTTAATGAGGTGGTGCCGTTTTAATTTTCGGTTTCGGTCCTGACTTAATTTTCAATTTGGATGCGACCAGTTTTCTCTTCGTTGGCTCGGTACTCCTCCTCAATTCGCGCTGAGGGCTGAAGCTTCGTTCCCCGTGACCGTGCAGCCTACAGCTATAAAGCGTCACCTTCGGATCTTGAAGGCGCCAGACCTCCTAATATTCCGTGGTTTCTGCAGCTTTTTAACCTTCCAGACCAGCACGAAATCTACAGAAGCCCACACTGCAGCTAATTCTCTCCAAAGAAGGCCATGCTTTTGTCCGATCAAGCAATACAACCGCAAGTTTGTGAACTCAAAGTCCAATAAAATGTCTAGTAAGCTGCGAAGGCATAAGAATACGTATTCGGGATATGTTTACAAGTAGTAGTAATTACATAACGAGGGAGCTATGGCCATCGCAACACGTTTATTTAATTTCTTTTTCCAAGGCAAAAGTTTTTACTCCCGATGGCACCCACACCAGCACCGCGCACCCTGTGTGTTGAGCCTACCGCTGGTCGGGTAGTAGGTCAGAAACAGCACCAGGTCGCAGACGAGCAAGTGATTTCAATGCTAAAAACAATCGTGAATGCCATGCGTGTGCTGCTTTCCAGCATGCACATGCCAGCTGCACAGAATGCACTGCAAATGCCGGATTTGTTGAATCCAGTGCTTGAAGCTGTCCAATAGCTGGCACAAAGCAACCTCCAGCCTCATCCTTCCGAGAGGATGTCCGATGCTTATGTTGTCATCAGCATTATCAGCCGCAACGGCAAGTAGCCTTTCTTGACACTGAAACGACTGCGCTGCCTTGTGATGGAGGGCCCTAGTTCTGTTCTACTCAGTTCGCAGCTGTTGGCAGCCCTTAAGTTGTGCAGGCTCCAGCTTCGGCGGCCTGTGACTTACAGTGCTTGTGTCATTGCCTGTCGTGCTTGCTACGGACCGCATTTTTCTACTTCTTATGCTTTTACGCCCCCCTCATCTCTCTCCCCCAGTGCAGAGTACCCAACCAGAACATTTTAATGGTAAACATCCCTGCCTTTCCTCTACCACTTGTCTCTCTTTAACTCTCTAACTCACGCATTCTATATATAAGGGATGTAGAAGACAAAGCGCACTAGCTTCCTCTAGCAAACTGCACATGCTACACCTGCCACTCATAGTGGGTAACTCATGAGAAATGCTAAAAGGCAATAGCGTATTCCATTTAATTCAAACTTTTCCGCGTCTGTATACACGATACCGTGGTAACACTTTAAGTGTCAACTGTGATGTTATGCCTTTGTGCCTTTTCAAAGACATCTCATCGCTTACTGACGTTTGATCACATAGTAAAACACAAAGAGGTCGTGAAAAGAATGCATTATGTGTACACAAAGAGCGCCCCTTACTCTTCACACCCCCTCTTTGCCTTGTGTGCCCCTTCTGCACGTGACGAAAATAGCAGGCTCTACGTAGAATACAAACAGCATATAACATCTTTCAAAAACTTAAATAAATGTTTCGCTTAACAATGAAAACTTTGCTGTGGTTAGCTTTCACACTTATACAAGAAAGCAACCACGTCAATTTTGGCAACGGGTACATATTTCGCTCTAGATTAATTTTAGTTTTTAAAAACAGATTTCAGTATTGAAGTCATAAGGTTACCCTCAAACGGCTGACTTTCAATCAGTATGGTGTGAATTAATGTCAGAGTTTGGCCGTAAGAATGCGGGTATATCATGTTGAGGATGTAATATGTTGTCATCAAGCAGATGATCAAAGCTCTCTCAATGGAAGATCCTGCGGGCAAGTGAACAGCATGCTTCCCTCATAAAATTGTCAACTTTTCCCCGGCACAGTAATGCATGGTCCCAGTGGATCTTCAGAAGTTGTGGTCGGCTTCTTGAAAAAAATAAATTTCTTTTACATCAGCCATTGTTGAGAAAAAAAAATAAGTGCATCCAATAACAGCATTATTTGTCACAACTTTGAGCTGCGTTACGTATAAGTGAAGTTAGTATACTTGTATACTCTGCACCTCGAGAGTAGAGCACATTAAATTAATTTTCATGTATGGCACTTCAGCAGAAACAATTTGCCTTCCATTTATTTAGCAGCGAACAACTTTCAAAAATCGGATATAAATACAGACACTACCTATGCTATGTAATGCATGTTCTATTGTGGCCTTTTACCAAACGCTTGCAAGAGTATACAACACAAAGCAATATATGTGAATTTTGCCTTCGCATGCATTGATTTCCATCTCTTGAACACTGAACCTTTGACAGCTATAATAGGTTTTTATTAACTTTGCGATGACAGAGAATGCAGCTCTGCTCAGGCTAAGGTAGCTGTCCAATTCTTTAATTGGATGAGCTCGGCTTCATGATGACAATTCTACTGTCAAAACGAAGATCGTGGTCAAGGACAAACTGCAATTCAAGAAAAACCACGAAAGAGTACCATTTAGCTAAATTTTTGAGAATTTAGTGTTTCACTATAAATTTTATTCATCACCCTAAGCAAAAACAAGCCTCTCTTGATTATCGCCACTTGGCCCTGGCTTGTTCAAGTTTATACCACTTTATCTCAAGAAATATGAATGTGTCCTTACTCCCACCCAGGGACCTTAAGCAACCCACATTAATGCTTCTTTTTGCGTTGTCCGCTGTCAAAAAACTACTGTTTATCTGCTCTTCACAATAAATCTCATGCCACATGGAAATTTCTTCTCTGAATTTCTTGTAGGACATGATTATTTGACTTTGCTCTCATATGATGTTTTGTCTCAAAATCACCTGTAGCAGTTTCCTCCCAATAGTTATTCGTATTCTCTAGTTTAATTTAAAGAATTTTCCTGGAGTTTCCAATTTTGAGTCTCAAGGCAGGACACAACTGCCGCAAACTTTTCTATTCCAAGATATCGATATAGTTGCTGTTCATAATTTCCCGGCACCGACAAACGCATTCAAAGCGCTTTTAGCCTTGGAGATAAAAAAAATATACTTCTCCTCGTAACTTTTTCTTTATGGCAACAGTGTGCGTCCACTACTTGGTCCAGATTACTCGCATTACTGCTTGAAGTACCCCACTGTTAATCATGAACAGGTTTTTTTCTTTCCAGAGAGCTGATTTTTTCCCTACATAAGTTAAAAACAAGCATTTAAAATCAAATCAGACGCTGAGATGTATGGATGTGCTTCAGTACTATGTAATCAGTCATATAATACATCGGAATTCTGTTAAGATGTAACTGAAAGTCAGTGGATTAAGTAGGACACCACTTGGATTAAAAGGGCTTGGTATTAAAATAGGACTGGAAATCGATATTGTCAATCCAGTTTGCGCAGTTGGTTTTGTCAATAAAGAATTACAGCGAAATTGCATATGCCTGTTGAAAAAGGGAATAATTACTCGTTATGTTTACTTTTGGGGGCAGAAGTGGTCTGTATGTGCGAGTGCGCCCAGAATGAGTCGCTGGCGACGGCATATATTCATAACACCGTGTTCAAACCTGCCAAGAGGGGCGGTTATTGGGAATGTTGCTGCACGCGAAGCAACACTCCGGCAACTCGCAGCAGCAAGCTGCTAGCAAAAACCAAAAAGAAATGCAGGTTTCCAGCACAATATAGGAGTGGTGGCACACTCCTGGTAAGCGTGCAAGCTTGTCGACTCATCGTGTGTGCTGCTTCTTGCACCAAGCCCAAAGCGAAGCAGAGCAGACGCTTACCGACGATCCCCCCTTGGTGCACGAAATAGATTCAGCATTTTCGGGCCAAAAGATTATTCTAGTGACGCAGCGGTGCATTTTTAACGGGGTCGACGCGTATGGGCACGAAATGGATGCTGTCGTGCAGCTTAGCCGAGCGCGACGGCGAATTTTTAGCGCCCGTGCCACTTACGGTCTTGGCCAAGTGAACCAGTCTACGCTTCCTACTGTTCTTGACGAATAAACTCCACCCACACACCCCTAAAATTAATACTTGACTCGCTATCGTTTGCATGATCACGATCATTCTGTAGCCTATAGGCAAGGTGGACCCGATACTGTAGAGTTTATGCAAACGCCGCTATAGGCCTTTCTTTTAACCTGAGCCACAGGCCACACCGTAATCACACAACGACGCCACCCTTTCACTTGCGCTCACATGCAAGCTACAGTATAAATCTCATTTGAGGTGACCTTGGAGAGAAAAAAAAAAGAACAAGTGTGAATCCAGAGCGATTTCTTTGTTTGTCGTTAATCCAGACCATTCCTCAAAATTACGACGAACTTTTTTGCTCAGTCTCTACTCGGCACTAACGACCATGAAATATGTGTGCGTGGAAAGCGCTGCACTCAAGTTAGTGCCGTTCAACTGTTTTTGTTAACACCAGAACTGCTAAACCGGCCCTCTAAGTTTGTTGGCCAACAATACGCAAAAAGTGACCACAATTTTGTAACCAAGTATAGGCCAACAACCTAAACCATAGCACAATGTGTGAGAGGTGGCTTGAATAAAGAAGTTGTTAGGACTGACGACGTTGGTAGGAAACGTTGTTGCGAAAGTGTTAGTGTCACTTTCACTGTCAGCTGTGATGATTATAGGCAGAAAGCGCTACGTTTTTATGAAGTCAGCACTTACCTAGGCAGGGTGCCATGAACTTGAGGCTGTCCGCAGGCTTCGGGCTGTGGTGACGCAAATCTGACGCAGTGCTTGTAAGCCGTTCTCATCTCATTCACGGCATCAAATTTCCATTGTATTATGGCCTCCGTGCCCCATTTTATGAAAGGTATTTTCAGCGGGGCACTTCACAACTGCTTTGGCTGTCGCTAAGAGAGACAGTTGCGTTGGCTGCCCCGGAGCCAGTGGTGGTGACCGACGACGTTTCAATCGAAAGCTGAGGCGATAATCCCGTTTTCAAGCCTGGATAGTCTGGCGGCGCTGGCGGTGCCGACGTAGATCCAAGTGCAGCGTCATTCATGGTGTCGTCGCCGTTGATCAAGCGTGCTGCTCGAGTGACGCCCTTTGCCGCTTCTCATGACGTTGACGTCAGATTTAAGCAGCGCTCCCTGAGCAGAAAAACCGCAGAAACTTTATTGTTGCGCTCTCTGCAGCCAAACGGCTTCGTTCGGCTCAGAAATGGGCTCTCTGAAGGGCCCCGGCGCTATAATAGCAGTTTAGTGTGATTATTCGTTGCAACCTTATTCGCAAACACAGTCGCCTGTGGCCGTCACCGCTAGCGCTTGATATTGCCTTTTCTCGGAAGGGCTTTCGGTTCCTCTTCCTCTTAGTAATACCTTTTTTCCTTTTCATGTCCAGATGCGCTGGAAGGAGTATAATTTCAACTCTTCATGCTCAACTTTCTGTTCCACAGCTGAGCCGTGGCGAGGGGAAACTATTTCATGCTTCTCTGTCGAGCGGTATTGTAATGCAACTATCGACTTCAGTGCATCTCCCTAGTGCACCTTACCCAGTTTCACTCACGATCCAGATCTTCGGCAACCGCTTGATGCACTCTATTACTTCTTCCAATGTATCGCTGTCTGTTGTAAGCTGTTTTACCACTAGAGCGTTAAGCGGACGTTCGAAGGAAAAGTGTCCTTGTCGCACTAATTCAGGATTGGTCGAGCGCGTTGTGCAGTCACACGTTCAGCCATGGAATGAAAATGATTAAAACTCAAAAATGTGACTGAGGCCTTAGCATAGCGGAAACGCCTTTATGACATGTAAGGATGTAAGCGAATTATTTACTCTGAATAAATAGGGTAATTAGTTCGAAATCAAACTAATAACCCGTGTGATTAGAGTCGGATGTGCGACTCCTAGGCTACTAAGTCACGTTAGTTGGACTTGGCTAAAAGCAGGCCTTGCTTGTCATGTGGTGTATCACGTGTTCTAGTATGCCTGCATATGCATTCCAATCAGTCTGTGAAATTACAAGCAGTGATTAATTAACAAAAATGTTGCAAATATTCATCAACTCTGTCGCGATATACCCCAGCGGTGAATTTTAGAGACCCCCTAATAATTTCCTTCCCAGACTGTTAAACATTACGTTATTTCTGTTCAGATAAATTTTAATTCCCTTTTTGTGGTTCGGATCACGGCGTAAGGAAACGGCACAGGAGGACATTAAAGGGAGACAAAAGCAAAAAAGAACTACGCTATATATATCTGCGCTGTTCTGCATCCAAAAAAGAGTAATTATAAAATGCTTGTCATAAAATTTGCCACCCAGGCACTGCGAGACATCAAAGACAATATTGCACGAGATTAGAAAATGAGGCGAACAACCCATACCTTGTTGGAGACCGACAACCAACAAACGGACGCCGCGCAAGAAGGAACACACACACACACACGAGGCTGACCAATAACTAGGCTTTTATTCAAGCGAACAAGCACATATATAGCGAAATGAGGGGGAGCGGGTAAAACAGGGGAAGGTGTGCTGCGCAATGGCGGGCGAACAGAAGTAATGACGTCAACAGGGAAAAAAACCCTAAAAGTGAAAAAAATGCAAACAATAAAAACAAGAACAGGGAGGGGGGGTGTAAAGGGGCACGCCGGAAGTAAGCTAAAAGGTTAAGAGCCATGGTATTTAAAAGCGATAAAAGTGTTTAAGATAAAAATTCTTTATCGGTCAATGCGAGGAACGCAGCACTAATGCAGGAATCCTAGTGATTTTCAATCGCCACTTCTTCCAAAAACTTCTCTTTTTAGTTCTCGTCCGTTTGTTGGCTGTCGGTCTCCAATATGTCACACCAACTAGCTCAGACACAAGTCCTTATGCAATAAATAAGTAGAAGGAAAAAAAACAATAAAGAGCTGTGTGATACGTTGTTTTATATACTTTGCAATAGCGCAGATTCGCACACAGTATCTTGCAAGCTCACCAAATCGCACATTAATTGTTTGCTATATGCCAAGCCAGTAACAGGAGAAGTCGAAATGTCCTGTAGGAGCAAGTTATGAATAGAATATGTGCAGAGCGCTATAAGATGGAAGTCAATTTTTTTAGTACTACAGTGACTATAATTTTATCGAGAATCCCACGAGGTTTTACTTGAACAGGTTTGCATTAAGTGCAACGCGAAAAAGTCTTAAAACGCGACTGTTCCACTTAAATTCGGCTGGTTCCAGTTAAAAAGCGCAAATAAGATGCGACTGAAGTTGTCATTCCACATACAGCAACTTGAAAACAGTCTCGTTTTAAATGAAATACGGGAACAGATTTAAGTGGAACTTAAGTGGAAACAATGGTGTTTATGTGGAATCGAGATTAAGAGTTTAGGCACCAAATCTGCTTTCTTGAGAAATTACCTTTTGCGAAAGATTGTATCCCAGGTCTTTTATATCAAGGGACTCAAGCGGCAATGAAGACTTTTTTGTTACAGCAGAGAATGCTGAACTTCCCATCGTATACACGAGTTAGGGCGTGATGGAAGAACAGAAGACTGCGCTTATTAAAGGCTTCCACCTGAAATCGCTGGTTACAGAATTTGTCTCAATGTTTCGGTTTCAATGCGCCCTATTTTAAAGTGGGAGCTTTAGGCTCCCTATGGTTAAAAAACTCTCAAAGGTAACTATAGAGAAAGTAAGTTTGCTAATGCAAAAAAAATGGTTAGTTAAGACTGTATGTTATGCAGAGGAAAAACAAGACTCACGCTCGTGCTTTCATTTATTGTGTATTGATAAAAAGTTTCTTTTCATTCCATTCGACGTTTTCTCGGAAAGTAAAAGGTTTCTTTTTTTATGGAACACTTTCTTTTTGCTTCGTTATTGATTAGCGCGTCGCTAATGCCCAAAGCTGATAAACAAAAGAGGTGCTTTGCATCGCTAACTTGATTTCACCCACAACGCTGTCGTCTGGTCTTTCGAGCGCAAGCACGGGTGCATGTTCGAAATAAACGCAGGGCAAAAAAAAAACAATTACCGTAACAAAATTGTGCCTCACATCACAAAAAATTTGCGTCTTAGAAAACGAGATTGCCATCCTCGACTTTCGAGGAGATATGGTAGGAGAGTTAGTGAAGTTACAAAAGCAGAAATTTTTCACGTGCTTGAGTAAGCGGCACGTATGTAAACACGTCGAAAACAAGCGATCAATTCGAAAAGAATGGCATTGTATAGAGAAACGTGCATGCGTTCTACGTTGCCGGCAGTAAGGCAGCGCTCATGGTGCTCTTGTTGGCCGTCAGCTACCATAAAGCTTCTCGAGAATGCCCTGAAAGAGAGGATTAATGCGGGAAATTAACGCTGCCCCTTTTCTGTAAGCCTAATTTTCTATTTTTATGCAGCTATCGTCACCTAATTGAAGCACTGAGCTCATATCACGATCTTGATCAAGCCTTCCTCTTTACGTTTTTACGTTTGTGTTTGTCCCTCCGGCCTCGTGCAATTGATTCATGGTGGAAGACAGGTTCAAGAACTAAAAATCCTGATACCTGCAGAATTTAGGGTAAAGAAACAAACAATCGTGAACAGCAAGCTCCATGAATATTTGGAGGAATGGAACTTGGCTACGACGTCACCGCTGCTTCTCCGGTTTTCCCACAATTTTCTCGTGCAGTTACGAGCGCTGATCAAGTTTTTTGCAGTGTTTGCAAAATATGTGACGTTCCGTTCTCTTTTTTGCATTTTAAACATTAAAAAATGTTAGTGTGGTTTTAATGGCATAGCACAAGGAGAATCAAATATGAATATAAAATTCCTTCACTAAAAGCCATGGCAATAGCATCATTCTCTTCGAACGCAGCAACTTCCGAAGGTAAAAAGAAGAGTCACCCCAGCAGTCTGCCTTAAGAATGCGACGGTACTTTTAGACCAGTATGGTTCTTGCCGGTGAACCAAGCCCACATTGATAAGACAGAGCCAAATAGAAAAATACCAAAGAATAAAGAATACAGGGCAGCAAACCCTTCAAGCTCAACAAGTGGTGCCACAAACTCTAGCAAACCATTACTGTACTTTCGAAGTTGCAGCTAATTCTCTATTGTTACGTTAGATATTTTTATTGAAACTTTCTAACGCGATCTTGCTGGGGCAAGCTCAATTACGAGAGCCGTATTGGGTACTATCAGTGAGTATAATCGAGTAGGAGCATTGTATGGAAAGAGTAAAGGATAAGTTGTTGCGTTTTTTGTGTGTTTTTAACGATAGGAAAAAGTGAACAGTGTAGAGAACTTGAGAGCCGATGTTTCGGATTCTGCCTTTTAACACGTGCTACACAGAAAATGTGAGGACACACCTTGTGCCGTATCCGCGTTCAAGACGCCTGCTATCCACCTTTCACTTCTTCACACCTATGCTCCCCTCGCCGGCTATCTTAAGAGGTAAAGCGGAGAGTACGTTGAATCTGACCGGCAGCGAAACTTTTTTTTTTGTTGTGATTTAGATAATTGAGTTGACTCCTCGCGTACCTAGAAATTATAGAAATAAGCCCTTTCCAACTGGAAAGAGCTTATCAACGCAATTTTTTTTTCTACATTGAAAGATTTCGCTGTTAACAATCAATATAACCTGATATCTCCGGTCGGCAGACTGCCTTCTTTTTTTTGCTACTAACGCTTTTTCTAACGTTCGAAACATTCAACATTTTTTCTGTATGGTTCTGAACTGCTAAATGCGAGTGATGGGAAATTTTTGAAAGGAAGATTTTGCAATGCATTGGAAGAGTGGACCATTTCCTTCAATATTTACTTAACAGTCCCTTACAATGTTCTAATATTCAAAATGTTTGTTTAGGACATGACGTGGTATTTGGATATGACAGCATCGAGTTCAGGCTTTGAAACGTCTTTCATCCTTTTCCTTTCTGTTACTGCCGCTGTTCACTTCGTTTTCAATGTCACGCGATTGATCGCCTATCCGCAAATCAATTTGCGAGCCCATTGAAATGTAATGTGGTAAAGGGAGCTTGGACCTTCGCCCGGGTGCAAAGCAGTTTTAGGTAAAAAAAGCAATTTACTTTTTTTCTTAAGAAATTCGTACTACATACAGAGGAGCGGCAATTTTCAGAGATAATACTTTGTTCATCGAAGCCCACGTAAAAAAACTTTCTATAATCCATGTTTATACTTGTGTTAGACCGTTGAAATATATAAATAACTATCTGCGATATTGAAAAGGCGCTAATAATATTGAAGCGCGTGCTGGCAGCCCAAGCATAGCTCAACCTCCCGTCATATGCATGCGACGCCGCCGCTTACGCCGGATCTTCTTCTAACCACTATGCTCCTTCAGCGGTGTTGTCATGAATTTCACTTTATGGAAACAAGGCATGTCAGACAGTATGCCTCAATTGAAGCTTCATGAATCAAGTGTAAAGGACATGCCACTTGCCTTTGAGTTTCCTGTCTTCCGAAATCTTGGGCACATTCCTCAGTGTTTGCTTTCGGGCGGAGTGCAGCAGAGAATTTAGGTTGTTATGAAGTCGGCAGGAAAAAGTTTTTCGATCTAATAAAGAACCTCCCTTGCAACTAAATGTGGAGCAAATTCTTTTCTCTGCCGATAGCGCAGAAATCTTTAGTATTTCAAGGGCGGAAAAAAAAGAACGATTAAAAGCAGCGGCTAATTATGGCAATGTTGTGAACTATATGCAGAAGGCGTAAAATTAACCACAGTTAGCGGCTGAAGTTTTGCTGGAAAATAAGTTTTACAGAGCTCTTAAACACTTTTTCCTGGTCGTCTCTGTTGTTCTCGGATGTCGCCGCATCTCATATGTTGACTGTTGCTCAATCAGCCGCGCCTGTTTGCTGCTTGCTGCGCCCGGCGAACCGGTGCATTGCAGCTGAACCATGCTTCACAGATCTAGGAATGCAATCTCTGCTACGCTTTTTAAAGCATCATTTTACTGTAAACATAACCTTCAATAATGATTGCTTGGGATTGTAACAGAGAGGGTCACAAAAAGGGGTTTGTTCCTCCGTTTCCTTCCCACTGTAAGATATCCGGTGCACTGTTCAGCCCGAGAACAGTCCTCTTTTCAAGACGAAACCGCGATGCGGAGAAGCACTTAGCACTCTAGAAATTAGTAACCACTGGTGTAAGTGGCGAGCATTTTCACATTCATCAGTTAGCGCTTCTACCTTGTTTTTATATATGCTCATAATACTGTCACATGCACCGTCGGCGGTGAAGCTGGGCGGAGTTATTCGCCCTGAAGCAAGTTCATCTAAACCCAAAGGAGGCTTGTCACTCGTGTCACGTACTACCAATAATGAATGTTGTCATTCTACTAGACAGTGCATCGCCAGCATTGCGCTCCGCTCGGCACGTCGTGTTTCCCTTTTAGCCTTGGCGGCATGACCATTTACTGCTCCCTGAACATTACCTGGCCATAGGAAATCGATGTATTAGCGCGCTATCCGTCTTTGGTCGCTGACAGTAAACGCTAAGCTACCAGGCGTGACCTGCCTCCCTGAGTCCCCGTCGGCTTCTGCGGGTCAACGCATGTAGCAACCGAATGCGTTGCTGTCTCCTGGTTTTAGGTCATTTTTGCTTTGAGAGCAGTTCGATGCCATTCTTCTTGCGCTTGTTGGTACTTCTATTTTAGTTTCTGTGCTTCAGTGACTAACCGCAAACGTGCGGGAATTGACAAAACTTGCGCCTCGTCTGTGGGACTGCGGTCGGAAACTAAATGGGATGCCGTTCAAACGCAAAAGACTGATCGGAGCGGCAAACTGATTGATCGTCTATGTGTTCCAACTGCATTTTTTTTCTTTCATTCTGCCATTCGTCCAGTCCTATACGGCGCAGTTGAATTGCGCCAAGTAATCTGGGCATCCCCTCAGACTAAAGGCCCATAAGCTGCCTTTTGCCTCCAATGTGAACTAAATGACCACTTTTTTACCCCATAATTCACCTTTTTTCAAAGGACGTGGGGTTCTTCTTGTATTTTTTGCGTCTCAACTTCCGCACTCCCTAGAGAGTACCGCAGCTGCGTAGTCTCGTTATCATATTACGCTGTACAGTGAGAAAGGAAAAATTGCGGGATGCAAATTCGTGATAAAAATTTGTTTTTCTATTTCCTCGTCAGCCAGTCAGTCCGTATTCGTCCTAGAGCATAGTGCAGATTTGTACCTTAAGGCATATATGGTGTTGATTATCCTCCTTTACATAACAGGTAGAACTGTGCAGTTCAGGAAAGGCAGGGACATACATAACGAAAAGAACACTATTGTGCTTGTATCATTCGCGCCGGCCTATCATTCATCCAAATGAACCAACTAGCCTGTGAGGACGTTCTACTTCTCTAGATCACCGCGCAGAAATAACTTGTGTTCGCAAACCCGCATCCCGGAAACTTTCTTGCCGAGTGTGCATAGAGGCTACCTTTTGACTCTCTATAAAGTGACAGGAGTAAGTGCTTTATAGTTGACAGCTAGTTTACGCTTAGCCACTGCTGTATGCTATTTATGCTCAAGCGAAGTTTTATTTCTTCACCGTAACACTAGTATCACTGACAACGGAAGTTACTCCCGCTCTTAAAATAACTGATCATATTTCTCAGCTCATTTGAACAATTAACTTTGTTTTAGCAGAACGCCTCTACGTTCTTCTCAGCTCACCAAAACGGTGAGCACTGAAATACGCATATGCAGAACGCTCCGTTGTAATCAGCTAAGAGCAGTTGCCTGTCCGCTACGCGATTGTTCTGCCTACAGTGCCGTTTAAAAGGACGCGGAACAAGCGGCAGGAGCCACGTATGAATGGTTCAGTTAGGAACAGCTCCCTTCAACAACGCACAGTTTCATGCACCGTTGGCACCACAGGCAAAAAGCCGCATTCACGCTTATATATTTTACCGCTTCAGTGCAGCAGTGGTTTTCCTTTTTTTCGCAGCTATTTAAGACGGCCCTCTTCGCGAAGATGGACATGATAGCGAGCCAGGAAATTGAAATCTTTCTTATCGGCAAGTGGAGTTTAGTGCCGACTGCACCAGTAGTACTGCACATGAAGGCAGGTGACCAGCCACGAATCTGTGGAGAGCGCGTCACATGTGTTCGCAATTAGTATTTTTATCTTCTGCTTTCAAGTCTGTGCCCATACAGTGTACTCATTATTCTGAACTGTATGAGAAAGCACTGACGAAAAGAACAGGCGACGCAGGCAAGTTGGCATAAAATGAATAAAACGACTGCAAGAAGCATAACATAGAAAACAAATGCTCTACCGTAGAACTCATTGAAGTTCAAGTTGGCTTTTTTGTTGTGGTTAGCCTGAAGAGAACAGTGGCCCGAGGTAACATCCAGGAGAGCCTGAAACATACTGCGTAATGCTAATATGCTGTGAAAGTATTTGTACGCTCACGACGGGCGCTGCGTGTTCTCTATTAAATATCTCAGCACGCCCTTTGGCACGAGCTATTAAAACACCTGCTTTACATTGAACCATTTGCGCAACAACGCCATTGCACAACCACAGCTTAATTGCGAAAGAGACAACACTTGCCCACGCGTTAAAATATCTGCAGACTAATGGGATATCTAGGTAAATTAAGGTAAAATAAGGCATATTTGTAACGGTCACTGCGAAGTATTTGTCTTAGACTTGTCGATAGGAACTGCGCTTTTGCATCGAGCGGCAAACAGGCGGATCATCACACCAAGGAGTGTTGTGCTTAAAAAGATTGTTCAAGTCGTCAATAAGGAATGGAGCGAAATTCTCAGTTTCTGTGCAGGCTGCACTTGTTACTTAAGAAATTATACAAATTAAAATTTTTAAATCTAAGCCTTGCTGTGCGGACGAAAAAAAAAAAACAAATGTTTACTGCAGCTCTAGGTGTTGGCTTTGGCGAATGCGTCCTTCAATTCAGAGCAGCTACAATTTCTTTGGGCTCATTGTTGCTCGTCTAACAGCGCTAAGATCGATATCTCTACAGTCCGAGTCCATCTGAGCTATTTCCGGACGGGCCGATTAGGAGAAAGGTCAACTGGTGCGAGCGCGTAATAAAGTCAATTGTTGCTTTACCCTACGGAGAGAGAAGAGCTATTCTATTATTATTATCTATTAGTAATGCGGAATCTCTCATTCTATCCAGCGCACCCACACAGACCAGAGAGCATGATGTTGTTCTTGTTGCCTCTGAAGCAATGGCACATACCGACGTTGAGGGATAGGCCAGGATTTGGTGCAGATCGAAACAGAAGAGAAAGTTATCCAGACTTATCTAAACATTTAAAAATCAAAAATTGAAGAATTTGGCAAAACAAAAACGAAGTTAAGAAGATTGGAATCAAAATAGACGGAATATATTTAAATAATTGCAGATACTTTCCTTCTCTATTACAGCTTGCCACACAGCGTAGCAGGGTACACGTGAGGCATGCAATGTCTTGCTTATATAAGCCTTTCGATTATGCCCTCTTTGTTTTTAAGAATTTTTTGCTTTTTGGTTTAGGCGGAGTTAAACGTCCCAAAGTGGCTCATGCTATGAGGGACGCCGTAGTTAAGGGCTCCGGAAATTTGAACCGCCTGGGGTTCTTTATAATATTGTCACGGTGTTGGTGACAAGACAGAGACCCGGCAAGAGAGGGCTCAGCAGCACGTCATTTGGTGGGAGAGACGGCAATGTCCTTCAATCCGCGCGCCACCAACGTCAACGTATTTTTGCCTCAGCGCCACCTGAAATTCCTCCCCTCTTAAAAAAAACGCTTGCAGAAGAGCGCGCGAACACAAGCACACATAAGCACACCTAAGCACACAAGAAAGGTTCGAAGTATCTAGGGGTCACCGTGCAAGATACGGCTTCATGCGTAGAACATGGACGATCTCTGGACGAGGTAGTCGACGGCTTCTCTGCTGTGAAAGTGCTGAGTCGGGTAGTACCTCGTAATTAACGTCGCTGACGCGCCGCAAGACTTTCTAAGGACTGAAATAGCGGCAAATGAGTTTTTCGGACAAGCCTCGCCGTCGAACAGGTATCCATACCCAAACCTGGACGCAGGGATTGTAGAAGACTTGTCGGTGCCGGAGGTTGTATCGGCGTGAGTCGTTATCTTGTTGCTGTGTGATGTGAATACGTGCTAGCTGACGAGTCTGCGCGGCTTCGTGGGCAAACTTCTTAGCGTCAGCAGAAAGTTGGTCATCAGTTGCGCAAGGGAGGATTGCGTCGAGAATCGTCTGAACCTCCCTGCCATAGAGGAGGCGGAACGGTGTGAAACGGGTCGTCTCTTGAGCGGCTGTGTTATAGGCGAATGTCACGTACGGTATGACCATGTCCCATGTCCTGTGTTGCACATCGACGTGCATCGCCACCACGTCCGCCATGGTCTTATTAAGCCGCTGTCAGCCTATTTCCTACGAGTGGTAAGCAGTAGCTTTACGGTCGTTCGTACCACTTAGCTGAAAAATTTCGGCCATCATCTGGGAAGTGAAGGAGGTCACTCGGTCGTAATGACGTAGGTCGGGGCGCCGTGTCGATGTACGATCTGATTCAAGAAGAAATCTGCAACCTCGGACGCTGTCCCACGAGGTAAGGCTCTGGCCTCGACGTATCAAGTGAGGCAGTCTGTGGCAATGATGATGTACCGGTTGCAACCCAAGGACAAAGAAAAAGGGCCGAGAAGGTCTATGCCGACCTGATCGAACGGGGCACGTGGTGGCGCAATAGGGTGGAGGAGCCCCGGTGGCTTGGCGGCAGGGGCCTTACGGCGCTGACATTGACGACAGCTCTGCACATGCCGTTTAACAGTGGCAAGTTTGGGCCATTAGAACGGCTGGCGTATTCCGGAAAACATGCGAGAGTATCCCAAATGGTCAGAGGTTCGTTCATCGTGGCACGCAGAAAGTATTTCTTCTTGAAGTGTTATCGGCAAGACGAGGAGGTACGCTCGCGAACTGGAACCAGGGTTCTTCTTATAGAGCGCGCCTCGTAGCAGGGAAAACGACGACAGGTGTCGAGAAAAACATTTAGGAATGGTGGCTGCCTGACCTTCCAGATAATGTATGAGGGGTAGTAACTTTGGATCGGCGCGCTGCTGGGTTGACAGATCAGAAGCATGGATATCCCCAAGGAAACTGATGTCGTCGTCCGTGTCGGTTGTTGCGAGTTCAACAGGCGCAAGAGAGAGGGTGTCGGCGTCTTCATGCTTATGTCCGGACTTATAGACAATGGTGAGGTCAAGCTCCTGCCGGCGAAGACTCCATCGCGCCAGGCGTCCAGACGGGTCACGCAGGTTGGCCAACCAACCCAAGGAGTGGTGGTCAATGACCACTTTAAAAGGTCGACCATAAAGATAGGGGCGAAATTTCGCAGCGGCCCAAATAATAGCGAGGTATTCTTTTCCTGTCGTGGAAAAGTTAATCTCTGCGCGCGACAAAGCGTGGCTGGCTAAGTGATCACTCGTTCAACGCCATCCTGGCGTTGCACGAGAACCGCGCCGAGGCCGATGTTGCTGGCGAAGATGTGTATTTCAGTGTAGCCCTGCTCATCAAAATGGCCCAGAACGGGTGGCGTTTGAAGACGTAGGCGGAGCTCGTCGAAAGCCACGTCTTGCTCGTGAGACCAAACAAAAGCTGTGGTATCCCGGATGAGTCGAGTCAGCGGTTCTGCGAGGTCCACGAAATTTTCTATAAAACGCCGGTAGCTACTGCAGAGGCATAGAAAGCGCCGAACAGCTTTCTTTTCACGTGGGGGTGGCGTCATCCCACTTGTTGAACGCGGCAACTCGGTTGTAGTGCTGCAACCAGTCTTCCACGTCCTCAAAGATGTCTCCGCGGAAGGACTTCGGGATGCGGGGGTTCTGGAGTGTGAAGTAGGGTGTGGGAGCCCCAGGCATTGGGGTGGTCGTGGCAGGCATTGTGGTGGTCGTGGCAGGCATTGGGGTGGTCGGGCCAGGCATTGAGGCGGCGTCAAGTTGTTCTGAGGACATACCCGATGGATCAGGCTAAGGTGGTAAGCCTCGAATCCGGCGTCGAGCACGGTGGACGGGCGTCTTGACGGGTATAGGACTGGAGCGCTGGGTAGCCATTGGGGTACAAGACATGAGATCGATCCCACCTCCACCAGATTTGTCACGGTGTTGGTAACAAGACAGGAACCCAGCAAGAGAGGGCTCGGCATCACGTCCTTCGGTGGGAGAGACGGAGAACTTCAACGTCCTTCAATCCGCGCGCTACCAGCGTCAACGACGTTTTTGCTTCAGCGCCACCTGGAAATATGCACTAACGTAGCAAATTACACGGCCCTCTAGAATCTCCCCTGGATCGAATTCAACTGCAGTGGCCAGGATCGAGCCAGCGTGTATTGGGTCAGCATCCTAGCGTCATGACCACTGAGCGACCGCGGCGGCGTTTCCTAAGATGATGTAGCCGATAGCACTGACGGTTCCACTCTACTCACAATTAATCGCTAACAATTCATCTGACTGTTCGAAGCTTTCGAAGCCAAAATTATGTCTACAGCCATTCATCAAAGTCTTCTAGAAATCTTGCACGTATTTTTTATGTTTATTTTTTCCATACAGCCGCTCCCATGACACAGTAGAAAGGAGGAGCTATGAATTATGCTGTGTTTTGAAGAATGCTTTAAATTTGCTTTCTGGGGAACGTTAAGCTTTCGTGCGGTGTTGAATTGCCCACACAAAAGTTAGACATACTTACCTCATGGTGTTACTTTGAATATTGCACGATGAAGCCATCGTCCAAACATTTTAACAAAAAAACGACTACTATGAGATCGCAGGAAAGGAATGTTGTTAGATTAATGAATACAACTTAAAAGAATGAAAGTTTCTGCAACTTTTAAAGCTGTAAAAATATACTTGCAGGAGTAAATGCGAACATAGGACAGCTTCCCTTTATTTAAAAATGAACAAATGAGGGAGAATTAAAAAATCGGGCTTTCGTGTATGCATGCAAAGGAGTTGAGATATTACCGAATGTACGGGCGGCAGAGAGCAGTCGTCATTTCGAATTCCAATGGAAAACGCTCGCGAGACACGGGAGACAATATCGGACGCTATACGTATCGCCCGTACCCAAGGGAAACGCATTCGAATCGAGGACAATGCTTGGAAGCATTTGTATTCGGCACACGCTGTGCTAGAGTTATTGAATTCCAAATAGAAAGTGTCGCCCCATGAAAACAAACAACAAATGTACGCTCTACGTCACGACACGCGTCTGTGTGGCCTCGCATTTTAATATTGCGTCCATAGGCGAGTCAAAGATTCCTCACAACGTATGGCCGAAGGAGATGGTAGCGATATGACGCCGACGCATGCATTCACGTCTCAAGACTGCCGATATTAAATTTGCCGCTGCATTGAAGATACTGGTAAGAAAACAAAAGCTCGGGAACTTCGGAAACATAAGGATCAATGGAATGTAGCGGTAAGACGGTACTGGGAAAATTGTCATTGACAAATATGAATTGCGTGCGCCTGAGCAAACCGAGGGTATGGCGCCACGCGTGAGTTGAACAGTTGGCTTACAAAACCTGCAAAAGAGGTGCTTCAAGGAGTCCTTGTGCGCGGATCCTCAACATTCAGTGGATAGTTTAAGTTATCGGAAACACTTTCGCCATTTTCCATTTCCTTATAGGCGGATAGAGGACTAAGATACTCCACTCTGTGCATCTTAGACCAGTATATAACCTTTCCCTTGCTTCTTCGTATCAGGGATGCGGTCATTTGTCAAGCGACATGGACTGCTAGATCACAGTTATGAGAAGGAGAAGGAAAGGCGGGGTGGTTAACCGGTAGATGAAACCAGCTTGCTACATTGCACTGGGAGAGGTTATATGAGAGAATATAAAGGTGAGGGCGAAAAGGAAGTGATAAAAATAAGAATACAAAAAACAGGAGACGTAAAGGCTTCGACAAAGTCATAGCCTGTTGTGCAGGCTCGAGACTCAAGAACCTCAGGAGAGCCTACCAGGCCTTCACCACCGATGAACGCCGCGTCTAGCGTCCAAGAATCTTGGCCTCCGTTAGCAGGCGGGAATCGAAGTTTTCCAGACTACGGCGTAGAAGATATCTTTGAGAACTGTACGCTGGGCACTCACAAAGAATATGTAATATGGTCTCATTGCGGCCACAGGTGTGTAATGGTTGGCGAATGCGACAAGTCACAGTCATGATACACGCATATGTGTATGGCCTATTTAAAAACGTGGAAGGTCTAAGAAGAGAACGTCTTCTGGCGTTTCCCGACAAAACCAAACAAGGTCATGACTTCACCGGTATTGAAAGGCACAAAAATTTCTCTAATTACGTATGTTCGGTATATGGCTCATATAAAAACTGTACGGAACATACAGAGTGCACACGGGCTATAGAAACAACACGTACGGAAAGTCGAAAATAACAGACTCCGGATGACGTCAGGTATATCTTATAGATACCATGTCAATGGCATACGCGGAGGGGGAAAGGTCAAACATAAAATATGTCGACTGCATAATAATTTCGCATTATGAATTTCGCATATTTTTTTTAATATCGTCAAAATTCTCTATGCTTAAAATTTTACATCAGCTGCTCATATGGAATGCTTCAGTAGGAACACCGAATGTATTGCCTCGTCTGCAACCATAGCTGCTCAACGGCTGCTGCTAACCAAGCTCGCGAGCCAGACTCACGTTTCTATAAGAGGCTTAAGATGAGCATCTAACACACCTGTGGTCTGAGGACGTCATCATCATCACCTGTGTTCTGCTGGGGTTCCTTTGCCGTTTGAGATTGGTCCATTAAAAGACTGTCGTACCTAAGTTGTCTTCCACAAGGTGCAACGTGACAGTATTAGCATTTTGCGTTGCAGAAGCAATTAAAATTATGTGGCCGCTTCTGAGTCCTTCAAGGTTTACCAACTAACCCCTGGATTTGAAAGCGGCGACACCGCATCGTGTGTTTTGCTCCGGCACCTTATATTCGTATGCGAAAAAATTTCCATCAGCCAATAGACATTTTGATTGTGGCACATGTAACTCACGATACGCGCGATACCAAATCGATTCCGGCATATAAAGCGCGCTTTAGTAGGCTTACTCTTGCCATAATGGCTGACCATATTTTATTCAGGGCACAAAATAAGACAGCGGCTTTTCTAGTACTCTAAATAAGATAAAATACGTGATAGTACGCGGAATGTGCTTGCCGTCTTTGAGACCCAGACGTATTTATTTTTTGCTGTTAATCAACTCTAAATCAAAGCACACCTGCAATCTATCGCCAATGTATGGAAATTAGCAGGTTTCCACGCCAGTTATGAGCCGAAATGTCTGCTGTTAGCATCAGGCAACTCTATTTTTTCACCCCTTCCGTTTTTTTTATAATCCCTGAGAAGAGCTATTGAATGTAGCAACTTGCATAACTGTCAGCGGACCAGTCGTGTTTTACCACAGGGACTCAGACTTGGTCTAAAAGCAAGGAACTTAAGGATTTCTCATCAAGAGGACTGGTAGACGTACCGATGCGCCATGCTCGACGATATGAGAGAGAGCGATGAGCGGAAATAACGCCTCTTGGAGCAAAGACCCAAAGAGTCAATTTTTTTTTGTTTTATTGATAGCATAGCAATAAGTAAGCAACACAAATTTTGAGCAGTTCGTGTTTATTGGTAGGAATATGAAAATATACTTTCACCACAAGGACTTCCGTCACATGAATAAACAGCGAGTGTCGCTTGGAGTGTGTTTCACACACACCGGTGATAATTACGGCCAGTTGTCCCTAGTTGGATGCCACTGATATATGTCACGCTGAGAAACCACACTTCAGTCGTCTTGCGCGAAGAGAGCACTTGCATCTGCGATGGCGTCGTCTTTCACTCGATAATCTTCGGGGTCACATGAAGCAATCTGGTGCTGCTTATACACGTAGGCCATGAACTTGCTCGGCTGCAAATAGTGCAATCGAAAACATCATGATTGCCGACAAATTTGTTCAATTGTAATTTTTTTTACATAGATAACGTTCGATGATGTATTTTTGTCAAGAATATTTCTTCAAGCAAAAAGAGCTTCAAAAAAACATTTGACAGAAGTGTGTCTGCCTGGTAAATTTAATTTAGAGAAAGATGACTGACACCAACCAAGTTGAATTTGCGGAAAGAGAGCTTCACCTTGATGATTGAATCTTGAAGTAGATCCTACCGACACAAGGGAAAAGGAGGATATGGGCTGCGCTGAGTGAGTGATTATCGACTACCCTTCTGATTACTGCCTGCAAGTATTAGAGCTCATAGCCTAAAGGTAACGAAACCGGCCCTACCTTCCTTCATGATTGACAGCCGCACTGGATGAAATAGCTTTTTACATAATTCTTGAAATGCGTTCCGCAGTCGATAATCCAGGAAAACACGCTGCGAAACAGTATGCCAGCCGGTAAATAATACGGCGCAGATGAGAACGAAACATAGCTACAGTAGCCAACAAGATACAAAGAAGATATGCCGACAGCACCACAAAGCCTGGATTGCTGCAGCACGGCTCTTTCTTAAACGACGAACGATCAGGTCCTACGTTATGCATTGCCGAAACGTAATGCAATAAGAACAAATGTTTCAGAGGAACAAAGGTCGTGGTTTTCAGAATAGCAATCGAAGCAACAGGAAAAACTCGCATGCGTAGAAACACGAAGCGAGCGCACTTTTTTGTGTTTCTGCGTAATTTCCCAACAGAAAACGTAATATTGTTATATGTTCATAATTCACAAATGTTAAAACGCACATTGTGAGCTACCTGCACACTGTGGAATAAATGCTACACAATTTTTCTCATGTAGCACTGCAAAATCTGAGTTTGGCGCATTCCACAGAAGAATTAACAACGCGGACTGTATCTGGAGTCTGCACGTCTAAGGTTGTCGCGCGACTAAAGAAACACCGCTGTACAGACGTGTCACCCCGATTCGCAAGGCATAAATGTAAAGAAGCGTTTATATGGTTGACAGCGTTAATTCTCCTGGCCCCGCTCTCACCCAATTCAGCTAAATATCTCCATGGCCCTTTTCCAGCTACAAGTAAATATCCCTCTCCTCAGTCCTGCATGTATAATACGCGGAATTTCAATCGTTTACTGGCGGCTAAAGTGCTTGCGTGTTATTGGTGTTTTTTCGCTCGCTGACGGTAACACAAAACTTAATGAGCAGTTGCAGTATGCAGCGGCTATACAGTTTCACCATGATCGTAAATGACAGAATCCTACGCCTTCAGATTCCAGAGAAAGTAGGCCGTTTCCGAAGAGCTGCACTTGGGAAAAGCTCGTGAGCATATACATGTTTCTAGTGTCTCTCTCTCTCTCTCTAACACTTCTATCACACATGCCGGCTTCCGATTGCTTTTCTCTGCGTTTCGCAACTATAGGAATTTTACGAACGCTTGCCTTAGCTGGCCCTTAATTTCCGTAGTTCCTTAAGCGCTATTAGATTCGACAATTTTGGTACCGAAAGGCACCCCCCCCTTCCCCCCCGAAACGAAGTTGTACGTTCTTCTCGAACTATGAATAAATTACTTACCTTTCGTGGTTCGACTCAGCTATATAAGCTACTGCGTACTACCCATTTGAGAGGTTGATGAACGTAGTGCACCTTGCAGTTGTCTCTTTCTCAGCTCCCGGCCGCATTGCCAGGAACATCGTC
The DNA here is from genome assembly GCF_052857255.1 of Amblyomma americanum. Taxonomy (NCBI): domain Eukaryota; kingdom Metazoa; phylum Arthropoda; class Arachnida; order Ixodida; family Ixodidae; genus Amblyomma; species Amblyomma americanum. The sequence continues at coordinate 160,910,346 of NC_135500.1, read as the reverse complement.
CTACCCCCATGCGGCCGCTCCTGGGGGGCCAAAGGTTCCATTGTCACGCAGATATCTTGCCCCTAAAGCTCCTGCGAACTGAAGGCAGGGACGAGAAAAGAAATAATCAAGAAGGCAGAGCAAAGTGTATTTTCTACTCCCAATTAACTGTAACCATTATCACTGCTCTTAACTAGTTGTAGTATAGCCCTGTCAATTTTAACGACGTTACGTCAGGACGAGTATACCACTGAACTTTTTGTATCCCAGGCACACTCAGTAGACGTTTGGAATCACTTCCGTTGCCTACGTACATCAATTTATATCTGACCGCGCTCACGCGCCTGATAGCATGTCCGGACGGTTCGTGCTTTACGCACGTTAAATCATATCGCTAACCTAACAGCGGAGCTGAAAGCACGAGAGCCGAATTGATGGCAGAGGAGAGAAAAAGACAATGTCTGTTCCTACACCATGCGTATTAGGGCGTATATCTGGTTCTAGTGCTGCGAGATCTTGATGTAAACATTTGTGTCTTGGTTCTAGTAAACCTGAATGACTACAACTCAAACATCCATTCCACTGTATATTTCAGCACAACAATTATTTCAAACGGATGGCTAAGTAGCTACACACTTTCTTAGTATATTTGCTAACGAAACGCAAACGGGCGATATATGAAATTGCATCATCCAATTAAAGCGTGCTGTATTCTTTGTTGTACTAAAAAAATCGTTCTATATGAATCAAGTTTCAGTATAGTATGCGATTTCTAATAACTACTTCGTAATGTCTGGCGCAAGGCTATTGCGGAAATCTAGACATACTTTGGAGGATTCTGAAACTGAAGATATATTTAGCTCAGATCTTCAACTCTGAAAATGCCTTTAGTTACAGTTAAAGTCACGCCTGTCAGCAATGAACAGGTTAGCCATGTTTTTTTTTTTTACTGACAGCTGAAGAAAGCAGAAAAAGACAACCGCCATGGCAGTACGCGGTGCCACCAGACTGCTAGAGCCGCATGACGACTACGGTGCATTGATCGAGAGCAACTGGCCACAGGGAAAAGGTCAGCACAGGTGATCGGCACAATAGTTTAAATAGATGGTGGCACCCTGGTTCTTTGTAGGACCAGCCTTTGCCAACACATTTTCAATACTGGGTTTATTAGCTATGCTGCTGAGGAGGTGATTCCGAGTATACCTTATTGACAGTACAAAATATATTTTCTACTCGACAGCAGTTGTAAGTATAGTAATCATGATTAATGAACGATTACAGAGGCACAGATAGGAGCTGAATAATATTTATATTAACTGAGCGCCACTTATTCAGCCCCACATAAAAAATAGCTACAGATCGGTTTCAGGAAGCTCACCGTTAGGTAGTTTAAACATGTGAGCTAACACAGATAAACTGAGTACACTCAGTTCTGAACTTACGGAGCACAAACTTCAGATGGACGTTGGAGGTCTACTGCGTTTAGCCGCTCACATTTTAAGCATTAACGCGCCTCTATTTATTTTAACCTAACCTCTTCAAGCTATAGCTAGAATATGTTCAATTGCAGAGCTAGTTATCATGGCAGTTTATTTTTTCGGGAACCGGAGATTAATTATGAGTCTAGAGAATTCATCATACAACAGGTAGACTTGGTACTGGAACAAATTTGTCGATACAAATTAAGAAGGAATGTTCCCCACGAAACTCACTGGACAGTCCTGCGTCCTTCCTACAGGCGTCGATGTCCAGAGACGTCAATTTGTCCGAAGGCACAATGAACGTATGCGGGAAGGCGCAACGGCACGCGTCTCCCGGGAGCTCCTCAGCTTCAACCTCGCTACCGGAACTCCTGCATTGAATTAGTGGCATCTGTTAATTACTTCTACTGCATATTACCAGAAGGGCCGCTTGTAAAATCTCTGCAGCGTAAGCTCATGCGTATCTGCGTCTTTTCCTGTCTGTGGGCAATGTCTCCATGCAATCAACGCTTGACTATTATCAATTTTCAAGTGAGAATTTCTAAATAGAACAAAACTTCTTGCAGTTGATTATACTTCAGACCTTATAATGAAGCACATACATGTTTACTCAGTGCTTCTGATGTATGACAGTCAGCTAGTGGCATCTATTCTTTAATACGCTGACGCATAAAATCATGCACTAATCCGAATGCACACATTTCTACTTCAGAATAAAGACTGCAGCAGCTTGGCGATTGTATTGATGCCTTACCCGTCACCATCGTCCCTCCACGCCGTTCTTTGGGTCCTCATCTTCGATATGTGGAACGGCGAGCTTCTGCACACAGCTTGTTGGCCTGGAAAGGTTCCGCAAAACATGTCGCCTTTATTTCCAATGCCAACAATGTAGCCACCAGCAAACACCAACGAACGATGTGACGCAGTGGAGTATAACAGTTGGGAATAAGGGTTTGCTTATGTTCACGAAGCAATAAGCAACTAATGAGCATGATATATTGAAGTTTCGCTACTATATTCAGTGCTTTGAAGTCACGGTACTCAAGAGAACGCAAGTGCCTTTCTAAGCGTGAATAAATACGATACAGGCGTCTATTTCCCTATGTCTTGCTTAGTGAACTTTTGAGCGCAAGACTTTAGAGACTTAACCTGAAGAAGTATTAATACTCCAGTGAAGACCCAACAGTCCAAGCAGTCGTAGTTTAACTCACCATATTTTTACTATCAGTCCCCAAATGATTGGTGGCTATGGGAACAAAACGCCACTTTTTTAATGGCCTGTTAGTAAGGCTGTCTAACCCGCCAAGCCTACAGATATTGATATCAATGTCACTTTAAAGCCCACCTCGCGTCTTTAAACATGAGTCAATCTGAAGCATGGGCAAATTGGCAATTTTATAAGAAGAAAATTTTTATATTGTTGTCACCAAAGAGCTTAGCGAAATAATTACCCAGCAGACGGGTACCGAATTACCAGATACAAGCTTCTGTTTGTGTTGGTTACCTTAATATGTAAGTTTTTGTTTGGTTAGAAAAGTATTTTGTGCAGTTGCCACAAAAGGAAACGATTTGGGAAAGTGCGCACCTGGTTTTTCGTAGACTTCCATAACCGTCTCTAGTGCCTCGGGGCTTGGCTCCCATACCTCCAGCTGCAACGTACAAGCGCAAATGGAGATATAACTGGTTTTAGCAAGCTTGCCGATGCGCAGCGTCACTAAGTACATTTTAATGTAAAGAAGTGCTACCCTAACAAAAAAAGTGGGAGTGTATGTGTTCTGTAATGGTATTCAAAATTAAACAAGGTGTACTCTTGCATAACAACGGTACACTGTTCCAATTTATTTGTAATCGATACCTTGTGGCTCGCATTGCCTTAAGAAAAAAAGATTCTCATTTTATGCACTGCATATCAATGTATTTGCTTTAAGTGCCTTCCAGTAAGCATAGAGGAGAAAACATTTTTTTATTGTGTTAAAGTGTACTTTTCAAAACATTATCAAAGAAGATAATAGGCTTCCAGTTCTCTATTTGCTACGCATACCCCCGTGTGAAGACATAAGAAACCAAGATTAACTGAATATTCCTTTTCACCTATACGGCTCGTCTGCGGTGCCTGGTTACTAAAGACTCGTCAGCTTATTTTCTCTGAGCGGCACAGTGGCGCTATCAGCATTAGTTGCGCGCAAAACTGAATCACACAACGTGAAAAAACCGCGTTACAGATCGAAGCTCCAAGTTTCTTTTCGACTTAAGATTCTACGTTTAGTCCAGCTTGCCATTTTGTTGAAGCGTACTTGATGTGAATGGGATGGAACTAGAACTATGAGTAATAGTGCACGCAGTGTGTGAACAACAGAAATAGAAAATAAAAGTGCAGTATGGGCTTGTGTATTGACCTACTCTCTTGACGGGATAAGGCACGTCGTATGTGCGGTTCGCGGGGTCATCTGCTCTGCCACCTGTCCGAGGGTCCGCTCCCTGATGGCAGTGGCTGGTTCCCGTGCCAACACTGCCACCGCCCCTGCTGTGCGTGTTGTAGGGTGCCGGGTAGTACACAGGTTGCCTGGCCTGCGAGTCTCGTGACACGGCCAGCATCATGTCGCCCTTCATGGCATCGCAGCACTCTGCAACCACCATATCTGCGGGAAAAATTGGTTGAGGTGCGTTTATGAAACATATGTGGTCCTCTACGTCTAACACTACAATGAACTAACGCCGCCTTGTTGATGCGCATTGCCATAAAACGCCGTTGCTTACGTTTGAACCAGTCATGAGGTATACAGTGGCGTTCACAGCGGCTTCAGTTTGAGCACTGCGTCCGGCCACAGGTCCCTATTAACAAAGCCTCATTGCCTGATTGCTCTTCACCCGGAGATTTTACTCAGAAAGCACTAATTCACGATCTCAAAACCTGCTCGCCGGGGTTTTTTTTTTTTGCAGCTTGACCCGGAGGGTGACATTGGGTAAACCATAAATAAATAAAGCATAAGCATTGGCGTCGGCAACACTGCTGCAGAAACGCGGCACTGGAGCTTAGGTCTCCTGCGTACATTTCGTAAATTTGCATTGATGATGAAAAAGTCAAGAGGCGCCTAAATGGCTACCTGGGTCAGTGGGTACCTCAGTCGCGCTTTCAGGTACGTGGCGGTTGTGTCCGCTTGAAAAAAACTTTGTGTGCTATCGCAAAATATCTCGTGCTTAGGCTACACCGCCAGACATTTTTTGGATTTTTTGTTTCACTGGCAGAGCTGTATTTCTAGTTTTCATTACATTTCCAGCTATCGCGACCCAGTGCCAAGGGGGGGAAATTAAGCTATATGATTGAAAAGAAGCAGTTGGTTTTAGTTTCTAGTCTTCTGTTCTCTAGACGAAGACAACTCCTTGCGTCGAAACTTTAGAAGGCACCTTCAGCCCCCCCCTCCCCACCCCCCCCCCACCCCCTCCTTTGTTCACTTAGCGTTTTTCGGCATTGCATTGTTAGGCTTTGCGCTGCTGGGGATGTACAGAGGGGGGATGAAATCAGTGAACTGTATCTTCAGCTTACTATGCAAGGTTTTTTGTGCAAAAAGAAAGCGCTGATGAGAGCTCCCTAGGTGCAATCGACTAGTCTTCCCTGACTCACATTTCCATTTGTATGACAGATTTTGTAAAGCAAGCACTCCTGAATACACTTGAAAATGCTTTTTCTTCTATTAGGCTATTTGTTTATTTATTTATTTGTTCTTGCCTATTTATTTATTTATTTATTGCTTCACCCACAGAGCGAATTGGCATTAAAGTGGGTGTGGGAGAAATAATACCTACGCAGGACAATAAAGTCGCCGGTACAAGAACACAATGCAGACAATGCAAATGAAGCATAATTTCAAGCAATCAAACAAGATAATAAATATCAGAGCAATACGGCAATGTCTTCGTTCACCATTGTAGACACGAATTCTTAGGACAACTTATTCCACTTGTTTCTTGTTTTCGATAAAAAATGACCGTTTTTAGTAAATCTGTTCTGCGTTTTATTTCTTTTACATTGAAAGTGTCGTCCCTTTTCGGCTAAATATAGTCCGATTGAAACAAATATTGATGGCGATCAATACCGGTTTTAAAACGAAAAATGTTGTGAAAGAATTTAGGCCTAATTAGGTATCTGCGTTTCTGAAGTGTGTCCCATCATAACGAATTCTTCGCTGATGACGCACTTAAATTCCTGGTGTAGTTGAAAACAAAACGTAAAGTTAATTCTAAATCTTTACTTATTTATCACCATATGTTTTACATTTAGGGTCTGATACCTTAACATGCGTGCTCTTGTATAGACCGAAGGTTAGTAGGAAATAGCAATTCTTAAGTTTTTAAAAGAGAACCGCTGACCTTTCTGCGCACAAAGCCCAAAACACGACATGCTTTTGTAGTTACGCAGGTAACATGCCGGTGCCCAGACAGTTAGCTGGATATAGAAACCTCAAGATATTTCTATTCAGTGACGGACAATAAATTTGCTGTACAAAGGGCGTAGAGAAATTAACGGGTGAGTTTTTTTATAAAAGTAAATGCCGACACTTTTCTGCAGATTTATACTCATGCCGCATTTTCCGCACCAGTCAGCAAACCTCTCTAGGTAACATTGTAAGGAACCACAGTCAACAGTATTGATAAAAGTTCGGTATAAAACACATTAGCAAATAATTTCTAAGAAGATTATATCCCTGAAAAAATGTCTTTACGAATATTAGAAATAAGAGCGGCCCCAAACGCGACCCTGGGAAACACCTAAGGTAGCAACAGCTTCGTCAGAAACTTCACCACCAACCACAATCCTTTGTTTTCTTTAACGAAGGTATGCTTTACTCCATGCTATGTGCAACGGCATCACATTGGTAGGAACCACGTGACCACAACTGTAAAAGCAACAGGCAACAGTCAACTTTGAGGACTTTCAGGCATCAGCGCAGCATCGCCTACGCGAGAGATGAAAGGTATAATGGCTCCCTTTGTACCGCTCTAAAAAGATACGGGGAATATAGCGTCCTACATTCTTTTTCTCTTATTCTAAGCAGCTCCTCGTTACGCAGAGACCGCAAACAGGAAGACAATGCGTCGAAGGGGCATCCAGTAGTACCGTCACTAAAACGCTGCCTAGGGTCATAGTTCCGCCTCCGGAGCAGGACGAAGATGACGCCGACGACTATGACCAAGACCAGGATGGCGCTGACAATGGGCACGGTCACAGTCAGGTGCCTGTAGAAAGTGACTTGGTGATCCACCAGCTCGTACTGCCGGGAGGGAAGGTCTGCATGCCAATAAAAAAAATAGCAGCAAACAAAAACTTTAGCTTACAAATTGTTCGCTCGTCAACTTATGAGGGGCATTTTGGGTATTGCACAGCACTCAAGTGGTAGTGATTCCAAACCACTCCCATTAGCACCCGTTATTCTGGTAAAAATAATGGAATCAAGAACATCAAGTAAAATTCGTGGAAAATGAACTTTATTTATTTACTAGTTAATGTATTTACTTATTTACGCTTTATTTATTAATTAATTTATTTATTTTCAAGACTGCTAAACTCTCAGGGAGGTTGTTGCAGGGCAGAAAATACAATACCAAAGTGCAATATGAAAAAGCAGTTGTAAAATAAGAATAAGCGTAACCTCGTTTTAACACAATACCATTCTGTAACTAACAAAGAAAACAGCCCACTCAATGAAAGAACTTAAAACTGTGCGAAAAGCTCGGCATTGCCCAGAAAGAACACAGAAAAATGGTACAGTGACTACAAATTGATTTTAGTGCGAAAGGAAAGCACAAATTTACAGCCGAAGTCATCACTCAATGCGCTGTTCAAAAATGCTGTTATACCCCAGAGCAACTCGACCAAACAAGGATTTTGAACAAATGGTTTCCTTACTAGGGCAGGCATCCAGCTGAGTGGTGCTATTTCTGTGCTTCAAAGGCTACGTATTTTTCGTGAAATAGAATCCAGTAATTGTGGCCAATAACATTAAACTTCCTCAGGAAAGCCATTCAGGTTGGTACATAGCAATGTAAGGTTGGAAAACGCCAAAGGGAAGCATGTGAACCTCAAGTTCGCGTGCCACGGTTTACTACATATTTGCAAGTTTCTAAACGCCATACTTTGTAGCGTTGCCGAGGTGCTTTAAAAATAATCTTACAGGTAGGTTATGTATGCAGCGCTCGGCAATTGCAGGTTTTCTCGTCTCTGAATACATGTGGATCACGGAATTTTTCAACAGTGCTACGCACATAGTGTTTTCAAAGCACACCTCTGACATTTTCGAATGATGCCCTCCACAAGACATTGAATGTACACGCCATCAATTAGCTAACTACAATGGTACCTAGCGTTTACATTATAGTGTATACTACCCATTGTACTGTTTGCTCCGCACTTAAGCGAACGTACAACCTTTCTCCGTAATGTTCTCAGACTGAGTCCATTAAAAAAGTGCACTTAAGTTTGAAATAATTTGTACAGCACCCCTTAAAAATAGTCTCCCTTGCAGTCTATACACTCCTTTCAATGCTTCTTGAGGAATTGGAAACAGTTGAAAAACGCTTCTTTTCGCAGGGCTGTCAGCTCCTTTGTCGTGGTGTCTTGAAAGGCCTCCACGCTTCCCATCCAGCAACCCTTTTGGGCTCTCTTCACACGAGGAAACAGGAAACAATCCCATGGGGAGAGGTCAGGCGAGTATGGCGGATGGGGAGGTACAGTAATGCTGTGCTTGACGATAAATTTTGTCAAGCTGCGAGCAGTGTGCGGCCTTGCGTTATCATGGAGAAGGCTCCATTGTACAGATGCTCATAAGTCAGGGCGACGGCATCGCAGTGCATCACGCATGTGTTGCAGATCACGGATACATATCTCCAGATTCACCGCCTACCCTTGTGGGACGAAATCGTGGTGTACGACACCTGTAGCATTGAAAAAACTATCAGTATCGTCTTTGTTTTGGTCTTCTGTCGCCGCACCTTTCTCGATGCCGGAGAGCTTGTGGACCGCCATTCGGCGCTCTGCCTCTTTGTGTGAGGATCGTATCGAAAACACCATGTTTCGTCTTCAGCAATGATGCTGTCGACCAATGCAGCATCCTTGTCTGCCTCGGAGAGCAAATCAGCGCTCACTGATGCCGGCGTGTCCTTCTGGTCCTGTGTGAGGGAGTGCGGCACAAGTCTGGCATTCAGCTTTCGTTTCCTCAAGTTCTCATGCAAAATTTGGTGGCATGTTGTCTTACTAATCTCGAGAGCATCTGATAGCATGCGGACTGTATTGGTGCGGTCTTGCTGTGCGATTTTCTTGAGCCGAATCATGTTGTTTTCATTCCATGAGGTTGAAGGGCGCCCTGCCTTGTGTCCCCTTCCACCGACGTTCTCCCCGAAACGAACCTCTTGTGCCACTTGAAAACTCGCGCCCGCGTTAACGTCTCGTTGCCGTAAGTGTCACGAAGGAGCTCACACATCTTTGTGGCTGTCTTGCCAAGCTTCACACGGAATTTTATGTTTACACGCTGATCGAGGTGGACGTCCTTCTCTCCACATTCGCTCACCGTAGAATGCGCTGACGACTAGTGACAACGTATTTTTTACATGTGCCATCTAGCGGCTGCCTCACCAAATACAGTAATTAACTCAGGTTAGCGCGAAGAGATGGCGCTACACAAACGCACCAACATTTGTTTTGGGGAATTATTTCTAGAGAAGAACGTAAATCAGTCCTGAAACTTTAAGAACAAATGTTGTATACTATATAGATATTTATAAGTTTACTTATGAAGGCAGTATCATGTGTAACTTTAAACGTTGTTTTCTATCACGTAGCATTAACTAGAACAAAAGGTGGGAGTGAAAAGCTCATTCAGCTGTACATCACCTTCGTGCGGAGAATTTTCTTCATGTGTACATGCCTCGCGACTTGTATGTCACATTAGGATAAACATAGGACTTGACCGTACATGAATAGACAGCACAGCGCTGCTCAATAATGTAATCTCTTCTGTAATGTGTTCTTTGTCCATTAGCGCAATCCACACCATGTTTTTCTCCCATATTTCATTAAGAAGCCACAGGTCAGCCCCCCCCCCCCCCCCCCGCAAAATATTAGAGATCCCTGCGGCTACCCGCATTAGAGGAATGTGAAAGCACTGACGCCTCCTCCTCACTTGTCGCCTTTCAGCTTTGGCGCCATGGTTGCTTTTCCTATTTCCGTAATTACTCACCTTAATTAACCAATTTTACTCTGATTATATCCTCTTTTCAATTGAATCACCCATTTTTCAAATTTGGCGCCACAATTCGTTTTCAAATTTGGCGCCACGGTTCGTTCTCGGCCACTTACTATATACCCGTCCAGCCTATTCAAACGTCCATTGACTTTAGCTTATATTGTAGCGATAGCTTCATTACGCTAGCACTTCGAGCCCTCAGCTTGGCCGCCCTTGAGCTGCGTGGCCGCCCTTGAGGTCCATGGCGGCGACGTGGCTGGTCACGTGATGGGTTACGTGGTTCGGAGGGGAGGGAGTGAATTTAACCAAGTTTAACCAGAGGAAGAACGAAGATAAAGAACGGGGGAGTGGAGAGAGGGAGAGGGGGAGAGATTGAATTTACCCAGGTTTAACCAGAGCTAGAACTTTGACATGAATAAAGTTCAAGCCGCTACGTGACTACTATGTGTGCAAAACCAACGTGTCTTCATTTTCAAGCCGAACCTAAGCATAGCCAGGCATATGTAGCTATCGTGTCACTCCAGGTTTAACCAGAGCTAAACCACAGCCAATTTGTTTTAATGCCTAATTGCAGCACTTCAAACTTTTTAATCGATTGCTGTTCATTTACAAAACACTTTTCAATTTATTAAAAATTTTTATCCAGCTTTTTGCACAATTTTCTACTATTTTATCATCCTTTGCCATTTTGCCGTCCACTAATTATATCGACGTCCGCACTGCTTCAACGTTTTGTCTACAATTTTTGGCTGTAATTAATTAACTAACCATTCTATTATTCTTTTGACATAATTCTTGTGGGGGGGAGGCATCAGCCTCACATTCCCGTCTTTCGATTAAAACTATCGTTTGGCGCTACCCCTTTTGAGAACGTCACAACTGCTGCGGACACGTTTTGATGACCCGCTTTGAAGACACGACCCCGTCGAAATAGCCTAGAAATGCTTTCGCATCACAAAAGGTTTTACCTCCCGTCACGGTGAGCGTTGCGAAGGTGAGCTCGACTTCTGTGGAGCCGGCGTCGTTGTGGGCGGACATCAGCAGAGTGTACCAGGAGCCCGGAATCAAGTCCGCCAAGTGCACGAGCTGCTGCTGTGGCACCACATTGTTCGAGTGGAGTGTCCATTCAGAGGTCGGCGATGAAGGGGAGGAGGAACGCTGCTCCTGGCGGTACTGGACCACAAAGTACAAGACAGGGCAGCCGCCGCCCTCCCAGGCGTCCAGGTGCAGAACCACGAACGTCGAGTTGACCTCGAACAAGCGGCTTGGGTCCGGTTCCACGGGGCCTGGGGGGAAACGTACGTTTCCTGGGTTCTAATAGCGTACTGTACCAATCGGGTGTTGCAGTTCAACTTTACAGACAGTGTGCGCGATTGAACCTCGCTTCTTAAGTGCAATAAAATTCTCTGTTTCACAGCGTTGGTTGTCATCGCACTTTTCTTTATTATGAGCACCTGAAAACACTGCTGGTTAGAAAAGGCATATGAACTTTACTGCCGTAGAATGCTCAGCACAAGGCTTGCGCTCGGTTAAGAAATTGTTGCTTCGAGTAGTTTATTTTTCTTCCGAAAAAATTGTCTATTGGGTGCTTCCGTCAGGATAACTAATTGTATTATTGAACTATTTTACGTCGGTAACGGACCTACCCCTGAGCACGGGTTCGTTCGCTAGCTAGGTAATACTGCGCTTTGCCAGTCGAAGCCTGAACTCTAAAAATAAAGCAGGTTCAATTCCTTTCTGCTTCGTGTTTTTTTACAGTTTTCATATTTTTGTTGAGAATGTAGTATGTTGACGCTCACGTCCTCCATTGGTCCGCACGCTCAGCGTCTCTCCCTGCGGCCCTCTGCCGGCGCGGTTGGCGGCCCGTATGTAGACAAGGTACTCCGTGCCGCAACGCAGGTCCGACAGAGTGAAGGCCCGCCGGTCAGGTGGCACAGACACCTCATGCCAGTCGCCTCCAGCCGCTTCTTTGTAGTACACTGAGTAGCCTGCAACCGAGGTTACGCAAGGCATCAAATGAAAGCCGTCATTAAGATCTTATTTTTCCGTACGCCAACCTGCTCCTTATCAGAGCCACAAAGTTATAAAGAAAACAAAATATTTTCCGGCGCAAAAGCCCAGAAAAGAGTGCGGAAACGCGAATACAATATACAGGGAGAAGATACTCTACCGTTTAATGCATGAATCTCACCTATGATGGGGCTGTCCTGGAGCTGCTCGTTTTCCCAGTGGAGAGATATTGATCGCGCTGTGGTGGCACCTACGCGCAATAATGGTGCGCTCGGTGGGTCTGCAAGAGAGTCAGCAGTAGGTTTAATGCAGATACAGGATGTAAAGAAAAAATAACATATGAATAAAGAAATTTACAGATGCGGGGCAGAGTTTAGCTTGCTATACGGCGATTATGTAAAAAGAGAAATCACTTCAATCAGCATGTTTTGGACATAAAAAATACTTCGTCGACCAACAGCTCTAATAAAGTAAACAGTTACGCAAGTCCATGGTGCTGTTAGAATGTGTGCTTGGCTCAGCACCGTCTTTTAGCTCGTTCAAAAAAGGGGGTGGGGCACAAAATTACAGTTTTTTTCACCTCTAGGAATAAAGTCAGAGGGCAGCTGTACAACGCCGTTCTTTTTCCGAATCCCTGTATACCCAAGAGAGCCCACTTAAACAGGGCCCTAGATAGACCACACGGTTAATGTTGCTTAGACGACTACAGGAAAAATTAAATACATATATTTGTTTTGTGCTACATACGATGTTGGTGACAATTACCGGACAGGATTGCAGCCCATAGTTTTCACGGAGAACGACAGGACGCCGCTAACCACCAACTACACTGCCGGGAAACTACTCTGTATGGATGCGCGCAAAATTTGTTAAGTGTGTTCATTTTTTTATATTTTCGATTTCCCACAGCAGGCCAAGTGTCGCGTTTTGACTCACAAGGAAAATAAACTTAATAAGCATGTCTAAAACAGCACCGGCCTCGAAGGCATCTGCAGTGAAGTCTCCATAGATTAAGACCCATTCGGAAATCAAGAAGAGACTTCAACTTGGCAGTGATACTGTCAATATCAGATACAAGATATATTCGTATTGCAGCTCCGGTAAAGTAGACGCAAGGCGGTTGACCCCCCTCCCAATGTTTTGTTTCTAAAGCTCGCGACCGGACTCCATTTTTCTGTCACAAGGCTTCAAGATCAAATCTTCACGTCCAGCTGCTGAGATTTTCCCGGAAACCTCCCACTGAAGACCTTCAAACAACGAGGACCCTGTATACGGCGCAAAATACAAAAATATTCTTTCCTTCAGCGCGCCACATGTCAAAGCGACCCAGTCTTCCTGAATGGTCAGAATGACCAAGTGGCAGCAGGGGCAATTTCGCTACTGTTTCTCCACGAATGGACATTCGGCAAAAGCTGCTGCCAGAGAGCGGAGGTCGTTTCTATGCTACTCCATCGCTCAACTGAAATAAGTAAGCTTGAGGCTATATAAATGAAGCGAAACCAACGCTTTTGGTGCCGAAAATGTCGCCCTTTCGGTACTTGGGTGGTTTCAGTGTAGACCAGCGCAAGGTCGTCTGCCTTGCAATCGTAGCACAACACAGAAGAAACAAAATAAACTGACGAAAGGAGTCCCCTCTTCCCCCATCTCTCTTCATTTTTGGGGAGTGAATCGCTTTGCCGTCATCTTCAGTCGCACTTTATTCCAGCGCCCAAAAGCTTGAAAACACTGCACCTTCAAGCAAGCTAGGATGATGTATAGATCAGGGCCATACTCATGCGGTTTACGTCATTAGCTGCCACAGCACCTTGCTTTATCTTCTTGCTGTGGTTCCTCTAGTGAAGGCTGTCTTAAAAATAACTGAAAAATCTTTCTAGGTAAATTATTTGAAAGTTTCCTTTAAGTTAGGCTATGCTCTAGAAGCCACAATTGAAACTGAAGCTTAGAATACAGTACACTGGTGCTTCCGATCAACAATAGCAGCCGAGAGAAGGGATTTGTGTATTGCTGCCTGTACGTACTGGAAATGAAAGCATTTAACGACATAAACGGAACCTCATTCTTTTATTTATTGCACTATATTATTACTCGCAGCTCTGCATACGGTAAACCGTGAGAGGGCATTGATGCCTGACGCTGACTGGGCACCTTGCTTTTTGATTCAGCTGTCTTGAAAATTTTCGGTGTTTCATACGAACAGAGCGCTCTATGCCGACGGCCCTACTGGTTTTTTGCCTGCTGTTACTTCACTTATTCTTATTATATTATGCTTCTTGAACTTATATTACTGCTCTTCTAGAAACAGCTGCGGCCTCTGTGCCCGTGTACCCCCCCCCCCCCCCCCCCTCTTTCCCCAGCGGCAATGACGGTTTGGAGCGGTTGGAAGCACCTTTCGCACACCCACTGCGACCACAGGATGCCTTCTCCGGACCACTCACTACAAGCACCCACCACCTAAGCAACCACCTCCGCACTCGAAAAACCTCAACTTACTCCAGCATGCTCTAGCCTCTAGCCATTAAAAAGCCGCGCAGTGCGGAACGACAAAACGATTGAGAAATCCAATAAAAAATACAATGGAAACGCGTTTAGTGTAAAGGTGAAATGTGCTAACAATACTGCAACGCACATTTGTCGCATCACTTTTTCCATAGCGACCAACTGTGCATATTTATCCCACTGAAATCCTCTGCACATTTTCGCTCGCAAATTCCTACTCCTTTAGTAAGCATCTTACTCCTTAACCACTGTGGTGTTCATGTAGACTTCGTCCCAATGGCCTAAAAAATCCTCTGAAGCTGAGTAGTAAGAAAACACCACGAGTAGAAATATACACTTATAGAATAGACCCTAAGACGATTAAATGTTCCTAGCGCATTTGAAAGGCGGATATTTTTGCTGCAATAAGATGTTAGTAGCATGTACAAATAGAGTAAAACAGTATGTTCATGGAGAACATGGAGAGAACAGTTCATGGAGAGAACAGCCTAGGAACGAGTAAATGCCATCACTGCTGAAGCCAGCTACCACTCATTATTAGAAAAGAATTATCGCACACAATTTATTGTAGCTTTAAAAAGCTGATTGTAAAAAAAGGTAACATAGAGATTTCGGCATGTAATAAAATTCCCGAATATAGAGAAGCTTTTTCTCACACCAGAAGTTGATAAGGAGCAATTGGACACCAAGCGTTGTAAATGCATTTATAGTGGTGAGAGGAACTTAGCACTTTATGCGGCCTTCGTAGTCGATAAATTAGACGGGATTAATTTCAACCTCATGTCAGCTTGCGAAGCCTCAGCAAAAGGGCACTTAGTGTTTCGCCTCCACTGAAAATCAAAGACCGTGACCCCTGCTCGAAGGCGCGAGCGCTTCAGAAACCGAGCGCAGTAGCCATTAAGAACATTTCATACACTGCGGAAACAGGAGTGCCCCCTCTTATCACTAGAACGCATGGCAAAATGCGCAAGCGCATACTCACCAAACTCCATCGTTCGCACCCTGACCACCTCGGATTGCGGTCCAGCACCCTTGGAGTTGAAAGCCTGCACAGTGACCACGTATTCCGTGGAGCGCCGTAAGCCTGTTAGCTCGTAGCTTAGCCGGTGTGGCGAAGGTTCCGCTGCGTCCGATGGTCCGACCATATCGACCGGCCTGCCATCACCCCCTCGGCTGGCCGGAGAAGAAATCAGTTGCGACGGCGCCTCGAACGTCTTGAATGTGAACGCTTCTGTGCTGGAAAGCTCGCGGTATCCCACGTAGAAGCCCTCGATCTCATCATCCGAACTTGATCGCCGAGGATTCTGGGATCCGGGAGCAGAGAGCAATAAAAGCGGGTGATTGAAATTCGTTGTTAAATTACTCCAACCTTAAATTTTTTGGTGCTGTTGTTACTTCCATGCTGGATAAATATGTGGCAGAAAAATGGTTGTTATCGTATCATTAATGTCAGCCTATCTACAAATCTAGCTCTAGTAGTGCATAATATAGCTTTGGCTTTCTGATTTCGATAACTGTGCTAGATACTTGATTTGGTTTTCCCAATAAAGTATTCATATTATGAGTAATACTACGAGGACTGCAATTCGGAGCACGGTTTTTCAAAGCATGTCACCCCTGTGCGCTTTCTGACACCCATTCTAAACTCAGTTAGACTCTTGGTAAAAAAAAAATCTCTCCGTTCGATATCAGATGCTTACATAAAATAAAATATCAGTGTATAAATGCACATTCCGGTATATATTGCTGCCTGCAGCATTTGTCCATTTGTTCTAGTAACGAACATTTATGATTTAAGTTTTCGCATTGATTGCTCGTAAGACACTGTCTGCTCATGAATAAAAAAATTCGGATTGCCTAGTTCCTTGGCATAATCAAAGGATAAGGAATACTGCACGGGTTGTCTCCTAGGGCTTACCCTACCTACTAGTTGTTGACAGATATCATTCAAAGCTTTTTTAAAGGTTTTTTTCACCTATACAACGTTCGCACAGTCTAGAATTGGGAATTTCACATCGTCAGTAAAATCATAACTAGAATATACTGGTAACCAATTGCTTTTTGAAAACAGAGGAATTTCTGCAAGTTGCTCTCACAAGAAAATATACGGGAACCAATTTATCGCATGGTTGGCATAAGAATAATTAATTGATGAGAGAGGCGGGAAGCGGGAGAGAACATCTATAATCCAGACCCTATTCTCAATGAACTAGACCAGTGTTCATTATATTGCGATGCTGATAGCCTTACATTTGAATTATTCCAAATAAATGTAATTCATAAAATTGTAAGGCCTAGGAAGAAGCCGTAAACTTACGTCGAAAGATACGGATATAGTCCTAGTATTCGTGGCAGTCGCTTGAACATTCTTTGGAGGAAATCGAGGAGCTGCAAAGGTAGAACAGAACTATATTAGGTTGAGGTTAGCTCATAAGCCCTGGTTGGAATGGCAGGGAGATATCGTAAGCATGGGACAAAGGTCAGCTAAGTGGCTTTTGGAGCATGTGCTCTTACAAAGCATAGCTCCTTTATTTTTGGTGTTTTTCGCGTATGCGTCATTTCAAATATTCCGGTCCATCCTTCCAGCCTTTGGGAAGCCTCACTACTGCGGCCACAAAGTTCAAACCACGTTTCTCGCTGTACATGAATATTAGCTGTTTCTCTTGAACGCATCCTATTTCGTGCATTTCTAAATGGCAGTATTCCTAGGTTATGTTTAGTAGTGACAGTCTGTGCACAACACATTAACGGAAAGGTTTGTTGATGAACTACGCAACAAAATGTGCAGCTGAAGGCTCTTACAAATCGTTGTTTGTTGCGGCGGCAGTGGCTTTATTACTCTACGTATTTAAGGCATTCTTCGCCTCCAGTGCGCAAGAGAAAAACAAATCTGCGTGAACTGGTATGATTCTGTGAAACAAAGTTCATTAAAGTTTGAGGCTTAATTCTCCTGTTGCAAGGCACTTGCAGAACTGAACTACCTCGCCTCCCTCTGTCTCGTTCGGTTTTACAAGAACAGAGCAGTATACGAAGAAAGCCAGCAGAAAGCACACTGCAGGATTTTATGTATTGTATCTGAAATTATGTCAACCTCAAAGCAATACATAATTGTACGTTGTCCCAATCTAAATGAACAGAATTTTTGGTTCAAACTCTTTTAGCAGATGACTAGAGCCCGTTTTTGTGTGCATTCTGCGGCTGTTTTGAAGCACTGAATATCCTACCTAGTCCCCTTCCCTGATGCAAAAATACACTACCCCTCTCAATCCTACTTACCCCACAAAACCTACCCAACACCCTCTCCTCTACTTAAATCACATTCCCAAACCTCTTTACGAAAATTACATCCCACACGCTCCGTAGGTTATAACTCCCTCCGAAAATTTCAATAATACGGTAAATTTTATGCAACCATCCGCAAAAGTACTCCCCCAAACCCCCTCCCCCCCACCCCAAACAAAATCCCCCTAAAATACCACCAATTCATATCAACATAACACCATTATCTTCAATCCACACCACTATTTTAAACACGAAACCCCCCAACGTGATTATTGACCAAGTTTTGTAATACATGGGCTGTGCTTCAGTTCCCCTCATGTGGCAGTCTCATAGCCCACTCTCATAGCCCAGAAAAACGCTTTGGATGTTAAACCCCCATAAAACATAAAACAAACGTGTGGCAGTCTCCTCGCACTCTTGTTTACTGGCACTAGTTTCTATTTCTACTTCCATAGCACTGCGCTGAAGTGTTCAAGTAGGTGGTGCAATTCTCGAATGCGATCTTTTGCCAAGGTGTGTCCGATGACATCGCTAAAGCCATCTCCCGTTTATCTGCACCCTATCTACAGAGTATCAGCAAATGTGCCGAAGGCAACGGACGAGTCTTCTTAAGACGTAGAAAGGACACTGTTTTTTCTCCGAAAGCCTGGATCGTACTAATCACCGCATACACAACCAACATTGTGCGTGTCTTGGACACCTTGCCCCTGCAGGCTATGTACTTGATGCGCGCAATAAAGAAAAAAATATTTTTCAGCCAGAAATTGAACCCTGCGGACGATTTTCGTTATATGACTGCATGGTAAAAATTGACGCATCAGGATTCGCACTCTCTCGTTCTCAGTTTAGCCCGCAATCAGTCACACACGTTCAACCGCTACGTTTTTTTCTCTTTACCTTCTCATACACTCTCCCTTAAATGTTTGGGTGAATAGGGCGCAAGCCTGAACGATTCCGCAGTTTCATTTCTCGCAGATATTTGCCTATGATGGCAATATATTTTTAAGAATTGCCCAGTGAAGAAACACAAAAATTCTGGTGACGATTTACATCCCGCTCCTTCGTGTCACTGTTGAGTGGGAGCGTGATTCATAAACTTCATTCATTTCAGTTTACTATGGCTGCGCTAAAGTAGGTGATCATCTATGAACTTCTTACAGCTTCCTCGTCATGTGAGGTTTACCGCACCATCTGCTAGCCTAACTAAGCAAGGTGAAAAAGCGACTTCTAAGCTGCGTCACATGTTTGGTCTCCTGATCGGTACGGTTCTGATGCAGAGCTTAATTTCCATGCAGTGTGGTGGCACTTAGGCGGGTGTTTATTGTAACTGTGCTATTATACTCGTATATCAACAACAAACAGAACTCGTTGACACAGAAAACTTTGAACCCCGCTGTTCCTGCTTTCTTCCGCTTCTTTTGGTTCCGACAATCTACCGACATTCTGCACAGCCACAAGTGTGGAATGCTTCTTCTTTATAATCCTGCCTACTTTAAAACTGTTAGTAGCGCGGTCAATTTATGGATATATCAGCCACAAAATACTCAAAGATACACTTTCATATAGGTAACCTTATTACTGCGCTTTAATCTCCCATAAATGAGCCTATCAAAACTGCGTTACTACCAAAAAATTACCAGCAATGCTGGCTGCCCTCTGAAGAGGCTCCGGAATTTTCCTACCGTGACTATTTTGAGCGCATCTTCATTTACCAATATAATATTCGAGGTTTTGGATTGTTTGACGTTACAAATTTTCACCAATCTGCATGAACGTCTGAGAATCACGATTCACATTGCATCTCGCTGCAGATGCAAGATGTTGCAATTCCGGGTGCAGCAAAAATTCGCTGTATACTCCTATAGCTAAGGTTGCTCAGCTTCTAAACACCCACGGTATGGTGGTAAGTGATCACAAATTCTGACACTAACAGCTAATTACTCAAACAGGACTCAAGACACAACAGTCATACATAGCGGGTTTTTAGAGCACTTATAGTACAGCAGTTGTTCCAGCTAAAAAAAAACGTAGCGTTTAAAAATGACTGACGGTCCTAGCCCAGAGAAACCAACTGTGAGTTCTTGAATGTTGCGTGACTGACTTTGGAGTATTTTTCCCGTCATTCAACGGTAATAAGTAGTTAACTTGTGCAGCATTCTCGGACAAAACTTTTAAAAATGAAAAATTGTAAGGTACATCTATGGGAATATTGAAGATAATTGTCTATTCTTCTGAGGTCTATCAAACAAAATCTTTTTTTTTTGAAGTGTTTCCATTGATCGCATCGAACAGCTAAGATTCCATTGGAAAACCAAAGGGGAACGCTTTTGACGATAGCAAAAAAGTTAATAGAAAAGAAATTCAAGAATACCGCCTTGAGATCTGCCGTAATATTGATTGCTATAGTGAAGCCTTACGTTATGTAAAAAAAAATTGTGTTAATCACGTGACAGCGAATGTCAATATCTATCGCCCAAAGCACACGAGAAGCACTGTCACGGACAGTGCTCCAGAGAAAAGCAGTTTTTCTTAGGTCGGACGCACCTTGAAACCCAGAAAGAGCAGCGCTGTCACGCAGGAGGCTTTCGTGTTTTGAAGTTTTCTTTTAAGGTCGGTGAGAAAATCTGTTTTAGGTATTTACACCTTGGTACGAACATTTCCGGCAAAAGTTTTCGAGGCGATTTACAAATATCGCACTGATACTCTATTCCTGACTCCGATATATAAATGGTTAGCTTATTCTTATTTACAAATTAAGCTTCAATAAAGAAAAAAATACGGCTGAATAGGCCATGCCGCTCTCAACAGCACTTCAAAGGATTCCTTCCCGTGTGACACGCAGTATTAATTTTTAAACCTTCGCCACTTGTTGCCTGGGCACGCGGTATACGCAAACATCAACTCCTCAGCAGCGTCCAAGTGACTGCTAGTAATACTACAGAGATATTCGCAACTGGTTTCTTCTTGGTCTTTCTGGTCCAGCGCAATTTATAGCAATGGTGTCTTGACGCAACGGTCTCTTGACCTAGAAGATCGCATATTATGTTTTTTTTTCTCGCTATGATAGCCCTTTCTGGCAGCAGTCAACGCCATTAGTTTAATTCGAAGAAAAACCAGGCGGCGCGCTAGTATCGAATCAATGACCTAGTTTCAAATGTGTCAGTCGAAGCCAAAGTGTGGATACAGGAAACAAACGCCAGGAATTCTAAAGATGCGGCAGCACTCACGCTCCTTGGAAGTGGTGAATTCGATGGGAGCGCTGTACTCGCCGATGCCTAGAGCGTTGTGGGCACGAACCCGCAGCTGGTAAGTGGTAGCGGGCAGCAGACCTCTAATGGTGGCCTTAGTCTCCAGGCCTGACACTGACATGGTGTCCTGCCACAAGCCTAAAACACGAAAACAAGCATGTTTTGACATTAAGAACTGTACATCATATCAATCGAGATAACGTTGGTTGATAACTATGATTGTTAAAAATTTGAGCAATTTTTTTTCAAGTGTCAGAAAGAAACATGAACCTGAAACGCCATCTAACGAGTTTTAGTTGCAAGTTTAATTGTTTCAAGTATTACGCATTTTTTCATTTTTAAATTTCTTATTATCAGTGGTTGCAAATATCTATAGCTAGAATTTATAAATATAATCTTATCTAACGACTACATGTGAGCGGATAGTGTTTTTTTAGAAACAGAATCGAATAAGAATAGTGTGGCAATATCCGTACCAAAGAGTGAAAGAACAGAATCTAATATGAACAAAATATTTGTGTCATTATACGCTACTTGTACGAATATTTTTACAACAAATATTCGTGCTGAATGGGAAGCACTAGCAGAGACGGCATAAGCCATGGAATTACAGTAGTAGGAGTCGGAAGATGCATCACTGCTGTTCGCTGCAAGGGCATGCAACAAGATGTCTGTACATTAACACTGTGGCCTTGAGTAGTGCACATCAGAAAATTACTTTCCGCAATGTTGATGGCGAGGTAGAAAGTAACTATAAATCCTAAGTGATGAAAGGGACGTGAGTATGACACATGGCCTCCGAAATCGGGCATATCGTTAGGGTTCGGTAAGCCCGGCTGAACACTGTCGCGTCGCCAAACTTTGAACGTCATATACGTGAGCATTATGAATGCCACCACACGAATGGGCCGCGCACTGACCATTCGCAGCCACATGCTGTGCGGCGTCAGAGTGGGCCCTGTTTTGTTAAAAGTCACCGAAAAAACTAAAGCGTGTGCTGTTCAGATTTCGTGCCAAATATATGAAACCTCTTGGAGAACTCGAGCACTACATCGGTTTGTTCTGATTTAATTTTAAGATTACCCGTTTGACTCGTGCAACTAATTGAATAAACGAACATCGGATTCAATATTTTGATATTATTTAATCATCTCGCGCGCCTGTTCCTATGACTGTAAGAAACTATTTTGTTCTGTCGCGAATGCTTAGAAATGCTTCAGGCCGCTTGTTGAAGCATGGCTCACCAAGGGCTTCTCTTTGCCGTGGAAATTGCTCTACGTGCTTGTATCTGACATATGCAGTTAACAGGCAACAACCCCTGAAACTCACATCTCTGCTCTTTTGAGCCAGTAAGGAAACAAAGTACACAGGGAGAAAACTGCCTCTGAGAAGGAATAAGTCTACGATTTGAGCAACGCAGACGTTTTGTTGCCTTGAATATATTGTCAACTGAAAGTAAGCAAAGGGGACGCGCTGTTAGATCTTGGCGAGAAAATTTAGCCACAACAAATATTTAGAAGAGCAAGGTTCCGGGCTAGTTCGTAATGCATTTTAGGGGAGAAACAGCGCAATGAAACACGGACACACGAAGAACGGACACACACGAGCGCTCGTGTGTGTCCGTTCTTCGTGTGTCCGTGTTTCATTGCGCTGTTTCTCCCCTAAAATATTTAGAAGCAGAAACAGCGATGTCCCGGGCTATCTAGAAAAAAGAAGGTTACATTTTTGCGTCATCCAGTGTTCTTCTGAGAAACGAATGTTGCTTTCAGGTGTTAGCTTTTCACTTTTCTCGCCGTAATGTCAGGGTGCAGGAATTCGAGTCGGAGAAAACCGCATTTTTATTGAGGCGGCCCTCCGTCAGGCTCGTCGCTACGAGAAGCTGGTGCCACTTCGATGCTGATGACGACCAGAGGAACGGTGATGGCAGACAGCAGTGGTCGCCGCAACCGGAGTACTTTCCTTCGCTCGTCAAGGAGCGCTTTCCGAGACGACCTTCTGAACGCTTTCGAAACCGTTGCTCCTGATCTCTGGCCCGAGGCAGCCATCATTTCGTGGTCTAGTCTCCGCAGGAGAAAAAGTAAAAAGCGTGCAACGAACAAGACCATTATCCTTTTTTCCTTCAACCTCTTTCAGTTGGCAGTTTTGCCTTCGGAAATAACAATGTCCTTCCGCTGATCTGTGTGTCACATTTCTGGAGCTTATGTACACTTTTTTCGACTTTAGGAAGCCTCTTAATTCATGGTGGAACTGTTTGGCAGTCCAAAATTACGCCGATGCAATATGATGTTTTAGTTTCTATTTTCTTTCTGTTTTGCGATAATCAAACGTTGCTGGGTCGCATTAATTCCATAAGATATGACGCATTTCATGCCTTTTCAGAGCCCACTAAGACCGTTACTTTGCTGTAAAACAACGGGTCTTGAAATCCAGGCACTAACAGAGTAATACACTAAAAATAGTCTGACTTCAGCCCTTCGCCGCTTCAATTTTAACCATTTGGTTCTCGTTGACCATAAATGAAGGCACAAGTTTTATTTAAAGCTGATTTCAAGATAGATTAACGCAATCACCTATAAAATGAACTAAAAGAATAATTAATCAATGCAGGTTGTACTGCACCACAAAAGTGTCACGCTCACCACAGCTTCCGAACAAAACCAAAATAGGACCTAAAGTACAGCACGGTCAAGTTGAAACACTCTGCGAGGCTCGTCATGTTCAAATTGCTCTCTCTTCAACTGCCTTCCTCTATTTATTCGTCTATTTATTCCACTTCGCTTCTTTCTCTCGTGTTCTTCTGTTCTTATTTCTGTTCTTCTTTCTCACTTGAGAATTTGCGTCGGTTTGGATTAAATTGTATTGCCTTGCATCGAATTGCAATGGCATGTAGTGGTGCCAAAATCTACAGCGGTCTTCGCCCTCACGTCGCCTTATGATGGATATCGAATAATGGCGGTAGCCGTTAAACGGCCCAGGGGAACAGTCTCTCTTCGTCATCATATTGTCATCATCGTCAGCCTAACTACGGGCACTGCAAGACGAAGGCATTTTCTATTACTGTCCAGTAACACCTTCCTGTGCAAGCTGCCCCATTATTCCCGCAATACTTCCCAAGCTCATCCACCTGCCTCATGTTCTGCCCCACCCTGCTACATTTGCTTTCTCTTAAAATTCAGTCCATCACCTATAACTACCATCGGTTTTTTCCTTTGTTATTACATGGCCCGCCCATGCCCATTCCTTTTTCATTTCGACTAGAATGTATTAACGTCTGTTTGTTGCGTGACTCTGCTCTCTTCCTGCCTTTCAATGTCAGACCTATCATTTTAACTTCAGTAGCTCAGAGGGTTGTCCTAAATTTGTATTCAACTCGTTTCTTTAGCCCGTACCTTTCTGGCCTAGCTCATAGGTGAGTAGCTTACGGTACGGGTATTGCATACATTCTGTTGGGGATGCTGGTAAACTGCCAGCCATGATCTGAGAGCGCATTCGAAATACACTAGATCTCTTTATTACCCTCCTAGCTATTTCCCTGCCATGGTCAGAATCTGCATTCGCTGCTTGCCTTAAGCAGATGTATTTCCTTGTGCCCTCCAGCGCTTGACTGCCTATCGTAAGCTACTGCTTCCTTCCTAGACTCTTGAACAGTACTTTAAATTTCGAAGTATTCTTTAGATACACTGTTTTGTCCTGCTTTTTTAGATTCTAGACCATGATTCCCAGTTCATCCTCTGAGTCCCTTCATGAACCAATCTCATAAGTGAATCACAAATCACAAAAAAATCTCCAGTAATTCTTATTCCCAGCTGTTCCCAACCAAGGTCTCTGAATGGCTCCTGTAAACAGGATGTGACAGCACTGGAGAGCTTGTCGCCTTGCCTGGCAGCTTCCTTGATTAGCAATAATTATTTTCTCTTTCGAGGACTGTGGTGAATGTGCAGCTGCTACTGATATTTTTAGTGCTTTTACATAAGCTTGTTTGATACTTTCATTGCATAATGGTTCGCCCTATATCTCGATGTCCTCATCCCTATGTATCGCAGAATTCTGTCACTCCCCTGTTTTTTTGTAGGACTCCAACTTAACTTCCAAGCCATTCGCATGTTATAACTTTGTGGACACCTACTTACTTTTGTGGATCATATGCTTTGTATTGGTCCACTCCTGACCGGTAATCTGAGAAAGATCTCACAACGTCTTTTTTTTTTCGAATGTATAAGTTGGCAATACTCACACATGACTGCCTCAAATGCTTCGAACACCCGTAGAGTCTATGTTATGGACCACGCCAGGCTGTTCTCGGTGGCGTTGTGAGACCTTTGTCATCCATTTTGCCAGTACTGGTCAAGTATTCGTGCAAGTATTGATAGCAGGGAGTTTCCCAACTGAGAGTTGGTAAAGGCACTCAGACCATAATGTATGGCAATAGCGTGAAAGCAGAGTACGAGGAGAAACGTAATACGCCGGTCGTTCTTACAAATGATCCTCCTGATAGAGGAGCAATCGACTCTTGCCGAATGTCTTATTGCTAAGGTACGCAGGAGGTTACCACATTATTTCTTCTAAGCGCTCTTTCCTTCTGCCAGTCGTTATTCATTAAGTTCCCCTGCGCAGGAGCAAAAAATGGAGCAGCGTAGATTGCTGTTATCGTGCAAATGCGCATGCATTTAGGAAGCAAGACAGCATGCGATGCAAGAGAATGACGCTACGAGTACGTTGCGTGCCAGTTGCTCTCCTGGTTAGAGCAATGGGAATTGGTGCAATGCTTTTCCTTTTATTCTATAGGCCGCACTGATATAAATACAACCTGGCTTAAACAGAAGCATTTCATTTCCGGGATTTGCGCATCGCATATTTTTATTCTAGTTTTCCGAGAAAATGCGTTGTGATAAAAAAGGCGGAGCTTTTCCTTCAAATTGAAGCGCGCTGGTCTAGTATTCTCTCATTAAGCTTTTATTTGAAACGAGGATTCAGCGCCAAACGTACGGCGTGTTTTGGTAAACGTGTTAAGCGACCACCATAGTGTGCCAAGTCGCGCCGTTCTCTTCCCGAAGAGCAAAGCGCGTTTTTTAAAGGCCTGCCATTTTCGTGACTGGTTACTGAGTTACTCTTCAAGTGCTGGTATGTAAGAGCGGGTCCAATGCCTGATGTAGAGACAAGGCTGATTGCACAAAAATTGTTTAATATTCGAACTAAATGACATAATCGAGTTGACAAAGAAGTTTAGATGACAAGAAAAAATACTCACTGTCACTGGTCTTCCAGTGGAGCACATACTGTGTTATGGCCGAGTTCCCCGTGAATGGAGAAGACCACGTGACCCGTGCTGTGCGGCTTCCAACCTCCCGCACATCCACATCACCCGGAGGGTCCGGCACATCTTCGCATTACCAGGAGGGAGGAGAGAAGTTTGAAGAGTGTCTTCTTTACAAGCAAATACTACAAAGATAACTTTCAATATCAACTGAAAAAGTAGGTTGTGATCATTTGCCTGCGCGAGAAAAAGAAAATGCCTAGCTATCGCTCGTCTACTGTCTTGGCATATAGGGTACAAAGTTTCAGATTTTCGGTTTGGCTGTCTTTACCTACACTGATGCTTTATTACAAAGAGCATATCCAAAGGCGTCGTTTCTGACCGCTGCCAGAAGACAATACGCATACAATTCGAATGTCATCGCATTTTATTACCCTATGTGGGCTCTTAACACATCGAATAATAGCGACGTCGACTGACGAACAATGATTTAGTTGTGATTTAGCGGATACAAGAACTGGAGTCGCAGCGATTCATGCCAATTGTTAACGGAAATGGTTATACGCCACTTTATGCTCGCTTTACGCCGCTTTACGGTTATACGCTCGCACCCAATACGTCGGCAGCGCACCGACTGCCTTGCTCCTCTCTGGCCTATGCGGTCGGCGGTGCCCGCATCATGTTTCCAGTGTCTTTTACCTTGGCGCTTGACGCATCCTTGTCACGTTTTTGGTATTCTGTGAATTTAGCGCTACTTCAACCAACTCGAGATCTACTCAGAACCATTGCGTCTTCAGATACAACAACTACACCAAAAGGCAAAAAAAAAAATTAGAAGTAGGAACGTGCGAAGCTAATGACCAGCCGTGCCGGCAGTGCAGTTGCAGTATTTTTCATCTGCATCGATTTCCGGCGGACCAAGAGCAAAGACGTCATTCAGAAAATAACAGGAAGGACTTCTCGCCTTGACTGTCTGTGTAATGTTGACAAACACAACGTCAATTTTTCATCTTGATTACGAACGAAACGGGGAGTAATTGTTCCAATTCTGTTTGAGATATTTATGATTTTAATCAAAACATTATACCACGAAATCCACATTACTCAGGTGAAACTTGGACGTCAACGAATTCACAGGAAGTCTAAGACGAAGGACAAGTACCACGGGCTGATCGACTGAAGCTGTTGTGTTCTACTTTTATAACACAGTAGTCCAACCTTAAGCGAGTTGTGGGCATTAAACTCTCCAAACAATACGGCGAAGCCACAATAAATGTGCCTGGCGTGTTGCACGCAACTTTTCAAAGTAACTGTTTTTATCCGAAAATATTCAGTCCAACGATCGCGGTCTTGCGTGACCAAAGATAAAGCAATGCAATGGGCGTATGAACTGCACCGCTTGCAATGAATTGGCCGTGATCGATACACCTGCAGTTATGAATGATGTGGAATAAAAAAGCGAAACCAAGAGCTGTATTATTCCTAGGACGTATGCATTAAGTGTGGGAGTGTGATTAGTCACGCAAGCAACCGAGTGTACACACTCAATCAGGAACGTAAGAACCAGTGTGAAGCAAATGTCCCATCTCTAAAGGGACCCTAGAGAATTTTCATCGCGCTGAGTACAATATCAACATACCGATCTAGAAAGCATTCAAGGCAAATGCTTTTTTAACAACTCGTCACTAACCTCGATCCCAACTAGACACAGCCAGACATAGACACTGCATCTTTGCTACCTGAAACTTCGGACAGGTCGTCACAGCGAACTCGATTCAACCTCAAGCGATAATTTTTCGCGTTATGTGCACAACAGCACCAATTTAAAGCACACTACAAAGAAAAAAGCTGCCGTCGACGCACATGTCAATGCACAACAGCGTGATCCCGCATTCCAATATGGCGACGGCATTGCTCAGATGACAGACGGTGCTGCATGTGCAAGATGGCAGCGCCTGTCAAAATGGCGTATAGCAGCAATGCACTTTGAAGCCATGATTTTCACCTCCTGACGTGACCCACCATGAAGTCCGTCTACGGAAGTTGATCGCCACAAAATCTCAAATAAAGCCATCTTTATTTGAACCACAGTGAAATATTTAGAGATAAGTGTTTCAGGGTTTATTTTATTGAGCCCACTTCAACTAGAATAAAGCAGTCTTCAGATGGTCGCTTCTGAAACCATAAAATCTCCACTAATTATCTTGATCACAACCGTAACTACGCTCGCCAGAGAAAGTAGAGATCTGCCCTAAACCTCGAAATAACCCTGTTCTGTACTTGCCGCGGCCACTTTATGCCCGCTAACCTCCTAATCTCAACCGTCAACCCCGCTTTCTACCGCCCGCTTTTATACTTGAATTTTCTTCGGATGCTCTCCGTTGCCGTTAACGACCATCGGTTGTCTTGCCATCGTATTACATGAACTGCCATGCGTCCTGTAAAAATTCCTATCCTTTTCACTATAAAGTTTTTAACACTCCCGCAAAGGTAGTACGGCCAGACATAACTTCACCAGCGAAAGCATAAGACACCAGGAGAAGAACACAGGACAACGCTAGGTTCTTCTTCTTCTCCTGGTGTCTCATGCTTTCATTGGTGAAGTTATGCCTAAAATACATCAACTAGCCGACATGGTTACCTTGTTAAGGTAGTACGACCATATAAGTATCGAAGAGTCACCCTCTCTTCCAAATTATCATGGCGCGCTCGTAGTGGTTACTTCATAGCAACATGCAACAAAGCATCAGGTTTTCTTAAGCGCCACCTCTGTCTTGTTCCATCAGTTCTAAAATTGGTCGAGTATAAATCACTCATAATACCTTAATAAGAATATGCACCTGCCATCCGTGGCCCACATCAAGCATTTCTAACCGCTGCGTTGAAAGGTGAAAAAACTGCGCCGCCCGCATCCTTCAATCCACATGCTCATACGACGTAACAAAATACGGACTTCCGCCGCTATTTTACGTCAGCGCATTGCAAGCTTCGGCCGTTATCACAAGTTTTATTTTTATTCATCTTTCACTCAAGCACCGTATATCAAAGCGCAGCACGAGTTATCGCCGTACCAGTAATCCACTTCAAGTTGCAAGCGCGCCATTGCATACTGCTGTTTTCTGTTTCATTCTTTTTTCGAACAGGTACAGACAGGAACGGCCGCTATCATGGCATCGTAACCATCGGTTGAACACCTGCTTTCCAAGACCGTGACGTGTCATCATCAGTGCTAAATGATCAGTGCTGTTTGTTTCCTTATCTCAAGTATAAAACGACCGGTTATGTAATAACCCATGAAAAGGGGTCTTTTAGAGAAGTAAAACTGAACTGATTTCTCCTCCTCGATTTTGAATAGGATGCCGCTAACTGGTATTTGACCTGGGCTGCTGTCTTCCTGTCTCTTATTGTTACACCTATAATTTTCCTTTCCCATCTCTCTCGGCTCACCTCTATTTATGTTCAGCCCTTTTCATGACCTTCCATATTTTGCCCCCTTAGGTGAGTACCTGTCAGATAGCGCTGTTATATGGTTTATTTTTGAGGAAACTGTCATTAATGCCCACAGAATGCCTACCAAATGCACTCCACAACGTCATATGCTCCGTATTATTCCTCACTCGTGCCCCGTGTCAAAACCGGCTCCATACTAGGAAGTCTTCTGTTACGCGGAAACAGTTTCTGGCGCTGCACCTTTCTGTCCCCCTCACATTTCTCTCAAATAACCTCCTACACACCAGTAATCCGAGTAACATGAGTTCATATGTTAATATTTCACAAGGGGCTTCCTGGAGCGGCAACCTAACGCCTTTAAGCCATTTACTGGCTCCACAATACGTCAGGGGGAAGAGAGAACGAAGTTTCCTAAACAGCTGGTTGCACGGCCTTCATGTATGGTTAGAGCTGAGATTGTTATCCGGAAGACAAGGAAAAGCGGTAACTAAAATGCGCATCACTCTCGGCGCCTTGTAAGGAGGGCGCGGGGCTTTTCTGGTGCCCCACTGCTGAACTTTTCCCAGAACTCGTTTCCTTACGAGCAAAGAATTTATTTCCTCGTGATATCCTGATATCGTACATTTTGTTTGCGATTTACTTCATCACTCATTTTGAAATTGTGTTCACCTAATTCCTATGGCCAGTCCTATGAAGTATGTCGAACGAAATATTGATTCACTACACTTCGAATAGTGCCAACATTGTTTACTTCATATCCCAGATAACTATCTCCGGCTTAACTTTTCTATCATTTTTCGTTTACACCCATCAATATTATTCAGTAAAGGTTTACACTTTGTGACATGTGCCTCCGGTGTTAGCGCGCAATATGCCCCTAAGCCTGCCGTAACTTTTAAAGTAGTATTCTAGAGTGAAAGCAACGGCTTTTTTCGTTGTCCTATTTTCAGCGATGCTCTACAACAAAAATATTGCTAAGAGGTGTTGGGTAGTATGGCTATCCAAAATATAGCAGGCAGTTTTCTACTATCACAGCCATTACCATTTAATTAGAGGATTGAGGCTCTCGCAGCAAGTACAATCCACACACACGTGTGTGTGCGAGTGTGTGTGTGTGTGTGTGTGTGTGTGTGTGTGTGTGTGTGTGTGTGTGTGTGTGTGTGTGTGTGTGTGTGTGTGTGTGTGTGTGTGTGTGTGTGTGTGTGTGTGTGTGTTTCTGTGTGTGTGTGTGTGTGTGTGTGTGTGTGTGTGTGTGTGTGTGTGTGTGTGTGTGTGTGTGTGTGCGTGTGTGTGTGTGTGTGTGTGTGTGTGTGCGAGCGTGTGCGTGTGTATGCATGTGAATGTGCGTGCCTGTGTCTGTGTGTGTGCGCACGCGTGTTCGTGCGCGTGTGCGTGCGTGTGCGTGTGCGTGTGCGTGTGTGTATGTGCGTGTGTGTGTGCGTGCGCGTGCGTGTGCGTGTGTGTGTGTGCGCGTGTGTGTGCGTGTGTGCATGTGCGAATGTGTGTGTGTGCGTGTGTGCGTGCGTGTGCGTGCGTCTGCGTGCCTGTGTGTGTGCGTGCGTGCGTGTGCGTGCGTGTGAGGTGTGCGTGTGCCTGCGCGGGCATGGCGTGTGCGTGTGTGTGCGTGTGTGTGTATGTGTGCACGTTTGCGTGTGTGTGTGCGTCTGTGCATGTGCGTGTGTGTGCGTGTGCGTGTGCGTGCGTGTGCTTGCGTGTGTGTGTGTGTGCGTGTGTGCGCGTGTGTGCGGCTGTGCGTGACATTTTCTTCGCTACTGCAGCGCAAGAAATGTTTGTCCCGGTCACGACCGAAACGCAAAGTACGCAGCCGCACAGCGTATGTAGCCACGCCACCAAACGCGGGCCACATAACGGCTCTGAAGTTAGGGTGGCAGCGGCTGGCGGAGGGACGGCACATGCCACGAGCGTTCGTAATAATAATAATAATAATTGGTTTTTGGGGAAAGGAAATGGCGCAGTATCTGTCTCATATATCGTTGGACACCTGAACCGCGCCGTAAGGGAAGGGATAAAGGAGGGAGTGAAAGAAGAAAGGAAGAAATAGGTGCCGTAGTGGAGGGCTCCGGAATAATTTCGACCACCTGGGGATCTTTAACGTGCGCTGGCATCGCACAGCACACGGGCGCCTTAGCGTTTTTCCTCCATAAAAACGCAGCCGCCGCGGTCGGGTATGAACCCGGGAACTCCGGATCAGTAGTCGAGCGCCCTAACCACTGAGCCACCGCGGCGGGTCGAGCGTTCGTAGGCCTGGCTCAGTTTCTGTTTTTCCAGTGAGTGGGCTAAGATTCCTTGCGTTGCAGTGGCGATAATAATCATATTATGAAAATATAAAAGCTGATACAGAAATTAATTACTATGAGCAAAGAACCTGCGAATATATTGGAGCCTAGCCGTAACAGTGAAAATGTTAACTTTTCTTTATTAATAACCAACCTTGTAGTTCTTTGGATGAAACTAGAGGAAATTAATAAATCGATAATCTAAAGCTAATCGCTGCGCGCCTTACGCAATTAGCGGATAACTTGTAAACAAAATACTTAGCGCATACACCAGACCAAATAGCTTGTCAGATTAAAGTGAAAACAATTGCCGAAGCCTCTCTGAAAATGGTGAGCATATTTTGTGACTTTTTTTTATTCGTTCGAAACCACGACCTCGGAGACATTCCTCTAATATTTTAAGACAAACTTGTCTTTCTTTGTTATTTTCTCTTCCTTCACGTACAGTAGTCCACCTCTTCCCTCCTTGGTCCACTTTTTGAAGCAGCGTAGCATAAAAGTGACCTTAAAAACTGTGCCGAAAATATCGGTAGGTAAAATAAGTTCCTTCTCTCTACACAAAGCGGTTGGCGGCGGAGTACTTGCATACTCTGTAACAGTTTCATCAACTAATCCATATGCGTGCTTCTTGTTCGTTAAAACTCATTTACTGCTCCCAACAGCTTTATGACATTTCTTGAGACCTTGCACCTTGCACTTTAACCACTATACTCTGCATAATAGGACTGTTCTTGCCATTTTCTCGCCTAGGTTGCCAACCTAGAAAAACGTGAAAATGGCTTTCATTATTGATCCTGCATGTTATCCGCCTGTTACCACAATTAACGCACCAAGTTTGTTACAAATCTGAAGTTTATTTAAAAAGGAAACGTAAGCACTCCGATTTACCAGTCCTAAGACGAACGAGCAGCGGAAGCTTTTAAGTACTGTCATTAGGAAAGTAATTTTTGTTGTTTCCGAAGCGAATTAATTTTCTCATACCGTTCTCTTTCTGGCAGCGCCTCCTTACAGCCGGATGCTTTATACAAAATCCCATTTCACTGGCACAGCAAACGATGGCTCTGCTGAAAGATCCGCGAAATGATAAATCCTAATAAATTGCGCTCTCTGTTTCTCTAATTAGCAGTCACACGTAAGCGAACTGCTGTTCGGCCTTCCTGCTTCTTCCAGAGAACGCAGACCATGCGTGTAGAAAGAAAGAAACTCGTAATGCTTAGAAGACGAATGCCAGGCTGCGGATTTCACGAAACGGCGAGTGTACGTCTCTGCTGAAGCGATAATTAAAGCCAAGAAATATGTGCTTGCAATTAGAGAGCTTCGGCGGAAGCCTTAAATCGAAGCACTCGTGAAATACGCGCGGCAATGAGAAATCCTAAAGCTGCACAGATTGCTTCTTTGATTTTGGCACGCACTGAATCCATGGTAGCGTGCTGCGGCTGAGCAAAATTTATAGCGAACTAAGACCAGAGAGCGTAAAGCAAACAACCAGGTAGAAACTTCGTAAGCTAAATGGCCTGAAGGTTACTATTCCAGTTGAAGCTCATTGGTAAAGAAAGATTTTTATATAGAACAATACCAGCTTTGTAATTTAAAGCTGTACGGACAGATAGTGTCCTGTCCAGCCCCTAAGCGGAGATGAAAGATACTTGATCTTTCTGCAGACATCTTCTGTATGATTGGCGACATAAATATAATTAGAAGAGCTGAGCAATGTCTACGACCGTCTGCGTTCGAAACTAATGAAATTCGAGAGCGACCCTACAGATGTATCGTGCGAGATATGGCGCCTAGGTTCGCGTTCCTTTGAATGAGCATGGCGGGCGACTAACAGCTGAAAGTGAATGCTGCCGCGCCGACCTCCAGTGGAAATTTCTCGGCAACGCCTTTCTCTTTGGCCTGTATTCAAGGGGACTACTAGTCATCGTTATGCTGTGCTCAGCATGGGGAAATATTAAGAAGAATGGAAGGCGTGCGTGTATGCGTTCGGTGTTAGGTGCACAGTAGCATAGCGTTAGAAATGTTTTAAATGTAAACTGAATTTCATAGAAGCGATATAACAGCAGAAGAGGTGAGAAAACGGAAAAGCAGGACACAACCTGATAGCCTGCTCAGCACTCAAACGCACATGACAGCGATATGTTCAGAAGCATGCAGATCAATGAACACAGAAGGAGCTGAAACAACCACCGGCATCATAGGAGCCCAAAACACGAAGAAAACAGTGCTGCATGTAATAACTGTCATGTTCATTAGTGCAGAAATTATGATTATCCGCAGAATAATTCACCCTTGCATTTCTTCTCTTCAGTTATATCTGAGCGTAGCTAAACAAAACGACATAAATGTGCATCTGTCGCGATGTAAGGAGACATGCCCATTAACTTAAGATGTTCGAAGTCAGCAAAATTTTAAAATGTGTTATAGGGATATCTCGCTTGCTTTCGCGTAAAGACTGTTCTACAATTTTTATACTTTCTTTTTTTTTCATGCCACTGATTGGAGGACGGGTGCAATTACTTTACTCATTTAGAGTTCTTCGCCGTTGTTTAAAAGGAAATTTCTTGTATGGTTTAGCCATTTTATCAGAGTATAAGATAACGTGGAAATCCTTCGTAAGTTGTGTACTGTAAATGGGAAACCTCTACGATGGTTTTTGATTTCCTTTTACTCTACAGGCCATGACTACCCTGGGCCTACCCTGCGTTTTTCGACAGAAGCGAAAATAGAGACGACTTGCAAAGTACAACTGCCAAACTGGATCACAAATTGTTTTCGGCAGTTTTCGTGCCGGTGTCGATCGCGTCGCTTGTCACGCTCTCCTAAATATTTCCAGCGTCACATGGTACTAAACTAGAGATTTTGACACCGGCCTTTGATATTACCCATTCGCTGCAAAACCACAGTCGTTTAATAAGGTTCTACGTTAGTGTACTTGTGTTCAGTATATTCTCGAATGTTTATTTCCTTGTGGCCACGATGGAGTACTTCCTCTGCCATTTTTCTAACGAGAAATGACGCGGTTTCAAGTGTGACAAAAACGAAATGCTTCTGTGCTGAGCCTAAAAATGCCGGTTAATCTCCTTTTCCCTCTGGATAAACAAACGCAGTGTTGTAAGCATTTCCGCCACCGCCTGAGACGTCCGCTCCTTATGACTGCATTAATTTTAAGCATGCGATTGCCCATATACGCATTTAAAGTTGTGTGTGTGTGAGTGTTCCAGGAAATAAATGCCAGCGAAGAGGTATCAACGAAATATACGCATTGTCAGTGTGCTTACCTTGGACTGTGAGTTGAATGTTTGTTGAATCTTCACCGAAATCGTTAGCTGCTTGGCACGTGAAGACTGCGTTGTCTGATCTCTGCACTTGCTGAATACTTATCTTTGAAACCGTTACTTCAGCATTTCGGTCTTCGAACCTGGAGTACCTGCAAAACATAGCCACTACGGTCTCAACAGAGAAAAAAACTTTAAATGCAACAAGTATTTAACAGAAACTTCCGGAAAGTGTTGAATATCACAAAATTTTTTCTAAATGCACAAGAATGAAGAAATGATTTTGCTCTGCGTCGTTCGAATGACAAAGACAAAAAAAGCTCGCATTTTAATACATAAAAAATGAGCATTTACATGCAAGGCGTTTTAATTATTCTGCTTTTTAGTCGTTAAGCCGCACGTTTACATTCGTCGGACTTTCTTGCCAATCGTTTTTTAGTTTTTAAAATAGCTTTTTTCGGCTATTTCTTATGTTTTTATATACTACAAATGTCTTTATTTTCATCGTATTGATAGCGAATTCTGGCTGCAAAACTGCTCCGGCAATTTTATTTGCGTTCGCTACGCTACATCAATCTTAAGTTGAAAAATTTCATCACAAGGCAGGCACATTGAGCATTTGAAAATAACTGAAGAGCTTTGCGAGAGTAAACATACTTAATCTTCTCCTCCGCTGACCTTCATTCCGTAACAACTATCAAAGCCATCAACTGGGGCGCCTACCACAAACTACTTTCCTTTTCTGCCGCTACTAATGGCACAAATTGACCATTGATGTCTGAAACCTATCTCACTAAACATCATCGACCGCCCTGCTCTCCCAAAGACTGACGATCTGCAGCGTTTGGCGATGGCTTTTCCGGAGAGTTTGCGTACCCGGCTGGATGCCTCGTTGTAGTTGACGCGCCGAATATTGCAGGCTGACCAGGAGTTATCAGCCAGTAGGAACACCTGCTACTCCTAATTCTTTCTCACACAAACTTTTTGTGAAGATATTCTGCCCAGTGCCTTAACAATCACCAATATCAAGCACAAGAGTAAATTTGAAGAAATGCTTTTGTCGTGCATGCGGATAAAACGAAGCGTAAGGTGTACGGTAAAAAATCCACTCTGCACTTGATAGCGAGAAAGTACCCATTTAAGTTGGGTTGTTGTTTTGCTAGCACCGGCTCTTCACGACTCCAGAAAAAAAGAGCGACGCACACACACGCGTGCCCGATCATTATTTACAAAAATGTGGACCTTGCAGGATTTTGCATATTCTCCTTTCAAAAGCATACCAATGCTCAGCAAAAGTTAACTTAAGCAACTGATATTTACAGTAGATAGACCTCCTTAAAACATATATAAATCATCGAAATCAAGTTTTATATATCATACCACGTAAGAAACATTAGTTGCATCGAAGCTCTGGACAACGTACATCAATGCTTTCTTCTGATGCGCTCAAAGTATCATAGAATGCAAAGTCAAGTTCTGGCGTGTCTAAGCAGAAATGCAAAAATGATTTACAATGTGAAAATAACCGCCGTAAAAATAACTTTTACCAAATTCTAAGCCACGCGGTTTAAAAAAAATTATAAAAACTGAAGAATTCAAATGCAGTTTATCATTGCAGCAATTCTTAAATATCAATAATTTTTTGTAATAAAAGCAGCTACGTGATAAATGGCATAGCGAGTTTTTAAGGGGACTTAAGCTTGACAGCACTTTGCATAAAGGTCTCTCTGTACGCATCAGCAATTAGAACTTTTTTGTGACGACCAAGCGGTATATGTTAGGATGAAAAATATTTAGGATGGTAACTGGTATAAAAATCGATTTATGTAGCCCTGCCTGAGAGTAGGAAGAGAATTCAAAATAAGCAAAAACAATCGCTGGCCTAAAGCTACGATTCAACGTTGTGTAACAGAAAATTTACCCACATAAATACAGCCAACAGGAAACAGTCACTATGGCCTGAGAAATTTGGGACCTCAAGAGGCTAAGAGCTTGACTGTGCCCCTTATGGCTCTTTCTAAAATTTTTCTGTCTGTTTTAATTTGCGTAATTACTGAGCAAGGCAATATTTCTCAAGACATGTTTTACTTTTCTAAAGTCTCCATTCTGAATGGCGCGAACATGGTTCAGTTCAGTAACGGGAACGAATTTCATAGGTTTGGACATGACTGCAGAGCGTCATCTCCTTTCGCTCAGGCTAGACAAATGGTTTATTTCGGCAGTGCTCGCTTAGAACCAGATAAGGGACAACTGCTTGGCTCTCTACAATATGTGAACATTGAAATTATAATAAAAAACAAGACCCTGTTCGTATGCTCCCAATTTTTTGCAACAAATGTGCCCGGGCATTAATAAGCTTTAACATGGGTCTCTCAAGGCCTTGCTTTTCTCACTAATAAGTTCTTGAAACCACCTCGCAAATTAAGACATTTATACTTTGACTGCTGGCTGTAGCAAAGAGTAGTTACTGTCGCTCCTTGGCGGCCAACATTAGGCAATTCCTTTAGGCGAACAACATTTCTCACCTCTGCTCCTTGAGAACGTTCAGTGGCAGGTTGTTTCTGAGCCAGTGGAATCGGATCGGTGGGTCACCGTTTGCAGGGCACAATAGCTCAGTGTTTTCGCCCCTCCTCACCGACACCGTCGTGAACTTCTCGGCAAACCGAGGAGCGCCTGACCCATGAATAGAATATGGGGAACAAGTGAAGACAGGGGGAAAGCGGGTTTGCGGGTAAAAAAGGCCAACAAATCCTCATTAGAAAGCTAAACGTTGCTCTGTGACTCATCACATAAAAAAGTGATTTTAATTCACAAAACTGACAATGACAGGTCTATATCAGCAGCTGTAACACTGCCATCGAAGCGAATGTGCCCCCTATCGATTGCAGTGGAAGCTGCACCAGGAAGCTCTAAGGGGTTCAATGCGCGAACTCACAGAGCTCAAAGAAAAGTGTTTGAAACCACTTCAGGAAATGAACCAATTTCCTTGAGCAGGAAATAAGCATGTACTAGCGCGAACGTTCCGTCATTTACACATTCGATAATCTGCATCGCAGAGTGAACTTTGAGCTCTTTTTCTTCTCGCATTAGCACGACATTGGAATCGCCGGGACGTGTCTATAACTGGCGCCGATTTATTTTCAAGTTTTTGATCAAGATTAAATGCTGCGATCTAAACGCTAATGATTTCCTCTAACTTGCGCCGATTTACTTTTAAGTTTTTGATCAAAATTACACACTGCGATCTAAACGAGAAGGATTTTGTTTGAAGCACCCTTTTTTTATCGCATGCCGTGAGCGTTATCTTATCCTCTTGTACCTATTTTTTTTATCTTGTATATGTGTCTTGTTTCTAAGTTATTACTGCATACCTGTAAACCCCTTTTGCTTTCCAGCGCTGAATGGATAGCTTGAGTTATTAATCAGTTTTCTAAGGAGGGTTTTGTAATCCTTTCTTTCTTTGTAAAATGTAATTTGTTTATTGCTTACCTGGTGCGTTGTTGCTAAGAGGCTAGGAGTGTTACAAATAAAAATTTAAAATAAGTGTCTTAGATGTAACACTAACTACCGACGGGTGTTTCGCCAGAGTACCACGGCGACTATTTGTGAAGAAAATGTTCATGCTAAAGCCGGAAATATATAATTCTCATTAATTTTTGCCGTTCTATATGACACCTACCGGCGATCGTAATGCACATGAGGCTATCTCTAATTCACCTGACATAAAACAGCGCATGAACAAATAATAGAAACGACGGTGTACGAGAATTAAGACCCCGTCTTGCTCTTTCTTCTTTACTAAAACCACTATATCTGATGCGATAAAAAGCATTCTGTCTGTTGGCTGGATAAGATATAATGGCAGCTCCAATTACATCGAGTGTGACGTGGTAGAACAAATGGATTCATTCGTCTTAGATGTTATTGCCTTTCATTCACATTTGTCTAAAACGACGCCATCCAACAAAAATGACAACACTGCGGCGCATAGTCGAATAGTAATTTTTAACTCTTGCAGACACCTATGTGTGATTTTAGAAATAAATACCACATTAGTGCCGCACAGTGAGATACTCCTCTGTAGAGCGAAAGCAGTGTTCCGTCGCCTGAACTTTACTCTCCCCACATGTTCAAAAACCTACGTATGTTTGTGCCGTAAAAGAGGAAATTTAGTTGTAGCAGCGGGGGATTCAAGCAATAGAAGAAAGCGTGTAAAAACTAGTTTTTTTTCTGTACTTAATAAAATGTAATTGTTCCCTTTATAACCGTGCCGCAAGCCTGTTGCCTTAAGCCTTGATAGTAAGAAGCGTGCGATAGGACACTTACTGCGGACGCTAAGCTGCAGCACGCGGCTGATTCCGGATCCGACGCCGTTCGACGCTTCGCAGAGGTAGAGCCCCGCATCCCCCGGTTCCACGTTTCGAATGCTGAGCGTCCCGTTGACCAGGATGTGAATGCGGGAGTTGCTAATGATTGTGCGAAACTGGGACGCTGGGCTTGCCGGCTCTGCAAAAGATTCATAACTTTTGAGTCACACTGGCAGTGGGGTTCTTTGAATTCTATGCAGGCTGCTTGTTTTCATTCACATGTTCAGTCCTATGGAGTAGTTCAATGCAGTCTCTATATTGTCATCTTTATCATAATCACGCCAACTATATTCAATGTAGGAAAAAGGCCACCCTTCCTATCCTCGATCAGCAGTATTCTGCAAAATATTTGGTCATCGTCTCTACCTAAACTTCTTAATCTTATCTTCACACATATCTATCTGCAGCTTTTGGTACAGTTTCCCTTCTTGGGACGAATTCTGTTATCCGAATCTGGAATATCCTTAAAGTCGCTTTATTCTGTCAGTTGAAGCAAAAAAAATTTAGAGGGACACCAAATTTCAGTATATGTTGGCAATGCGAGAACATTAGCAGCTATTAGTGCCTTCACCGGTTTCATGACCTCACTTTCGTCCCGCCTATGTGATTGCGGCAGTCTGGTGAACAGCCACTTTCTTTAAACCAAGCGCATGGTAAACACAGTGGCGCACGCGTAGATCAAGTTTCCCGCATTTTGGCGTGGCGGGGGAGGGGGGGATCTGCGCACTACCAGCCTATGAAGCTGTCGTTACCTGCGGCGTTCTTCCATCTGATGTGGGGCTGTGGCACGCCACTGGCCTGGCAATCAACGTACACCGAGCGCCCAGACACAGCTGTTGTTTCGTTGGGTTCCAAGGTCCACGAAGGAGGCACTGCAAAGCGAACGTCAATAGTTGTAGCTCCAGCTGCGGCTACTTTCCATGCAAGTGTCGGAATTACTAGGCACATTTAGCATACCATGTACCGTGCTAGCACTGCCGGAACTCCGGTAGACAGCGCGTCGTCACTGCGCATACGTAGATGACCTACAGGGCGCCAGGTGGCGCCAGGTATACCGCAGTTGCATGCGCGGCTGCCACATCGAAACCAATGAGCGCGCGCGCAGTGGCTGAGGGCGGGCTTCCCCGGCAGGATAACATGGTACACGGTATGCTAAAGGTGTCTATTAATACTTTCCCCAAATACCGTAAATAATTTGTATGCATTTTTTTCACTGCAAAATTAGACAGGAAGCGGGCAGGAGACACAAGCAGAATAAACGCCTAAAAAATGCATTCTGTTTACGAAATACAACCAGCCCGTCTTTCTAATATAACCTTAAAAAAGTTCGGGCTTGTGGAATCAACGTATGCCTTAGCAGTGTTATGAAAAACAGTTTTCCTTCAAAAGATGTGAGCTTAATGAACATGTCTTGTGGAATAGGCACCTTTGACAAGTAGTTCTGCAGAATGCTCGGAGGACGCGTACGGGTTGGTGGCTCTGCAGGTGTAGTTTCCGTTGAGGCGTGACGAGAGGTGCCGCAATGTAAGAGTGGACACGAAACCACCCTCGGGAGTGAGCACTGAGACATCGGAGAATGGGTATGCGCCCGGCACGAGGGGTTTTCCATCCCGCAGCCACTCGATGCGGATCGGAGGGTCACCGGCATGCACCAGGCAGGTGAGGCCGGCCCGCACACCTTCGTGCAAGTTGGCCTGGAAGCCGAAAGGTGTGATCTGCGGCCCACCTGCGAGTAATGAAAGTGCGAAAGGCATGCGCTCGATTGTTATTGTGTGGAAAAATAATGTAGGCTGACGAACGTTACTGTCAGGCGGTCGTACAATCCCCTCAGAGTGTCTCTAAAGCAATATCTATGTTAAAGCAAGCTAAGCAAGCAAGTAAAGGCTCAGTTAAGGCCAGCAGTATTGGTTGATGAAGATATCGAGAAGAAAGCACTTTTATTTGAAAGTACACTCTACTAAAAAACTTGGCACGTTTCCTAATCTTTAACGAGAGTTTACCAATATCCCTCATAATAAAAGTATAAAAGACCTGCATTTTACCGGAACTCACCTACGGGGCAGAAGCGTGGAAGCTAACAAATACGGTTCAACTTAAGAACAGCGCAGCGAGCTGGGAAAAGAAAAATAACTGTAACGTTAAGAGACATGATGAGAGCTAAGTGAGTGAGGGTTCAAGCATTGGTTAATGGCATCCTAGCCGAAATAAAGAGGAAGAAATTGGCTTGAGCAGGGAATCTATTGCGAAGGCAAGATAACCGATGGCCCTTAAAGGTTAACATTCTGTATTCCAAGGGAATAGAAGCGTAGCAGTGGGCAGGAAGTTAGATGGGCGGATGAGATTAGGAAGTTGGCGGGGATAGTGTGGCCGCAACGGGCACAAGGCATGATTCATTGCATATATATATAAAGAGGCCTATGTCCTGCAGTGGGCGCAGTCAGGCTTACAATGATGACGATTATGTTGGTGATGATAGCATAAAGCGAGAGCCTTCGGCTATGAATCTTGATGCATGCTTTCAGTGCATATGCACATGCTTGACACAAAGCGCGCAAAACACAAGGACGAGGAAAGGCAACAGAGGCGCGCTTGTCTGTCGTGCTCATTGGTCGTAGTGCTTTCAGCGCGCCTTTGTCAAACATGGCTTACAAACTACCTAACATATCGATGTTACGCTTATTTTAAAAGAAACTTTAGGCAAATTTTTATTAGCTAACCTGAAGCAAACTGTTGCTCCATCAAGCGTTTCTGACTTAGTTTTTGCATGCAGTAATCTGAGATAGGATGTGCCCAGGAAGAAGCATGTATAACGTTCCCTCAAAACCTGTCGTGAATAAAACGGTATTAATGAAGCAAAGGTAATGCTGTGCACGGTAGCCATTTAATTTTTCAATTGCATTCATATTTTGCCTTTGCTAGCGTACTTGGCGCCCATCCCTCTTGGAATACGCCTTCATAGGGTCTTTCCTTTTTTTCTCCTTTGCCCCCTTCTTGTGGACAGTTTCGTTTCTGTAATTACATGCTCTGTTTTGCGTCCCTCTTTTCCGCCTACAGCCTTACATTATGCCGCCGGCACCATGCGTTCACTTTTCGTTTATCGGCTTCCCATTTTAATCTCATAAGGCTTCCCTTCTTGCTCCATTGATTTCCATTTCCCCTTGGGCAGTTCGTTTAGAGCGACAAATGGCCGGATCAACATAGGATCGGTGAATGCATTCAGCACGGCACTGACCAGAAGGTCTTTCCAGTTACCAAGTATCATATGGCGTACATCCTTGTATGAATTTTTTTGTCTCCTTGAACACCTGCAAATCTGCCGAGGGCATGCCTCACGCAAAAATTCACGAAGGACATCTTCAACATATCCTGTGCGTGATATTAACCATTTCATTAAATTTATTTGTTTACGAATTTTTCGTGTTGTACTTGCTTGGGGTGTCAATCTTTAGCCCTGAGACATATTCCTACACCGCGAAATTCAGGACTACACAAAAATTTGAGAAAACAAGAACAGTCTAGCTACGCAGTGAGGATTACTGTCGTTTATATATACTGCGCGTATCTCACGCTCTTCCACCGAGATCACACTTGCGAGTACCGCACAATTT
This sequence comes from Amblyomma americanum, assembly GCF_052857255.1. Lineage (NCBI taxonomy): Eukaryota > Metazoa > Arthropoda > Arachnida > Ixodida > Ixodidae > Amblyomma > Amblyomma americanum. The sequence continues at coordinate 160,867,362 of NC_135500.1, read as the reverse complement.
CAGTGCGCGCCTCTCTGCACAGTCTTTGCCATTCTACTACCTGCAATGTCTTCATGCTTGACGAGGTAGAGCTTACTTCTTATCTGTCTTGTGCTTTCATTCAACTTTCGTGCGTCCAGCCGCAGAGCACTCGACCTTATTGATCAGCATTCTTCGTCACAGACACGTAAAAAATTCTAGCGTCCAACATAGACCAAGAAAGCTGTTTGAAAATAAAGTATAGCGTAAGAAATTAACAAAGAAAGCTCTAATTTTCAGTTCTCCAAATAACCTATTCGCATTTTACCACGCCTCTTGTAAAGATAAATCTGACAATGAAGTATAGCTTTAGCTTTTAAGAAAAAAAAATCTAATTTTCAGTTCTCCAAATAACCTATGTGCTTTTCAGCACGCCTTTTGTAACGATAAATATGACCATGAGAGCCTTTCTAGTCGCCGAAAAAATTGAGTTCTCGCTTCGTGGCTCTAGCGCAAACACAACAAAGGGCTTAAGTAAAAAAAAGAAATTAAAAGGCAAATGAGCTTTCCTCCATGTCTGGAACAAGAAGCTTCCCCTTCCTAATCTTCTTGGATTGACTGCAGTTCAATGTCTACAGTTTAGCGGAAATCAGGTTTTTCCGGCGGAGCCTTTTGCAAACCGTAAACACGAGAGCCCTTTCCTCCCGTTTTTTTTTTTTCCGGCAGTGAAAAATCGTTTAGGTCGTTGCACGGCTGCCGACGTATTTATGCCCCTCTTTTGAGGGCCACAGTTTATAAGCTCATTAGCCTGCGCTTCCCGGGCGCTTTTTCTTCTGGGGGCGGTAGTTAAGCAGCGCTGCCGGGAAACTCACCACATGCACCTTGTGATTCCTCCTGTAATCTACGCAGCGCCCTGCATTTTCCTTTACTACGTCCTGATACGTGTGCTTAGAATAAATTTGTAGAACCAGAATTTTGGACAATTTCACTTTAACACTGGCCCAAAATCTTTTTTCGCTCATTTGCGCGGCGTAAGAAAGCATAGTAATACCCGCATCAACGATTTTGATCAAAATTATCGAATAATTAAAAATGCAGTTCACGGGTGATATTTTTTACGCTAGCATAAATATGCATTAAACGTTCATTAATATTTTTGTGCAAAACAGTTCTTAGTAGCAAAACGAATGCCGGTGAAATTAACGCCATCCTAACCTCATAAATGTTTCATATGACAAGCTGTTCTCTGACAGAGCACTTGAGAAACAACACTGATCCAGGTTAATGTAAGTACCATCTTTATCTTTGATTTTGTCTGGCTGGAGGGTTCGTTTCTACATCACCGGCCATGCGTTATAAAGTGACGGCTAGAACTCCTGCCACTTTGTCACATCTCTCCGCACAGTGTCAGCACCAGCGACGCATGGCACTCTAGGCTACAACTTATTTTGGACGGCGTTACACTCGCTCTGGAGGTCCCACGTTGATCTGGTGCGATAGATTTTCGACAGTGGCGAATGGGATTTAGAACACTCGGTTCTCTTAGATGGATTAAGATGTAATAGCCTGGATGATACTGTTATTCCTAACACACCGATTACTGAGAAGGGAAGTTTCTCGCCCTGTTAGGCTCTCTACAACTTTCTCGACAGCTCGTCGACACGTAGGGCTGAAAATCGCTGATTAGACGCCCTGCGGCGACACACTGGCTGTTCATTTGATTGCATATGTTGAGCCTATTTATGCGCCATGTTATTCTAATAGCGATGTTTGGACTACCATCTGAGTAAGGGTCGGCCAACCATGCCTTTTTTGAACACGTTCGTTTCGTGTACGTATATAAGAACATTTTTCGTTTCTGATTTTGCGCATTGTTTCAAACCTTTTGACACTCTTACGACGGTTCATACTGCGTGTATTTCACATTCTACTCGTCCTCATTTGAGTCTATGCTACAATTTTATTATAACACAATAGCTATTTATAATATCACTTAGCAGTGCTCCATGGCGGGTGTCACTTACGAAGGAACCCTTGAGTTAGACGCATTTTTATTAATTAAATGCAGCTAAATTCAGTCGTTTTCTACATCGCCGCTGCGAATAAGCTCTTCGGAGAGCGTCCGCTACATCCCTTGTAATATAAACCTAAAGGTATTTATCTCAGAACAACACATTGTGTTCGCATTTTTTGCCTGCACAGCATGTTTACAGCAGCACCTACGCTAGATATGCAATACTACGCGCGATAACTTTGAATGAACACTGACAGAAACTCCACATAAGTTATGTTCGCTGCAAAAATTGATTCCATGGCGCTCTTCACATATGCTGCTGCTGGTCCCGCAGAAAAGCATGCGTGTGGTTATCGCTAAAGAGGACGTAAACATGGAAATTTTTGCTTACCGCCAATCATTTCAAATTCGAGACGCCAAAACTTAAAAACCTTCCGAGGCCACCGTATGAAGGAGAATTGCAGTTTAGCTTAGTGTAGCATAGACGAAAGAATCCGCGAAATCTAATCGGTTCTGATGCCACAGCAGTCAATTTGCCTAAACGCCCGAAGGTGCCAACACGTTCATTAAAACCTTTTCTATGTAAAGAAACGTCCGTTTTCAATTAATGTAGAATGTTTTTCAACAGTACGCCTTCATCTAACAAAACAGACCAAATATAGTTTGCCCCATGTGGTCTATTGGGTCTGCTACAAGGAGATAAAATGAAAAACAAAACCACAAACCATTTTCTTTTGCAGGACACCTCAGTCTATGAATCACCTTCCTAATAGTAGCGCCTTTTCTTACCTCACTTGATAAGCGTCAGCTGCCGTAGCCAGGTCAAGAAACCAAGAGATCTAATGGCCGTGGTTGCCATTCGGTGATGCAACACATAGTAACATGAACAGATTTTATTCATAACCACACGGCTGGTGGGTCACGCCCCCTGTTGCTGCTAAGTCGCTTTTCTTTTCCGTACAAATGAGCGACATGACATGTTTATATTTCATCATTACGATGTAAATAAAGGCACAACGAAACTAGCTTCTAACCCAATTTCTCCTCAAATTCTTCAATTCCCATCCATAAATGTCAAATTACCTCAAAGGCTCTGAACGCTTTTCCTCAATATTTCTAGCGTACATTTCTTGTCTGTAAAAGCACCACTACAGAACACAATGCTCAGTGTATAGAGCGAGGTTAAATACAAAATTTTCACACTTCCGGCCTCCTCCGTATTGAGGAGGGGAAAGTGCCACGGCTTCACTTAAGTGAGTTTCGCCTTGAGATTTTTCTTTGTTCAGAGAAAGAAGCAGCCTAAAAACGCGATCTGCCTTTTTACTGCTTTCGAATTTCACAGCGCTGATAGTTGTCGCGATGCTCTCTAGAGCGGAGCTGCTCTGAATCATCCAATTCTCGACTCTGCCCTCTTTATTTTTTTGCTGAAAAAGGCCTTCCGCTGTTTTTATATTACTTTTTCACTTTTTCCTTCACACCATAGCCGAGAGCGGCACTCTGTCGGCTTCGAGATAATTGAGTGCTGCGTACATAGACGAGCGCCTTAGTGACGCAGATGCAGGGCGCTTGCTTACTGGCAAGATGTTGTTTACAGTGCCGCGAGGGCTTTTATTAGCAAAAGTGTTCCTTTGTGATTTGTTTATTAATAAACCTTGCTTATCAAACTCGCAGCAGCCAACCCTAATTGATCCTTCACAATACATTTTCGCCGTTAAGCGCGCAACGTTACGCACCGTAGGCGGGATGCAGAGGCTTTCTGCGCGATCCATTATATGGGCGTTCATTGGAAGGGAGCCCTCCGCACAGAAGTGTATCAATATGGAAGCACTTACGGCGATTGAAACTGCCTTCTCCTCCGTACCCGTGTGGGCTTCGCCAGCTTTTCAGAGAGTTGCTCGTTTTTCATGCGGCATTCAATAAGAGAGAGAAAGAGAGAGCGGAGGAGAAGGAAATACGGGGAGGATAAACGGGACAAGAAACCGTTTTGCTGCTCGGTACTGCGAGAGGCGTTTAGGTGAGAGGGGGCACAGTAAATGTTAAATTATGAGAGTGACCTAATTGCGTACCACTTGACGACTCATCGGGCATTGCAACTGAAGCATATTTTCGTTTAAACGCTCAGGGCTGAAAAACTCGCTCCCTCTTCATAAAGTATATATTTTTAACAAATATAAGCAAAAATCTCTGCGCAGCCCAGTACCGCTTCTCGTTGGAAAATAAAAAAACAGCAAATTAGAAACGTCGCCGAAAACAACGTTCGATTCTGCGATGTTGAGACTGAGCAATCAGAGTTAGTTGTGTTTTCTGGAAGTGCAGAGTTTAGTAGCGCCTGATGCGTGCAGAGGAAGCTGTATGATGACCACAGTGATCCGTGTAGGTCGTGATGCGATATAAACGTAATTAGCAATATCAAGTTGACAAAAAATAAACTCTATGTTCACGTAAACAGCTGGAAAGTATACGTCTGCGTATTTAGATGCCTCTTATTATTAAGAAAACGTTTTGTAGCTTGTATGTACAAAGTTTGTTTTTATCTCTCTAAGTGATTCATCGAAAAACCTTTCAAAATGCTATCGGAATTTTTTCCAAACATTATTTTGAACCTAGATCACCTCTTAGAATAGATATGGCATTCAAGCAACTAGTGTGAGAGCGATAGCTTCTTAGTAAGCCTAACTACTCGCGTGGTCAGATAACAAGGCAACAATGAGCACTATAACATCTCACTGCAGCGAGAATCAGGCTGCCTGCGGACGTTGTTTGATATGTGTGCTAATTTCTTCATTGCAAGCACGAAGCACTGTACGACGATGAGCATAGCCCCTAATTGGGCATTCTGAATTCTTTGGGGCCGCCGGGAAAGCCGTACGACCACCTGCAGCCCAATGTTGAAGTAAAAGCCAAAAATGAACAATGATTTTTGCAGCGGAACACATTCACTATTTTTGCCCGTCCACAAATTTTTGCTTATCAATGTTAGTATTGTGGGGCCATGTTATAACTTTGATCTCGTAGGAAGTTTTCGGAGGTAAAAAATGCGGGCCGAGTAGAACGGTACTCCCTTCGTTCTCTGTGCCCCTTATAAACAGCCAACATAGACTTTATTTCTCACTCTCAAATCTTTTTTCACCCTTGTGTTGAAGGTCATGGGGCTCTAAAGTACTAAAAGCTTGAATTGGAGATCTCGAGACAATAAACAATTTCCTGCGACAAAGAAAATCTCACTAAAAACAGAGTTAGTCAGTACCAAGCCATTCCACTTAGTATGCGTGTTACCATGCACTTCCACCTAACTGCTGTGTTGCGCAAAAACAGAAGGTCAGCAGTCCTCCGTTCCAGGCCTAGAATTCACGGTCCGGTCCGAATATTCCTGCTCTCTCTGTACCAGCCTCACAGCTTTATGATATAAGAACAGCAGGCTATGATGCCCTGCAAATATTTCGTGCGAATACCTGCTACTAAATACAAAATGTGCAAGCGAAAAAAGAAGAAAATAAAACAAACTTACTGCGCACGTGGAGCCATACGGTCTTGTGAACAGCCAGAGAATCTGGGCCATGCACTGTGCATGTGTATTGCCCCTGGTCGTGCTCTCGGTCTGTGGTGTGTATCTGCAGCGTCCCGTTGGGGAACACCACCTGACGCTGGTTCAAAGGAAGACGTCGGCCATCTGAGTGAATAAGAGGGAGAAGAAGAAACAGAGAACAGAGTTGCAATTCTTTTTCGCGCATTTATGCTAAGTAGTGCCGACATCAAAGAAGGAATTACAGCAAGGCAGTTAATAGTTGTATGTTTCTTTTTTTTTCTGTGCTAAGTTTGCTAAACTTGAGAGAAGTATAATACGTGCAACTAATTGTGAATGTTCACATCCTCCACGATAGGTACGCAAGATTAAGTTGAATTTCACCACAAATCTCACTGGTAGTCAGTTACCTTTCTCCCAGTAGACGTATCCGAAGGGATAGCCGCCGAAAGGACACTGCATCCAGAAGGTGCCTCCTGTCAGAGCAGACTGGTTGCCCGCGGATCGAACGAAAACTGGGCCGTACACGTTGACGCGATCCGAATGTGATGCTACGCCGGCGTAGTTGGATGCTTCGCACGTGTAGGATCCGCCATCCTGGACCTCCACCGAAGAAATTGAGAGCGTACTGGAGACCTCGGCACCACTTTTTCCTAAAGCACCGTCTGAGCCTGCAGTGTGGACCCTCACGCGGCCGTGGCGGGAGTCGATGGGCCATGCGCCGTCCAACATCCAAGTGATGCGCGGAGGAGGGTCCCCGGTGGCCACACAGCGCAACGAGACGGCCTTTCCTGGCCGCACGGTGGTTTCCTCGAAAGTAGATTTCAGCTTGGGCGCTTGATCTGAGCAGGAAAGGAAAACCGGGATAGTGAAAAAAATGACGCTCTATTTGCAAGTTTATTTCTAATTTTGATCGCTTGTGGCAGTTTAGAAATAATGTACACAGAAAACATGAAATTTTGAGTTGTAATCTATATTAATTGTCTAGTATTGCACAGCTTGAGAGAAGACAAAGCCCCTGCCCGTGGCATCGCGCGTTACGTGAACTGCTGGAAGGAAGTATTAACAATTTCTACGTACTACATTTCATTCGATTGGCCGCAGTTTATTTGCTTAACCAAAAGTCCATTATATCTTTTCGCACAGCATTGCCATGCCGAGCCTCAGAGACGGCTTCGACTACAATGCAAGTACTAAAATATCGAGAGTGAATGTTCTTGAAGAATGTCGAATGTGAATTCAGGCACCAGGTCATCAGAATCATGTTTTCATTGTGGTCCTTGCGTTGTGAAACTAAAAGCGTACAAACAAGCATGAAATTCAATGAACTTTGGCAGCGGCATATAAACTGCTTTTCTGAAACCAAGCACTTCATCTATGACCCATTTTGTTGAGTTCCTTCAGGCAGCGTAAATATATTTGGTCTCGTGAAAATTCGTAAACACGTAAGCTTTTGCCCCATTGTTAGATAAAAAAAATTCGAAGCATTGGAAAGGCTTCGATCAGAGTCCTGTAAATTTTTGTGGCTTGAGCGTACGTTCTTCATCACCACGATTTTTGCTGTCGTCTTTTACGCTTACGTGCGAATGGAATCTCCGCTGTGAGTAGTTAAGAGATAGCGTTTAAAATGAGAACTACGTGCATCTTTTCAAGGCCCTTTTGGTTTCCTGGAGAATAAACCGACACATCTTCTCGCCATTTGCGCCTCTTGACCTTTACTTTGAGTACGTTATAGATCGGTGTTGCTCGATAGACTAACAGCGCTGAATAAAACGTCTGTCCTACCAAACTGCGATGTACTGTTACATGCGACGGAAAGGGGCGTTAAAAAATGACTATTCCCACGTCATCGCAATTGCAGACTCCGCAACGTACAAGAAGTGTGGATGTGATAAGGCGATTAGACTCCTATTTTGTGACTGCCCTCAGTTTCAGAGTGATCGTGTTTTCCTGGCTGCCACTCTTCGCCGCTTGGATCCTCGTCCATTTACAGAAGCCAAGACTCTAGGGCGTTGTACAAAACCTTCCTCTCAAAAGGAATATTGTGAAGGCATTTATGAAGTTCTAAAAGCAATCAGGGTTGAGCTCCAAGCGAAAAATTCAGTGGGTGCTTAAGACAGCTTACCTGCTGTGAAGGCGGAAGCGTTAATGTGTCATCGTGAGCGGTCGACCTCGGCGCAGGGTGCGCACTGAGAGATGAAACGAAGACGCACCTCCGAACGTTTATTGTACAAACGCTGAGTACTCAAAGACAAGAGTGAGACCTGTCGCGAGCTAGGCTCCAACAGCTCTCAGGGACGTAATTTGTATGGAACGATAAATCGTGTGACACCAGCAGCAGCGGTGTACGACGAATGTTTTCTTCGCAATTCAATAGGAGATTTGGCTTTTGAAGAATAGGTACGAAACAATCACTGCACACTTCAACATTTCATTAAGTGAAGAGTTGAAGAGTCTGGTTCGTCGGTTCGAATCTCGTCGGTTCGAATCCCCTATGTAAGCTAGCCTCCAACCAGACTAGCATATTTGCATGCCAAGAAGCTGACACTCGACAAGGTGAGAGGTGCAAGGTACATTTCACCTTGGCGATTGTTTGTTTTTGCCATTCATAATTTTCCGCGCCAGACTGGTTTCCGTCGCAACGTCAACTATTTTGATTCGCTCATGTAAACTCTATGTAACGAGAAATCATATGACACAACATGAAACACTATGTCATAAAAAAGGTTTCTCACAATTTTGGTACGAATATAGTCGGGAAACGTGGTGCCACATTGAGGCTAGCCAGTGGGGCACGTGTATAGAAGAATGAAATTTATATGATTGTCTGAAATGGTAGTTCTTGGCTTGGTGTGTACACTCTGCAACGGCTTAATGACATCAACCACAGCTGGGATTTTGCGCCCTATCTTCGAGTACAGTACACAGAGATAAATATTATAAAATAGTAGCACACGCCGCCGCCTTTTCGCGTAATTGGGCTAGCAAGGCTTTCTCCAAACAAAATTTCTGTATGCGCCCTGTTTAACAAAAATAAATTATTGCAAAGCGTGCTGCCTGCCTTGAAGCACGTTCGTTGACGCCTTACCGCCAGCTAAACGATGGGGACGTGCTTACTGCTCAAAACGAATTGATATTTTTCAGTATTAAGAACGCGCACGATATGAGACGCTGTACACAGTTTATGCGCGACCGGTACCCAGAAGAAGGCATCCAGGGCTGTCCTACTTCTTGCGCTTTGAATTTTTTATAACGTTATTTATTACCTCAGGGCATAAAACGAGTTGGGAAAATAGAAAGGAAAAGAAAAGATTGGGTGGGTGCTAAACGAAGGAGAAAAGGTGGGCCGATGTGATGAAGGCGAGGGTACGAGGATACGAGTAGTCAACGAATATTCGAAAACGATTATCCTGGTATGACCTCCACCAGTAGGCTTCCTACACTTCGAGATACTCCCAGTGGCCTTAGTCGAGTATCCATGTTTTTCTTTATATTGCTCCCGTTTATTTAATTAAGTGCTGTTAGGATTACCTTATAGAAGCGCGAGCTTTAGAGAATACTACCCGCTTTTGTTTTCTTGTGGGCATAACAGTAAGGGAAGTATATGATGGCAGCAATAATACAAGGTGAACTGAATGCTGTGAGATGCAAGTGGCCACGCATTTCACGAACAGGCTCTTTTGCAATGTATGTCGGGATGCCAACAAGGAAGATATAAGAGAAAGGGTGAAGGTAAATGAAACAGGTGAACAAAACGGCTACGCCGGAAGAACGCATGTGTGCCGGCCAATGGTTCAACTGCTCCCGAAAGTCACGTACGGTAGGTTCGCCTGCCTATTATCACTGCTCACATGAACTGGTTCACCTTATACGCGTTAGAACTGCGCGGGCATCTTCTTTGAAGCCGGTCTGCTTGCATAGATTTTCTGATTTTATAGCAATAGCTACGTCACGGCAGCATTTCGAGCCTTCAGCGTAGCGGGGCTGCCACCTTGTGGCGACGCCACCACGCTGTCACGTGATTGGTCACGTGATGCTGAGCAGCTGCCGGTGGTGCGGCGCCGTAGCTGATCACGTGGTTAGTCACGTGGTTGGTGACGTGACCAAGCTCTACACGGCCAGCTGTAGCTATCGCATCACTCCAATTTTAACCGAACCTAAACCACCGCCATTTTTTTCACCTTTTTTCTCATCCTGAACAGCAGTCTCCTCATACCCCTTCAAAAAGGTTTTACTTTCAGCGGATACATTAGACACTCGTAAGAACGGACAATTTCAGTACTTTTTCAGCCGAAAGATTGCTCAGGAATGGCGTACATGAGCAGAGCATCGGCATTTTTTTGTGCTGGATGTTGATGTGGTTCGCGACATCAAACAAAACTCGGAAAGTTAGTGACTCTGAAGGGGTTCTCTCTTAGATTCCCCTACATTATGTTTACTGAGCGTCGCTTTTTGATTACATGATTACAGCTAAGCTGTAGGAAACACTCGCAACGTATTCTAAGCACCGTCACATCCTTTGAAGTCGGATACGTCTACAAGACGGATCGCTTAGCTAGGGGGCTAACGCGGTTATAATAATGCACTTTAAGAAGGCTTAGAAGCCATCTAAGTTCCGCTGTGAATCAGCGCTTGTTAAACTTTACAGAACGTTTAGTCTACCGGCATAAAGTCTTAGAAGATTCCCTTTTGAGTATCTGGCTTAAGTTTTGCACGGTTGTAGACGTTTTAAGCAGTGCTCTTGCGCTGTTTCGCTCTTTACAGACCGCAGAGAGCACTGGCATATATTTGGCTAATGCGATCTAGCGCAGTACGTAAAAGGGACGACCTTGAGAATCAGTGTAGTGTTCGTCTGCGCTACAGTGTACACTTTTAACTAGAGACTGCGCTTTGCTTGTTCATTTGATGTTAGCATTTACATTCATTCTATGCTTGCGCTAGTTCAACAGGCCACCATTTGTGAAACAGTGAAGTCCTGCCTGCATCTATGTCCTCGTCCTATTTCAGTGCGATTATTTTTCTGCTCTTCTAGCGCCTTTCACTTTTCGCTCTGGTTCATTCTTATCTCTACCTGATAGAAGCTAGCCTAACGCCATTTTCACAAATTACACTAAGGCATTTGATGCGGTGTGCCGAAGCAAGGCTTATTATTAAAGCTCTAGGCATTTCTTGGTGATCACAAAATACTCCGGAGATCCCAGTTTGTTCTATTCAATAGCGAACAGCATTCATAGTTGGCATTATACCTGGTGTACCTCGGGGCTCCGCCCAGGGACCCCTTAAATCCATCATTTGCATTAAATAGAGAAATTTTGTTCTTCAAAACCTGCTGGTCTTTAGGGTTAATCACGACCGAGTACTGCACGCAATCGTCAGCGTATAACGAAAGTTTTACTAGTGTTTTATTCATTACTTTTATGACATCTTTAATTAGTTAATATTAATCGGTTTTTTGGGGAAAGGAAATGGCGCAGTATCTGTCTCATATATCGTTGGACACCTGAACCGCGCCGTTAGGGAAGGGATAAGAGAGGGGGTGAAAGAAGAAAGGAAGGAGGTGCCGTAGTGGAGGGCTCCGGAATAATTTCGACCACCTGGGGATCTTTAACGTGCACTGACATCGCAAAGCACACGGGCGCCTTAGCGTTTTTCTCCATAAAAACGCAGCCCCAACCGCGGTGGCTGCGTTTTTATGGAGTAAAAACGCTAAGGCGCCCGTGTGCTGTGCGATGTCAGGGCACGTTAAAGATCCCCAGGTGGTCGAAATTATTCCGGAGCCCTCCACTACGGCACCTCCTTCCTTTCTTCTTTCACTCCCTCCCTTATCCCTTCCCTAACGGCGCGGTTCAGGTGTCCAACGATATATGAGACAGATACTGCGCCATTTCCTTTCCCCGAAAAAAACAATTATTATTAATTAATTAAAGATGTCATAAAAGTAATGAATAAAACACTAGTAAAACTTCCGTTATACGCTGACGATTGCGTGCAGTACTCGGTCGTGATTAACCCTAAAGACCAGCAGGTTTTGAAGAACACAATTTCTCTATTTTGCGCCTGGAGTGAAATGTGGAAAATGGCATTGAACATGGACAAAACCGAAGCCATGACGTTGGCTAACAAAAGAAAAAATTGCTGGGCTTCCCTGAGTGCAATAATGGGCACGAATAATGAGCGTCGACGAAATGAAACACCTTGGAGTTACTTTCACGTCCTACTTTAAATGACCCACTGACGCTGACACAAGATTCGCTAAAGCACAGAACCCATTGGTTCTTATAGCGCACTTTAAACAACTCAATTAACGAATGCAAGGTAACTTCGTGGAAACCCTTATGCGGCCCATTTTTGAATACGCGTCAGGTGTCCGGCTCCTGCACTGCCCCTGTGATATGCCCAAACTGGAATCTTTTCAAAATGAAGCATTCAGATTTATGTATCATCGCTATGACCACAACTTTTTACCTTCATTACGAGCTAACAGATTAACGGTCCAGCTATTAAAGGACAAGCGTGTTTGTGACCGCATTGTGGTGTTCCGCAATCGCCAATCATCACCCATTACACCCCCCGGTCACATTCATCGCTCATTCGTCGCGTAGAGGGCGACGCAAACACCACTCAACATCATACCTTTTCAGCCTTTTTCAGACTGTTTTAAGTTTTCTTGTTCTCCTATGCACAGAAATCAGGAACAACCTTGACTGTTATTTCGCGTAGTTTGACTCACGAGGAGCATGCCAGTGCACTGCTTTTCATATTACGTTATAACACTCTGTTTTTTTTGTATTACGATTTCTAACCACTCCTGCAATGTCTCTTACCAGAGACATCAGTATTTATAAATAAATAATTAAAGAAAGATAAAAGAAATTGCGCAAAAACGATTCATAATATATTTCGTGATTAGACCAGATGAATTAATTCACATTATAATCGCAGGACATGCGTGAAAACAATAGAGACCTGAAGATATGCGACTATGTATATTCGTGTTTTTGCTGCATTACGAAGAGAGAGGGTAAAACTAAAGAACACGCAGTTCAGTCGTGACAGGTGCAAGCGTCCGCGGCTGCACGAAGTCCTCCCTGTCACCGGGCAGTAAAAAAAATTGGAAGGTGTTGGAGGGTTCTGAAGAACCTCTGCTTCAAATCAAACTTCATGCTTTCAGTGCTGTTTCAAAACCGCGAGAAAACCCTCGCGATAGAGCAACTGAAACAAAAGCTAGTAAAGTTGTACATATCTTTGCGTATCTGAGCCCATTTTTCAATTGTTGAATTGGAAGCTTCCTGCCAGAATTCCCCAAACGATGCGTGTTCGTAATTCACACCCTTCACTCTGCTTTTATACGGGCAGGTACTGAGCAATATCCGAACCTAGGGTAACGACTCTTGAGTAAAAATGCCTCTTATCAGACCACATTTCAATCCCTGGCATGCTACCTTTGACTAGTACTCAGGAAAATAAAGTAACGCGACTTTTCATGTAGCCGTATCTCTTCAGTTGAAGGATTCAAGCTGGGCGATTATTCTCGCTTAAAGGTCGATAGTGAGAGATGAATTATTCCAACCTGCTCTTCCCCATCTACAAAATTATTCTGGTAGGCATTACCTGAACTCAAAACTGAACTACATAACAACTGACAACCTCCAGTGCCAAGGAGGTATGGGAAGGCGCTGGGGAATGTTCAAGCATGAGCAAGGTTTAGTCTAATCTTTAAAAGAAGCACTCGGTAAAGGGGCGGATTGATGGCGGTAACTTTTCTAAATAACGACAGTTGGATAAATTATGCGGCAGGATGTTTCTTCCAAAACACGTAAACCCGGCGCTATATAACACGCTTCTATAAAGGAGTCTCAAAGTCAGGTCTTGAGTTTTACGTACCCTGCTCGAAACGCCACCTAAACTCTATAATTGTTATTGGGACTGACGGAAGTTTATGTGCTGCGCGCTTTTGATGGAAAAGAAATTCCACTGATACTAACGCGGTGAACGTTTTTTTTTTTTTTACAACAATCAATATACACTCTGCGTATCACTGGTTATTTATTCACACGTATCGCATTAGATTAAGCGAGGCGCAAGGTATATGGAAACGCCCGGAGCAGCACGTTTTGCAGCCGTGTCAGCTTTGGTTATGAAATTTGTAAAGAGTGAAATGTTTTCGTTATTTAATGTCTGTCTGAGGGAGAAACCGATCGGTTTGAATTAACCAAAATCAGATTTAAGCGGTTATTAGGTTATGATAAGGCCAACAGCTGCCTTCGTTATTACTTCAGCTGATAACACCTGCTTTCCTGTTGTGGATGGGTCCCATGCGTGGACAATTTGTTCTGGTAATTTTGGTAGATGCGTGGAGTTACAGATAATAAGCTCTCAGTAGGTGAGAATAACACCTTTGTCTGTAAGGTGTATGAAAAAACAAGTCTTAGAGTTGATTCCTGACGCAGTTTTTCTAGCTGATTGAAAAAAAGCACGAGAACACTTCTGATAAATTTAAACACTAGAAATTGTTCCGATTCATAATGCAATAACACCAGTCTGCAGTGCGGTAAAAATACTAAAGAAGAAGGCAATACTGCGATATAGACATAATGAGCTCACCACCAACGATGAGTTCCGCAGCCGCCTGAACGGTGCGCTTTGGCGACAGCCGCACGAAGCACTGGTACATTCCTTGGTCCTGGCGCCGGATCGACGGCAGGTGCAGCACGCGAGACCGACCTGCTCCTGCCACCTGCGGCGCCGGAAGCACCCGGTGGCCGTTGTGGCGCCACTCGAGGCTCGTGTCGTCCAGCAGGCCCCAGTCGAGGCCCGAGGCGTTGCAGCGAAAGGCGGCCGCGTGGCCCACCTCGGCTCGGACGTGGCCAGGGCTGACCGTCACCCAGGGCTTAGCTGCGAGGCATGGGAAAATAGATTTGATTTTAGCACACGTCTAACATTACGATCTTATTGGGGAAATGTCGAACGTCACTCAATTTCATGAAGACAAAAAACGCGAGCCATGGAAAGGTATATCTTCAGAAGTGGTTTTGATATAACGCGCACACGCTGAGCAGCAGGCTGTGTGAGAAGTTACCTGAGACATTTTGTTTGGTCAACTTTATGACGTTATTTGATTCAGAAATTTTCTTCGGCCAACTAAATAAATTTACTTCCATCTCCGTTATTATACGCGTCTATCAGTTGCAGCGTTTCGGTCACAAGCAGTGTTTTTTTTTATATGTTGCTGGAGTACTTTATGCCAAATTCCCATCCCGTCACCTGTTCTCGGCAGGCAAAGCTACTCCAAACTCGAGTGACAAAACGCACGTCATGTGTACTCTAAAATGCTCACGTGTCACAACGAGCTGGATGTCAGCTTGCGCCTCGCCGACGCTGTTGGAGACGAGGCAGACGTAGGTGCCGGCGTCGCTGACGTCCAAGTCGCGAAACTGCAACACGCCCGCCACCTGGCGAACGCGCACGCTGGGTTCCAGCGCCAGCATCCGCTCTCCTTCACGCTTGTACCAGCTGTCACAAAGGATCGAGAGGACGAAAGTTGCGTTTGCTAGTAGCAAGGAACAGCAGAAAAGAGGAAGCGTCAATTTCAACTGCTGCGCGAGAACTTTCATTCGTGGCCGTAATATGGAGATCGCTGATGTTGCGCAGGAAAGAACGGAGATGTTTTGGAGCAATACATCAAGAATAGCAAACTGACGGCTTTCCAGGACGTTTACGTTCAGCTACAGAGCTTTCAGGTACCGATTTCAGCAAATCATCAGTAAGGGGTGACAAGCTAAAGCTTATCTGTCGCGAGTTATTTCATTACGAAGCTTTTTGCACACTATGCGAAGCTTTCAGTCTTGTTCATAAAGACGAGGCTATATGAAGCTTAAACAAAGTACGATGAATACTTGCTACTTTAAGCTGACGAGGTTAGAGATGATGAGGCTTTGAGCATCCTTCACGCGCACGACAACGCCACGAAAGATAAGTGTGTCAGGGAGCTGTGGCGCCTGAAAAAAGAGCCTCTTTGAAGCTGACGTTTTTTGTTTCTTTTCGCAGTGAAGGATAGCCGCTTGGAATCCTATTTTGGCTGATATGCGGCGCTTTTTTTGTTCTCTTGCTTTCCTTCACTCAAATAACGGCATAGTTCAAAACTGAACTTGTCTTATTATACACAGCACGCACGCGTGTAGCATATTGTATTTCATTGCCAAATTTTCCTTAATTAGCTTTATCAGCACACTTTCTTGGCAGGAAGAATTTTGGTGCAGTTTCAATTGGAATCGCATTCTGTGAAAACGCTAGTATTAAAAAACGACAAACTTCGAAACTCAGTGAAGACAACTGTTAAATTCTGAATGAGAATGCTAGCAGAAACAATTGAAAGCCGGAACTTCTTCATCCTTTGAAATGCCACCGTTCCAATAAACACATTCTGGCCGTACTAATGGGAAGAAAACGGTGACACAATCTCCACACACGTTCCTGTCATTGAAACGCCAATTCATTAGCTGAGAAGCAACCTGTAATGTAAATGATATCATATATAAAAAGAGAGCGAAAAGTTGAAGCGTACGAGCACCAAAATTTGCCAATGACCGAGCTGCAATCCACATTACGTTGCAGCCACCTTACCGCATTTACAGATGATACACACAAACGAAAAGGGACCCGTATATTGAACTGAGCATCTCATTTTTAAAGCACATGCATGCTGAGAAGCTTAAAATATTGTGCACTTCTTGAAATATCATTACAGTGCATTCTCTCTTAAACAACGTTAAATTCTGGGGTCGTCCGTATGTCAAATTATTGGTCTACCGCTTACAAAATGGTATATAGACAGTCTGTGCACTTTTTATAGCCTCTATTGCCTTCCTATGGATAATTCGTTCTGTACATTCATAGACTATAGACAGTCTATATATAAAAGTATATTAAAAGTGTATGGCTATAAATCTATAGATTGTCTATAGACTGTCTATAGGATTTGTATTGCTTATATAGTGTTCTCTACGGATTGTCTATTGAGACTCTTATGTACTTTGCCGAAAGAAGCCTATGGACAGTCTTTGGACTGTCTCAAGAAACTTGTGTATGAGACTAAACCAACCTTATAACAAAAAAACCACCGAGTATCTGTAGGTAGGTAGCGTTCGTCGATAATTTTAAAAATTTTCTATCGAGCGGTTAATTAATTCTTCAATGTTTGCTTGCATGGTCGGTATTTCCTACCACTTTTCCTTTGACGCTGTCTTGTGTAATCATTTAGGCTTAGTTGTGTTTCACTTTATTTCTCCCTTCCCTTGTCCAATATTTAATTCCTTTTGTTGCCACTTCGAGCAAAACACTCCGCGTGGCCCCGATATGTAGAAACAAGTATAGCATTTTTTTAGAAAACGTCGGGCCTTCGGTTAAAGAAGAAAACGAGCGTACCACCGTCTGTGGTGCAAAATCGATGCTGCAAACCAAGGACTTGCTCAAAATAATCAGCGTGATAAGTGAGAAGAAAGGCAGATGCACACAGAAAAAGAGCAGAGAGAATGAATCGAACGAAGCCGACCTATAAGCAGGTACCGGGACACCCTCAGCGACGCAAAATAAATCGGCGCTCTGGCCAAGATCGGCGACGGTTGGGCTGCTGCGGTGCACGATGGATGGTATCTGCATGCCTACCGGATCTGAAACGAGAGAAGACAAATTGTATCTAAAAAGGAAGAAATGACATATTCAATCAAGAACCTCGGTCATGTAGACCCCGTGTTCTTCCGTAATAAGTCAACATAATCCCTCTTTTCGTGGCGTCGTTTTATTCGCAGTCGACGGGGCTCAATTTTTAATCATGCACGGGGCTCACTTTGTATGACGGAGTCAAGCATTCAAAGAGGCGCGTAAGGTTTTCTGATATAGCCTTGTTTGCTTCCTTTAATCTTTCCTGCAGCCCAATCTTGACCTTCCTTTATTTCCTTTTTATCTTCTTGGCTATATTTTTTTCCCGCGGCCTAGACTTGAAAAGGTTTCATTTTATTTTTCGTTTTATTTCATCTTCGAATATGAATTTCCGATTTCTAAGCAAGGGACTGCGCAACACAAGTGTGGGCGTGAAGAGCCCAAGGGCCAGTCCAGGTGCTCTACAAGTTCACTGCTGTGTTGCGCAGTCCTTTTCTTGACAATATACGGCAGTCTTGCCCAAGAACGTCTCCTGTTTAAATATGACATTCACTTGACATCCCACTCGAACTTGACTCGTCTGTTCAGTTTTTGAATGCTTTTATGGACATAACTCGCAGTTCACTACTCAAGGTGAGATGCTCTAGTTTTGACACGTGCGAATGCCGGAATCTAAAAAAAAAGAAACGTTTCCTCTATGACTAGAGCTTATTTTCTGCGTTTTCATATTAGAATCTTGTTTTCGTGTTAATTTTTTTGTCTTTGTGACTTTGTTTTCTTTTTTTGAAGCACCTGTTGTGTTTTGGTGTTATTATTGTCTTGTAGTTGGTCACAGACATATTTTTGTGCGTTTAGTGTTCATGTGGCCCCTTATTCGATGCTCCGCCTTAGACGCTCGTCAGGTAACCCTATTGTCAAGATTTTCCCTGCCATACTGGGTAGCTCGCAATGCACCCCAGTGAGGAAAGTCTCCTGCCGGGAATATTTTCGGACCTACCCCTCCACTGCTTAGGACTTCCACAAAAGCTACAAACGTCCCACTTCACCGCTTAGCAGCAAGCCTCCTGGGCTCAAAATTTCTACAAAGCCTCTAAATTTAATTAATCAATTAATTAATTACCCTTGTCCTTTTTCTAGGATCTGCAGTTGAAGAGACGGGTATAAAGCAACATCAGATTCTAAAGGTAAGGTTCCTGCTCATTTGACTCCGACATGACTTTTAATCCTTTTAAAAATTGCTTCATCTGCCACCCACCATGCCAAGCTTTCATTCCAGTCATCACATATTCCGCAATATACGTTTGTTTTAGATGAAGGTTTCGTTGACTTATAGTTAAGTGACGCCGTTACAGAGAAGCTGCGACAAAGCCGATAGGCCTTTGACGAGTAGACCCGCTAGAACCCCTTTGTCTTGTTTTTTTACGGCTGCGTGGTTTGTGCAACGTTCCTGGTTTTGAGGTGGTAGTGGCAGTGTTAAAGCCGTAAGACTGTCAGGAGCAAAGCATAAAAAACTGTCAGGACCAAAGCGCTGTCAGGAGCAAAGTAAGGAAAGGGGAAAAGCAGGGAGCAAGGCAGAGGGTGAGAGAGGCAACAGAGGGGTGGCATGCGATGTGCGGCTCCGTCTGGACCACACTCGTGGCTACTCGGGCTTCAATAGTGTTTATAATCCATTCCACACTAGCGCAGCTACGAAGTGACCTTGCGGAACTACAACGGAAAGCGCGACGGCCAGCGTTTATTGTGCACTTTGTAGCACAGCGGTTGTTACTCATCGATGACAAGCCTTTGGATCTAATGAACTACTTGTGTTGAAAAAAAAATTGCAAACACTGACACACCGCATCGAAGCGAATATAAAGAGGCCTGGCCGAGTAAATTGCGCATAACCGAGTACGCTCTGGACGACATTTATATTTCTTATCCGCCGGCGCTTTTGCTACCAACGTTGAATCTTCGAGGAGGATGGGCAGAAAAGCGGAGGAGGAAAGGAAAGGAAGAGGGAGCAATGATGAAACGTGTGGGAGAGCAGTTTCCCTTTTACAGGTGGCGCCCTGCAAGTAGCTTTGGCGGGTGTTTAAATGGTCCAGACCCACCACTGTGCTTCCTGATTGACGCTGATGACGCCTGTCTGGTAGTAGTGATGACTGGTGACCAAAGGCGACATACAGAGCCTCTCGAGGAGCAATATTGCCACCACGCTTCGCTGTGCTATCGTATTACCACGAATCATAATCGTTCATCCTTTTTTGTCCAAATATTTCAAAGTACACTCAAAGGAGACAAAAAAACTTCCTGTGCAATATTTTAGCCTATTGACACCCCCTTAACATCTTTGTTTAAACCACCAGCACAGTTTTGGCGTAGTGTTTGCACCTACGAGAAATTTTACAATCTGAAGGGTACAAGAATAAAACAGTAAATTATTCCCTTTCGTTCTCGCACCAAGTTGTAATCTTTAGCGAGAATAGGCTTAGCGTATTGATGAAAAGGAATGAAGGGTTTTTTTTCTTCAACCGAATGAAACATTACAAGCAATACCACCGTTTCCTGGGAGCAGAAACTCTAGCACTCTGCTGCTGTTCACGCACTTCGCCGACGAAGCGGTGTTTTATTGGTACCTAAATATCATACGAGGTCCATGGTTCGAATTTCAGAAGCTTTATATTAAAGGCTAGGCGTAAATTCATAAAACAAGTATCGTGTGGTAGTTGTCCAACTGTATGGCTGACAGCATATCTCTGTCTAAACGTAGACGCTTGATACAAATTCATGCTAGCAGCAGTTCCGGTTGCCGTGGGTGTGCTAGAATCGACTGCAGCGGAAAAGTTGCATGTAGTAAACGCGACAGTATCAGGAACTCAGATTTGCCACATGTAACAGTTTCCCGCGTTTCTTGCTTGATTATTAGGCTTTCGTGAATACTGTTGGTTTGCTCCACTAAACTGACGTTTGTTCAATATTGTAACTTCCAGAAAGAAAGGAAACCCCTCGCCCGTACTTCTAAGCCAGACCAGTGTTGAGTGTCTACCTATAGGGTTACAAAGTCAGAAGCGAGGCGGCAGTTTTGATCCACCATGAATTAGACAAGAAATTAGCGCTCTGCATATTATTTTTTGCTTATCATTTAGATGTCTAGCTGCAAGTACTAGCAGCTGCTCCATCAATACACATACAACCACGTAGACAGCACATGCGGTATCAAAACCGGTTGCACAAACCTCTGAGAAGAAGGCGGACGAAGTTGGTGCTGGTCTTCTTTCTGCGGGTCAGGGTGTTCTCGGTGTGGCAGCGGTAACGAAGAACCTCGTCTGCGTCCCGTGCCTCGCGGATGTACAGCTCACCGTCACTCATGACTACGTAGTCACCTGCGTAACAAAAAGGGCACATTAAAAAATAACACATCTTCAATGAGCACTCAAATTAGTCTACACGATTCCTAACAGACCCATAGAGGTAACATCCTGAGCTCCTTTACGCTTACCTCTTTTTTTCCCATTTTATTCTAAAACTGCAACCCTCTTAACTCTAGCTTTAGCGCCTTCCCTACCTCAATAGTCTGGCCGCAGCCGTGTCTTTTTAATAGTGTTTCGGCTAATTAAGATATACAGGCGTAAATAAAAGGGCACGAAAACTTAAACTGAACATCGGTGCTTCTTGCTTTTAAACATTATAGATAGAGCAAAACTGAAAACGAAGAAAAAAAAGGAAAGAGCAAGTACAGGTGAAAACGTAAAGCGAATATATCTTGACTTGCTCTTTAGTTGTTCATGCACAAGTTCTTGAGCCCCTTGTACCAAATTCGTTGCGTCTTACGCTTAGAAAATAAATATAAAACTTAGCGAAGACGGGGCGAGAGGAGGACAAAAAGACGGACAGACAAAGCGCTTTGTGTGTGCGACTTTGTTTTCTCCTCCCGTCACGTCTTCTTGGAGTTTTACATTTGCTGACCTTATCAATCAACTAGGGTCACGCCATCTCTTACTCCTAGACTGGACGGTGAGCTCGTTAGAACGAGCACAAGCAAATAAATTCATGTAGTCTCCTATCAGCTTTCGAAGTGTGAAATAAATTATAATGTAGCGAAACTTGCCGTAGAGAGCAGAGAGGGGGGTCATATAGAGCAAAATGTGGCGGATTCGAATCGTAAACCGTCCACGTCTTTGTGGTTTTCATTGTGTAGGCCGCCTACAGTAAGTGATGTGAACCTCACTTTCCGAATACGTCGTTAGCATGAGCTGGTCCGGCATCACGTGACCAGACGAAGGCACTTGATCGTGCTCCCGTTGCTATCGTTGTGGTAACACATGTTGCCACAGTATCTGCAGGTACCCGTTACATTACCCTGTACAGTAGTTTGTAGGCATTGGAAGCATAGACGCAGCAGCATGGGGCAGCCTGCGCTGAATTTACTGCCATATGGAGCAGAGGATAAACTCTTCGCAATGTTTGGCACTCCGATAGTATTCGACTACCATCTACTTGTCGCCTTTCGTATTAGATATTGGACAGACATCAACACATCAATAAAGAACCATAAAACTGATAATTATTTAAATTGTGCCATAGATCCAACGAATGCGCTGCAGCAGTGTTCACCCATAGCCAGAATGCTCAATTTATTACAATCGGCTCAGAGAAGGTGGTTCTAAGGACAAGTAACTAATCGATCTCCGCCTTTATACCTCTTTGGGCCTTGTTTGATTTGTAATCTATTATCAATGATATACCACCATTCATTATGAGATCAGTCATTCTACTCTCTCAGCCACGCCTGCGGCGCAGTACAGAACATTTTAATTATTTCTAAAGAAAATTGCTCCAGCGAACCTTCTGCTCTTTTTCTTCCAGCTCACGCCCAAAAGACTCAGTACACAAAAGATTGGATTGAAAACATTTATTTTCTAAGAAAAGGTAGAATAGAGATGATCCGCGCTAGGTGGCTGTTAATCCACGGCTGACAGCGATTTGAGTAGCCCATTCATGGCCTGGGTTTGAACGCCCAGGTCTAAGCTGACCAACACGGCCTCCCATTGCTCGAAAGTGGGAACGTTTATTACAGATTCCGCTGGCGGCCCTTCTTTGCAGTTCCACAGTACGTGATCGAAAATTGCTATTTCGCCACACATAGTACATTCTGGGTCGTGATCACCGGCACAGTAAACCGCAGAAGCAACGACCAGTAAATGTCTTCGTATCAACGGCGCTTTACAGTCCCCCGGTATCTACTGTGTTAAGCAAAAATACGGATAAGAGAAGAAACATAATCCTAGACCCGGATTGCAGCGTTCGAGACTCCTCTTCTGAGCTCTACAGGAGCACGTTTCGAAAGATTTATTGCCTCTACCTCATACAAACACCAAACCGGAAGGTTAACCGTTCCCGCCTCATATTCCTTCATCTTCATCGTCGTCCCTTTTAGTGCCAGCTTTATCCGAGTCCGAAACCGAGATGGCTCCTCGGGGAGTGTTACATAACCGCGAAATCTACCCCGCATGGTGGTTTCCCCTCATACGTTGTCCGTGTTTCGCGTTATGCAACTTTGTGGCTCCCAGGATGTTGCGCGCCTTTCTTGCCCTTTACCCGTTCATCTCCATCCTCGCCGTAGCCTGCTAATGCCACCACTCTCTGGCGGAAATGCATATGCCTTTTGTTGGTGAAATGTCCCTGGGCGGGCATAAATCTCTAGAGATATAGGAACTGAGGGTGCGAGATGACAAAGAAAAGCAGTTTGAGCTCGCCGTTATAGCACTTAGGCTGTGGGGGAAAGGGTGACATGGGAAGGTTCCTTTGGGGCTCGCTTTTGCTCTCCGTCGCGGCGCCGGATAATCTCTCGTTTGTTCTACTTTCCAAGCGTAAAGATCTTGTCTCAAGAGAACGTTTGTGTTCTGTGTGCAGATCTCTTTCTTTCAGTACGCGCGGTTTTCAAGTTTCTAAACTAAATTTCTTTTTTTTTCGTTCTTTTTCTGCTTCAGCTCCTTAGATGTATGACCAAGCGTGCGTAAAATATATCAGTTTCTTCAAGGATTGTTCTTTGCTTTCGGAGTTACTTCTTTTTTTCTTATTGCCTTCCATCATTCAATTATTTTTGCAGGTTGCGCCTCTACATTTATTTTCTCAAGCTTCAGCACAAACTGCGCCAAGTTGCAATCTCTTCTACGGCTGCTTTTAATATTATTATTTATGATGTGCTGAATGTATTCTTTTTATACTCTTGGGAAGTTGTTGAGCTATGTCATTTTTTAGTGTCTCTTTCTCTTGAACCAAGCGCGTGATTCAAGATTTTTTCTAAACTACTGACCATAGATTGTAATCTATATCTGTATCTTCCCTCCTGCTTGATCTTCCGATCTGCACTATGTTCTAAATATATGGAAAGCTCCGCAGTTTACACTACGTCCGTACCTTATCAAATATTTTACAGTAAAGAGAACAAGTCTGATAATGTCACATGGCTAACGCAGATATGAACCGTCAACGCCAAAAACTTACTTTTTGGCGACAGACAAACGCTCTCATGCCACTGCTCAAGGTGGCGCTGCTTGCATCCGGAAAGAAAAATTTTAGTTCCTGTTAGATCCACAGTACAAAAAAAAATTCTCCGAATTCTTGTCTGCATCATTGTTGTCAAAGCTGCGTGTAAGCGCCGGATAATATTCTTATACATCAGCAGTAAGATGTCCGCACACCACGCCATCTGCATGCTTTTTTGACGCTCCTTAGAGCCGCTCGAACGCACTGCTAAGAGCGCGAAAAATCATGATCAAAATAGCAGTTTTGTGAGAAAGAATATATGTTTGTATTCTGAATATAAATGCAAATAAACGCTTTGAACTGTTTGCAAAAGAGCCCTTGTTTGCTCTTGCATTGGAAAAGCTTCTACTTTCTTATCCCTTTCAGAGAACGTTGTTTTATCTTCGCTTAAGGGCAGACGAGACTGCAACGCTGCAACATAGCGCAATCCGGAACTTAAATTCATACGTTCAGTTGGCCTTTTAATGTTGCTATATTCCTTCTCAGTGCACAAAACAAGCACGTAGGTAACTAAAACGGCACCGTACCTGTGGAGGCGTACTTACTGACAGCCAATAAAGTTAGAAAGCTTGATAAGTGAGAGTGCGAAGAGTACAGTAAAATCTGAAGAAAAAGCGTAAGCACTTGCATCGCTTATTTGCTTCGATTGTCGAAATGTGTTTAATAGCTGCGGAAAAATGAGGCCAAAATGCATGGAAGGTGCGAGTTGCTTGAAGTATGGGAGCATTTCGAGACGAAAGTGCCATTTAGTTTACTGAATAAAAATGCTTGGAATAGTTCTTCGGAGAAAGATATACCGACCTCTATTAAGAAGGGGTGGGAGGTTTGAATGAATTCAATATAGTTTATTCCTTTCAACTTCTTCATGAAGTCATAATTATTTCGAATGAATGCTGAACGACTCAGCCGAGTTGAACTAATTGAATGAAAGTACCGAGAAAACTTAAGTACACCAAAGAGTTTTGCGTCCTACGTAGCGGATCTCTGTTGCAGATTTTTTTACATCGTTTTTCGCTTTACTTGAAGACTACTGCACAGAAAACTTCGCGCTATATACAGAAAGCCTGATGCACAGCTGGTGCGTTTTGTATTATATGAAGACCGAAGTTAAACAGCCCCAATTGCTGCATGTAAAAAAATTATATTTTCTCTGGCCGAAACTCAAGCTTTATTCTTCATTTGATTCGTGTTGTTTTTGACCGTTGTTTCGAAGCGCTACTAAAATAAATAGATAAGCTATAATTTCAAAATTTATAGGTGAATTCATCTTTCGAGTTTGTCGCAGAAACTATCTATTTGGCATTCCTTCCTTTCTTTTAGCTTTTGCTAATTTTACGTGCTCTCAGAGTTCTAAATTCGAAAGTCAAACGCAATATTGAACAAAGTTCTAAACATAATGTTCATGAAAGCCAACGCACTGCAGTGAAAACTAGAGATCGCTGCGGCTACGCGCATTGAAGGATTGCGCAAGCGTTGACGCCTCCTCGACACTCGTCGCCTTTGAAATTTGGCACCATGGTTGCTTTCCCGTCCACTTTACTCTATACACGTCCAGCATATTCAACCGTGCATTGACTTTTGTTTCTAATTATGTAACTAATTATTTTGTGCCAATGAATCTTTTTTTTTAATTAATTATGACTAATCGAATGCATTTAAATCTAAAGTCTGACGAAATCTCGTCTGGTCGGGTAGAAGATTCATGACTGAAGAAATAGGGAACGCCGACCAAAAGGTTGTTGTTTAAAACGAAGACGTTTCGGCTTCCATACGGAAGCCTTTATCACTCTTCAAGGCTTCCGTATGGAAGCCGAAACGTCCGTTTTAAACAACAACCTTTTGGTCGGCGTTCCCTTTTTCTTCAGTCATCAAATGCATTTCAATTCATTTCAAACATTATTTTCACTTCACATATATTCAACTCTTTTGAAGTCCACGGCTGTTTCCCGTCCACTCAATATATCAAAGACCGCGCAATTTTGATTGTTTTCTTACATTATTGGCTCTAATTAACAAACTTGTCATCCTATTGACACCATTTTTTAAGCATCATCCTCATATCGTCCTCTATCGATAATAGCCACTCGTTTGATGCTACTTCTTCTCGGAACGTCACAATCACTCCGGACACGTTTTGGTGACAAGACCCCACCGACATAGCCTAGAATTGCTTTGGCGTTAATAAGAGAGGAAAATACCATTGACACAAAAACAAAACTTTCAGTTAGAAAAAAAGTAACATTCTGGCTTTTAAATACCTCCGTGAGTATTCCTTGTGATGACGTAGCCATCGACCCGCTGCCAAGTTGTGACGAATACGTGGTCCGTCAGATGACTGGGGATTGGACACCGCAAGAGGACAGGGTTGCCGGCAATTACATGCTTGTCCGAGAAGCGTATCTCGTAGTTGCTGTCCAGCACTGCAAGAGAAAACATCCGAACTGTTGGCCCCTTGTGGTTGCATTTGTTTGTGGAAACCATTGCGAAATTTGGCATGGAAACCGCACAATTTATTTTTCTTAAAATAGATCATATGTAGAATATTTTTCAATTAGGAAAAATAAATTGCAACTTAAAAAATGCAACAGCATCAAAGCGTTCTTTAGCCCCAAAGATCTCTTCCGTTGTTCTGCAACAGGGCTCGTGTATTTCACATGTAATATTTTCTTGTCGCACTATTAATAAACTTTGTACGTTAAAAACGCAATAGAGCTCAACTTTCTGACCTGTGGTTAGGAAATAACTTGGAATTAGAGCGAGTTTGAGCTTAGTATTTGGTAAGCTTAGTAAGCCAGACGTTACAAGTGTTTGAGGCCACTTAGAGAAACATATATTAAGAATTTTTCTTACGTTCCATCACTCAACATCTACCACACGTGACGCACTGCAGAAAATTAGCATGGTTTTGTTCAGCTCACTATATTTCCTGCTGATGTTAAGGAAACATGAAATGAAAAATTTCAGTTATTCATTTTTATTATGTACTTTTGCAAGCCATCCACCAGTAACTGCTCTAAAGAGCAGAGCAAAGTATATTGAGCCTGGTCTTTGTAATGCCACTAAAACCCAGTCAAAACAGTACACTAAAATTACGAATAAATAAGTTTCAACGTACTACATATAAAAAAAAACAAGGCAGGCAGTACTGAGAATACTAGCTAGAAACTCTGATCAGTGAGTTGACAGACTTTTAGTATTGCTGGAATATTATATTGCATGTGCAACCGTTTCTAGGCAAACAATTGTTTTCTGGGAATAGTGCACGCCGTACAGAAAGCAAAGGAAGTACACCAAAGCGCGTAGCTTTAAGAATAATCACTGGATTGTACACTTTATTTGCTGGAGTTGAAACTTTCTGAAAATATCTGGTTTTCTCATGAAGCTGAAATTGCGTTGGTACACCACCTGAAATATGTAAAATCTCTCTTAAAGCCATACTAGAAACAGGTCCACCTAACAACAGGTCCACTCATTCTGCTAAACCTAAAAGGGGAAAAAGCTTCAGTTCAGATAATAATATTACTAAAGGCACACACGTAGTGAAAATTTTCGAAACGCTATTGCCGGAAAAAAAAAAACGATATTGCCACTGGCTTCGTGGTGAAGCCCAGGTATATAATCGACTCTGCGAACCATCAGAGCGGAAGAACCGGGTACATATTTTGACGTGGACATGCATTGTGTGGTCGTACGAAGATTTAGACTTTGTTTTTTTGTTTTGCGTGGGGTGTTTTCAGCAGATTGCTGGCCAGATCACAGGTAAGAGAGCTCCCAACGTGATGGGAAGAAAGAAGCCTTTTCTTTCCCCGCTTTCTCATAAGCTCTGTGACGACACTCGTTTTTAAGGAAAAGCACGGCACTCAATGGAAGGACGTTAACAGATTTTAGCAGATAATACCACGTCTAAAGGGTCGTTAGGCATATCAGAATAGCATCTCAATTGATATGGTGTTATATTTGAGAGGTGCTATCCAAACTTTCCACCTTACTACTCTCCGATAGGCAAAGCTGCCCTAGAGCAATCTAGTTCGCGAAATCGTGTTTCGGGGAAACACTTCCTATTTATCGTCCTTTCGTTTATCATAACTTGTGGCACGCTCAGAACCACCACTTAATTACAATACATGAGCAGAATCCGATAGCCTAAGACCAGCAAGTGTTCCTTCCGCGCCACCGGGCCTGAACCAACCCGGGAGAAGGGCCCCGACTCGCAGAGTCGGCCGGCTCCCGTAGACACTTACGCATGTGTTGTTCGACAGTTCGGCTCGTTACCAATGATGTACCCAAGCTACGACTAACAATTCGGTGGTAACCAGTACGCAGATTCTAACCCGGCCAGACCAGAGCTTGGAATATAATTTGGGGGCCCACAGTCTTTGTGCCTGAAATGCCACCCTGGGAAAGATGTGCCTTCTCTCGGGGTGTATATGTGAGCCAAGGAACGTATGTGGCGGAACACTTCCACTTTGCTGAAGTTACGTCCGGTCGTCAAATACGGTTTGGTGAAATCTCTTTTAGTTAGATGATGTCATCGACAAATGTGGCCGATATAGAAATTAGACGAAAACACCTAGTTTTCTAACCTACGAAGCTTATAATCATATTGCATTAAAATGGTCTTCGACCGAACCGTTATATCGGCAGGTCAATATTCCTTCTGCCGTTGAACAGCTTAAATCCGTAGACTCGCGGCCTTTTCTAAAGCCGAATTGAATTTGGTACATTTCTATGCGTCTGAAATGTAGTATGGGGGCAAAACTAGTATTTTTCACTTATTTCTAATAATATTCCGTTCTAGACATATCACACTTGGAAGGCTATAATTCAAGTGTTGAGTATATACAGAACATAGCGCAAATTTAATATTTTTCCCGTAAAATGCAAGGTAAGCGAAGCTCAAAGTGCAGTAGTTTGCACACTTTTGTGCACTCACTCGTTGTCATGCCTCATGATTTATTTTAATGCGCACCCACCCGCGAATTGCAGCAAACGCTTAAAGCATGCCTCGCTCCGCAACACAATCACGTGCATACCTGGTCGTTTATTCGCTAGAGAGTACGAAAATTTAAAAACCAGAAAGAGAAGACGTTGTCTCTTGATTCCACAACCTATACCGTACATGAAAAAGACGTGTTGGCAATGATGCCATTAGAAATGAATGGTGTAATTTCATGGGTTGAAAGCATAGTTTTCCGCTCAGTACAAACTCTGCGAAACCCAGCACGCAACACCAGATGCGGATGTTGCTGCTAGTTTTATCCAAATTGTAGGGCCAAGTTTAAAGAAAATATAGTATTAAAAAAAAGCATGACTGATCGCCACTGGCATTCTGATGTACAAATATCAAAGCTAGCGTCTTCGTTTTATACAGTGATTTGTTTGCATAGCTAAACCAACGTTTATATATAGCATCTTTCGATGAAAGATTTCAGTACGTCTTTGTTTGTGCCTCATTGTATTTTTTTTTCATAAACTGTCATGCATTTTCAATCCTTCTTCCTTGTGTGTCCAATATTATTTAGCGCTTCCATTTTTCTCCACTATCTCGCACGTAGTTCATGTATCTGTGCTCAAGAACGCATACCAGCAGCGAAAAAAGAAGTACGGATTTCTAAAACAAAGCTTATATCCCAGTGCAACTTTTATAATTTTCATATGCTGGCTTCGCAGCTCTGTGTCTCTCTTATCCTCTATGCTTGTTCACTAATCACACTTTGCTGTTTCGTACAGCGCTATCTTGACTGCTACCGCTCCCTTAGAACCCATCAGGCTGAGCGCCACATATCGGGTCACCATGAATGGCCCAGCGTCTTTATCAGGACATAACTGCAATGCTCAATCTTCTTGCTTTTGTGGCCTTTCAGAAGTCTGGGTCTCCGAGGGGACGTGCCGGAGCGACTCGGGGGAGAGCGCAGTGCAGTAACCCGTCATTTCTCGGTGTCTGCGGTCGACAGCCGCGAGTGCCATCGATTCTAAAGACGACGCGAACACGAAGGAGAGCGCCGGGTCGATTACGATCGTTGGCAGCGCTTTATAGCGGGCCCTCTTCTCGGCTGTACTGGCTAAGACAAGATGGAAGCTGCGGCGGTGCTTGACCATTGGTTTTGTACCGTTTGGCCGACGACATATTTATTTCGCTTTTGCCCTCTTAGAAAGTCGGTCCCAGTTTCTTAGTGAAAGAAATCTGAAGAAAGAAACGAATAAGATATCCAGGGTTCATAATGCAGCGCTCCCCAATTGTAAGCAATGAGATGTCAGAAACCTGAAGCAGGAATGTATTATAGGAGAGGGGATTCTGCTCAGAAGGAAGAGTATGCATAAGCAATAAGTTAACAGATGGTTCGCCGAGATGGCAAAAGTGATATTTTGTTTTTTTTTTTTATCACCGTGGCGTGTTAGTTGCATCCGCTAAGTGTCCCACCAGCTAAGCCGCTCAGAGCGCCATTCTGATGTAATAATTAGCACGTAATACTCTATAAACAGAAAACACGTAACAACGTACCGCGAGCACTCTACAAAACCTTGCCTTCGTTGTCTTCGCGGAGTACCCCTGAAAATTATCACCACATCAGCGAGTTGATTTCATCCGTGCGTTGCGCTGTGCGTGTCACGTAAACGCTGAGATGCGGCATGGTTTTGAAAAAATAAGGTTCCAAGAATAGGGTAGCGATTCTGGCTGAAATATATTGACATATTATTGCACATAGGGTTGTAGTTGTGCTGCAGTTTGCTTCAGTTTCCTTCCATGGAGCTACTACAGGATGACCGCACTTATCACTGCGTACACTCCACTTAAAATCTATGCCACCGCCTCCAGTTTGCCCTTTGTTTTCTTCGTAATAATTTTCAAATCGTTTTCTGGCTGCCATAGTGAGGAAAATTCTATTAATACTAAGCCATACAAAACAGACTTCCAATGCATTGGAAAAAAAATAAACTTGTGGAACTGCACTTAGAAAAGTACAGTTGCTTTTCGCTTTACCCGCTGAAGTTTGGCCCAATGGCCATACTCAAATAAGTGTGCCGACTGCTGAGCTGGCACTGAGGTGTCCTGTGGAGGTTTATATGCAACCAATTCCACAAGTGCAGTCGTGAGCAGTATTAGAGGAAATAAACCTCACGCAGAAAAGTGCGATTTTTCGGGCTATCCTGCCAAAAAATTTGTGAATTATATTTATTATTGTACGCCAAGACGAAAACTATAAGGAAAACAAAAAAAAATCATTCATGGCACACATTTATATTGACAAATAAAAAAAATGAATCTGAAAACTACGTATGCCTTCCAACATTTGTGTTTTCTTAAAATGGGGTTATAGAAAACCTTTGACAGAATTAACGTGTGCTGAGGGGTAGGCGCTCTCCCCTAGCAAAAATTTCGAAAAGTGCGTTTGTCTTCATCTGGACCCAGACAAGGACAAATCCTCTGGTTCGCCATCTTGAAGCATTGGCGAGTGGTCTAACACTCATATTCGATCGAAATTTATTCTGGTAATACATTGCCTTCAATTAAGCTTTCTCAGGTCATTCTTTTGCGCACGATAAAAATACAGTGCCATCACATTATTAGATATGAGATGCTTTCAGCTTTTCAGTAAGGTATTTTCCCGGGATAGCTGTTTCTGCATTTTAACTTGTGTAAAAAAGCGCAACATTGTGACACACAAAGAGAGAGGACAACAATTACAGGCGCCTTTGTTTGTCGTTCTCTCTTTTTGTGCGTGTCAACGTAGCGCGTTGCTTTATGACTTAACTCTTTTCTATAATTCTCTGCAAACTCAAGCGAGCATCATTCAGAGAGAGCGGCCAACCAAACGCCAAACATGCAGCCGAGCTGATTCGGAACATTCTCATCATTTTACTCGAAATGATATCCAGCAGGAAAAACTTTCCCGTACCCTAGCTCTATACAGAATTCGAACGCGTAGCGGCCCAAACAAAGCATCGCTGTTTACCATTGCATTAGACCACTCGGCCATCTCGGCAGACTATCGAACTGCATGCTCTAATTGATAGCCTCATGAGCTGCGTGCTTTATATCATTGTCTTTGTAATTTTCATTTTAGTTTCGCAGTCACTAATTCTCGAGGGAAGTAGCGTAGCGGCCGCTATCAAGCAATCTAGATGTATGAGTAAAAATGTAGAAAGGCTCTTTTTTGTCTACAATGGCAGCGTGAGCTTCCAGCCGACGAATATGAGAAGCTGGCCTAGGTGAAACTGCGCGTCACAAAGGCCGGACAAAAGTGGGCGAGTGCTGTAGGGCGCTAGGTATCAAAAGAAAAGCTGAGGACTTCGCCTAGAGCGAAAAGGATAAAGGTACGAATGGAGCGCAT
The DNA here is from genome assembly GCF_052857255.1 of Amblyomma americanum. Taxonomy (NCBI): domain Eukaryota; kingdom Metazoa; phylum Arthropoda; class Arachnida; order Ixodida; family Ixodidae; genus Amblyomma; species Amblyomma americanum. The sequence continues at coordinate 160,835,345 of NC_135500.1, read as the reverse complement.
AAATCGACGACGAACGCCAAACATCCTTTTCAGCTTGAAGAGTAGCTCATGAAGGCTGTGGATCTCTGAGCCGCGAAAAGAGCCAGGGGGCCACATGCGCTGCCCAGGTCGAAGAAAAGAATAGGGTGAAGGTGGTCTCATGTCCGGAAGATAAAGAATTTGGCCAAAAGCCGAGCGCCGCTGCTTTTATCTATGAGCCGTTCAAAAAAGCTAACGCGCCTTTTCTGCTGTGCATTTCATACTTTATAACTTCTCGCGACAACATAATAGGTTACAATTTATTCAGTAAAAAAGCCTTTCTTGGATGCTTTTATTTTTTTACCCAAGCACGCTTTTAACACATGAAGCTGTAGCCAGAGCAAGAAGAGACAGTGGCTGCACGTCGCTGAATGACATGCAAAACGAAGCGAAATAAATAAACACGCTCAAATAGTACTGGTAAGCTACGAGCTCACTCTGTGTCGTAGCATCGATACCTGCTGCGTGTTTTAGAGAAGTCAACAAGCGTTTCTGGGTAAATACATAGATTGTGTCGTCCATCTATAAAGCGACCCCCATAATCCGTGAGGCGGCTCGAAGAGTAGAGTTGCTGCGAGCAGCGGTACAAGAGTAACTGGCGGGAAAGTAGGGGCCGGGCTCTCTTTTTTCCGGGGTATTCACGAGGCTCGCAATCAAATTAGGCTGATTAATGGGTGGCCTGTATGTAAGGAAGGGGGAACGCGTGCGTAAATGCCATGACCGGGGCGACACGGACATCATTATGGCCGGCAGCTGCGCGTGATCGCTCAAGCGACGCGGTTAGTTCGGCGGATGCAGCAGTGCTGGAATGCTGACCTGCACGGATCGTGTGAGCGAGCCTTGAGGGCAGAGCACCCCGATACTCTTTTGGGAAAAAGAAGTTCACAGGACAAACAAAAAAGAAAAATAAACCATCTCGGTGCAACGCAGCAGGGATTGCTGTAACTTATCCAGCTTTTTAAAACAGTCGTAATTCTACTCCGCAAGCAAAACTCTTAAACACTGGCAGTTGATGAACGCCACTTGGAGGCAGTGTGGAGCCGTAAGAATAAAGTGGCAGGCTTTGATTTTTCTTAAATTTCACTTACATTTCTGAACTTGCATATTTTTACGGGCACCGGAGTTTTGAGAGTTACAGTAAGAGCAAGCAGTAGGTGTATCTCGTTGGGAAACATCGCATGAATATTTACTTGCGGTGAACAGTGATTACGTAGGAGGAGGAATAAGTGAATCATTTCTACTTAAAGTGGGCTCCTTGTGTTGATGCCTTCGTTCGGGGTTTCGCCGTGATGACGCAAATAATGAGTCACGACAAATATGCGCCAGCAGAAATTGAGGTTCGTGCTGCATACCCTAAGCCATCTCCTAGGTTGTGCGTAGAAACTCTGGAATCTCTTTAGGCGACAGATTTCTAACGCACTCTTTTGTACATAAGAAAAAGGAATGAATCAATTCATGGCTCATAGGCGGTTGTTCATCTTGCTTAAGCAATGCGCTTCATGTAATTATGTAGGCAGTCCAGTGGAGAGAGAAAAGAAACGTAAACAAATAAAGAACCAACATAAACAAAGAGTAATATGAGATCGGGTCATCAAAGCGAAAACAAAAGCTTGGTATACAAGCGGTGTCTAAACTGAAATAGGTGAAATTTTAAGCCGCCTGGATATCAAAAAAGTTGGAAAGGATGAGTCATTCAGAACACTTTGTATAGGAACAGACTTTATAGGAGGTCAATACAGCGACTGTTCTTTCACGGGTATTTGGCAGTTTCATAATTACAAATTAAGCTCAATATGCGAGATAAGACTACCACGTTGATATTGATATGGCTTTCCTGTTACGTTTTAAATATTCATTTCGTATACAGTACTCTGGGTTCCAAATCTTATAGATGAAAGAATTCGATGGAGGCGAAATTCTAGAGGCCCGTGTGCTAAGCGATGTCAGTGCACGTTAAAAAACCCCAGGTGGTCGAAGTATCCGGAACCCTTCACTAGGGCGTCCCTCATAGCCTGGGTCGCTTTGGGACGTTAAACCACCTAAAAACCAAAGATGAAAGAATAAACACACCGTTCCGCCGATGATGCCGATCGAACATACTGCTTAATGGCAGCTGAAAGGAAAACACCGCGTCAGTCCGACCACTACGGCACTCAGCTTACCGCAAAAAAAGGTCTGCGGTTGTCGCTTTCTCGGCAATCATTTATTGCACACACGTGTAACAAAAGACAACGTTACATTCACTTCGGAAAAAAATGACAAGAACAGATTCCGAAATAACATGTGTCTGATTTTAAAATGGCCTTCTTCTAACTACAACAAAAGTAACATATGATAGACGATGATACCAGCAATATAATATCCTCACCTGAACAAAAGTCAACTTGAGGAAAACCACAGCATATATTCACATCTTCCTAGAATTTTATACATACATATGTGTCGTTCCTGCTACGATCAATATTAAAATGTGCTGAACTGTACGGTGGTATACGCTTATTCTGTGGGTGGAAAAATCAGTTCAAGGACAGTAATAAAGCACCGCAAGCGAGATAGTCCCGTGTTACGACCGCCATATAAGAGCGACTAGTGCAGCTAAATGACGCGAGGTGATCGAAGTTCAGAAGCTTAATTCAACCAGAAAGATGTGCGAGCACAAAGAAAAGAGTCAAAGAAGGCAATCATAGCAATCTTTGAATCGTGTCCTACGTCGACGGTACGATGTACTGCGGTGGCTTCTAAATCAATGCTTGCCATGTTTTGGACAGGGAGCAAAGGCGGAGCATCTCAGAACGGAAATGAAAAATTTTTCTAAGCAGGCAGTGAAACGTTCACATTTCTGCTCGGCCTTCATTTTTCCTCAGGGAGAATTTCTTTTCGTACCGTGCTAAACTCGCCTCTTCGCCTGTATTCGTAAGTTTTGATACATTGCAATCGGTTCTCTTTTTTTTTTCGTGCATGCAGCTATTTCTTGTCGCCTATGGCTTGCGCCCTAGTGTTGCCCTGCTCAGTGTTTGTGCTCGGTATCAAAAACATGAAACTGCCTAATGGTTAAGTTTAGATAACCATCGTTTCCACGCGGAGTACGTAGTTGCACTCGGCACGGCATAGAAAAACAATGTCTTAGATAAAGTGAGAGAGGCATACGCTTTCGCAGAGAGGCTATCTTTACTTCCTTGAGCTTCGTTTATTGAGTAGATGTCCCCAACGCTGTCTTGGAGACAATGCCCCCTATACAGGCGTGCAGACTGTCGACGAGACAAAACGTATGCGTGAAGAATGCGGTCAAATGTGCCATGCTTCTAACCTCCACTTTCCTTCGTCGTGCAGGTCGCAGTAACGTGAAAGGCATTAGTTGACCGGATGCACTTTACTATTAATGAAAATGTATGCGTATGAAGTTTAATAGTTTTCCTCAGTGCGTACGATACTTGTGTCATCTTCTTTGAAGTTCGATCCTGCTGTAAGCTTAAGGTAGTTCTCGAGTTCCTAGCGTTTCCCAGTTTCTCTTTATATTTCTCGTGATAGCAATTTTGGACATCTTCATTCTTCGCTGCTGGTTCGCGACTATTACGCCGGCAAGTGCCATCGTTGCGTCCTTACAATCTTAGAGCACATGTGAACATATAAGTGGGCGCGTTTACGCTGGCTTTCTGTGGTTTCTGTTTGTTTCACACATTTCTTGGTTTACGCTTGGATTCTGCTCACTAACGGCTGGTTTTGTGCGCTTCCGATGTTTCAATAGCAGTCTTGAGAATAATTTTCTCTTCGTGGAGTAAGTTTTACTGAACTTGGTGCTATTTATTTTTACTTGCCGGCAAGGCATATCTCGTTTCCTCATCTACGAACACAATGAAAGCACTAGAGAGCTGTATTCCTTGTAATAGATAAACGAATTTTCTGCTTTCGACTTGCCTAATATAGTAGCTTGCTTCTTGTATTTCCTCGCGAGTTTTGCGAATGGCAAGAGTCTAAAGGCTTTCCGTTGCATTGATCGACGTCAGCCAGGCGGGATTTTCATTGATCTTGTCGTTGACTGGAAATCCGGGAAGCAAACGAAAAAGAATAAGAGACCAAGCGATTGTGTTTTCAAAAACACGGAAATGTTGGAATGACAGCGAGAAAAATAGTCGCTTGAAGTCCGAGTCCGGCGCCTATTACAAATGCGCAGGGTTTTGGGCCGTGAAGCATTCACGTTTCAGACCGCCTGTCTCTTCCTGATCCGGAATACAAGGGAATATATTGGGGTACGGTGAGAACACCGACCACCTAAAAAGAAAGAAAATTCGGCTGCATGACGACGCATAAAAGATTGCTTTCTATCGAACGAATGCTGTACGAAATAGATGTGCGCGAGGGGAGCTTGACATAGATTGATAACGAAGTGAACTCGCAACAAGAAATAAATGTGCGCTATTGCTGAGAGGAACACGGCATGCACTTATGGCATGGTCTCACCTGCTCCGTGATTGTTTTCTAGCTTTTTTTACTGTACATTCGTTTTAGCTGGATACAGCTCTTATTTCTGTTGTCTTTTAACGCCTATGCTATGAAAAATACGCGTCACTGAACCTGCAGAAGACGGAAAAGCCATTTCTTCTTTTGGCACCAACTTCAAAGTCTTGCTAAAGCTGCGAGTACATTCTCAATTCTTCAAGGTACTGGATACATACTCTTTTTATATTTGCTTCAAACTTGTGCGAGCAAAGAATCGTGTATCCACTGTAGCGATATTTCACTGCTTACAAAACGACGCGACTCAAAGAGACATTAAACATGGCGTGCTGTCGTACCAACTGTCAGTAAAGTTTTAACAACTAGTAGAACAAATGAACCCCGCACGGATATAGGAGCCGCACCTCAACAAGGCAGATAAAAAAGCTGAAAATGTAAAAGCGTCCCATAGCTGGGCGCACATGTTTCGAATATTACAGCCATAACTTTATGTACACCAGTACCTTTATAAAAAATGGCGTCGTTGTTCAAACATGTAAATGAAAACTTCCACATTACGTTACTGACCAAATGGTGAGCTGCCAAGCGTGAGTCATATCAGGTTGTTGAGGACTCGCGAAAAATGTCTGCCTTTGTAAAAACTGCAGGGACGAAGCTGACAGGATTATTTTACTTTTTGCTTTTCGGTTTTGTTAGATATGCTAACGAACCCCCGAAGATGTCGTCCATTTATCACAACGATCATTTCAAAAGATGTGGTAAGTCAAGCAAGCCTATACTAGAACTTCTCCCAGTCTCGGTGCCAGAGCGGAGAAAAGTTAGTGTGTGCTTGGCTGCTGCCTTCAACTCGAACTCTTATCACCATTTTCCCTCAATTTCAGTCTCCAGGAGCTCCAGATGCTCAACAAGGCTGCACACGACGCAAGTCCTTACGGCGACCTTGCTCCTATTTTGGGCCATCGCACCGGTTTGTTCAGGATTAAAACTGCCCAAGCATTCGTCCACCTCAGCCTAACTACATCCACTGTGGGGGGCATTTAGTTCCGCAGTGGACACAGGTGGCTCGTGGTGCAGATGCTCATGCTGATAATCACGTCGTTGAAGGCTGGCTGCAGAAGGACGCCGCCATGGGATGATAAAGGTACTGCAAGAAACTAGGAGACGGGTGTTTTCCGCTCTGTTTATGAAGGCAAAAAATCTTGATTATGCACACTAGCCGAGGTGCTCACGGTAGCACTGTCTACCCGGAGTGTGTGTCAGCAAGCGATGTTCAACAGCGATACAAAGCTCGCTGAAGATTTCATTAATTGTGTTGTTTGATTGGTTCCTCAAAATTTAGAAGAAACTTTAGGTCAAGAAGAATGAAAACAGCTAAATGAAGACATGAAAATATTCCGCATATAAGTGTTAAAGGCGTACGCCGGGAAAGAAATGGACCATAATGTGATATTTTGACCTTTATAATTTTTGCAGTGTACCTGAAATGTGGCAGTAGCAAAAAGGAAAAAGTGAGGGGGCAAGGAGGCGGAGCAATCGATAAGAAACAAAAGGAACGGTCGAATTTACAAGCCATTTCCGCCAGTTTTACCTAGCTCTCTAGGTCTTTGAAAGCTGAGAGCGATAACTGTTGCCCCCGTGAAGCCCTCTCTCTTGATCTCAGTCTGTTAAGCTTTCCGCTTCGGGAGCCGTCAAACGACTGCATTCGGCATACCCTGCGCCAATTTTTTTACGGTAACATCGCTACTGGGAAGAGTTCTGCTTCCCAACGAAGCTGTGCATGCCTACTTTCCGACACGAATGACCCATTCTTTATTCGGTGCTCGAGGGGTCACATTTGTCTGTGTGAACGCGCTTTGCTGGACACGCCACCGTGTATAACGGTTTTCTTGTGTCAATGCGGCTTGTAGTTTAGATTCGGGCTAGGTCATGCGTCAGCCAGCTGCGCCCCTGCCGAGAATTCCACTGCCTTGCACCCTCACTGCGTGTCTCCGGTAGCGATACCCTACACTCTAAATACAAGAGATCCTGCAGCTCTTTCGTCTCCTCTCGTCTTCTACCTATTTTAACACACCTGCGTTCCGTGCCTGGCCTAAAGTAATCACGGTTGACGTGCGCACTACACGAAGTCTTTGCGGTCCCTAAGAAAATGCGTGGTAACCCGGGGCGAGAATAACATTGTTGCTCCTTATTGCTTTCCCAGTATAAAGCTGCTCTTGCGTGTTTTTTTTATATCAAGACATAAACGTGCCACTTTATGACTGTTTCATTATTTATTTCAGTAGTTACCCAAACTTAACTGTAATACGAACCACACTGGGGAAAAAGATTTTGATGGAAAACTGGGGAAAAAGATTTTATGGAAAACTTTCTAGCCTCAATAAAAAAAAGAGCATCTTCCTTCGCAGCAAAATTCTGGATACATTGCTAGCCTTCGAGCAGAGTGGCCGAAACGTCAGTTCGCTAGTCGACTAGGAACTCAAGCGTTCCTTTTCATTCAATATATTTCCCACTATTTTTTATAAAGCTGCCAGTAGAAATAATATATTGCTCGGCAAAATTATGTAAGGTAATAGAAATCTTCATTGAAAATCTTGTTTGCGCTCCAGACATTTTGATGTTATATGCAGCCTAAATGCATTTCTACAGTCAAGTCTTAGATAATCTATTCTACCTTGTTAATAAATGAATCTATCTTCTTCCGCTCTCCTCGCATTATTCTAATCACAAAGGCACCGGTCTTTATGCTACGCCACTACAGTCAATTTTTCTGCTCGCAGCTGACTTTCAGATAATCTTTCCAGAGTTCCATACGGGCTTAGACGCATTTCCACTTTATTTTCTTCAGAGACAAAATAACGCAGTAAGTGAGATGATTCAAATTGCGCAAGAACGACTGGAGATGTCTCCGACGCCATCGTAAAAACTGTGACGAAGAAGTTTCAAACGACCTAATTTGAGCACATTGGTTAAGCTAGCAGCACAATCCGCTAATTGCCTGGCACATTGAAGCCAATATATGAAAGCGAATTGCAACCTAATATTGTGCACCCTGCAATAGTTAAAGAATTTTCAGATTTACTCTTGAAATTAAATCTGTGATGCCGGTTTGAACTGTAAAAGATGGCTTCCTACAGTTTTTTTTTTTGGTTTTGGGGGTTTAACGTCCCGAAGCGACTCAGGCTGTGAGGGACGACGTAGTGAAGGGCTCCGCAACTTTCGGCCACCTGGGGTTCTTAAACATGCTCTGACATCGCACTGTACACGGGCCTCTAGAATTTCGCCTCCATTGAAATTCGACCGCCGAGGCCGGGATCGAGACCCCGTCTTTCGGGTCAGTAGCCGAGCGCCATAACCACTGAGCCATCGTGGCGGCTCTATAGTTCTTATAATCGGCGATCAATTTTTTTTTTCAAGCGACCTCACTATTTCAGTTCGGGCGTTCAGACAACGATGTTTTATACGGTTGTCTAAATTGTACGATCAATGCAGTAGGGGTAATAATGGAGTAACAAAAGCGTTGAAATAAAAAAAAAACAGCTTTCCAAATTTTAGTGGTTACTTCTGGCGACTCGTGCCGTTCAAAAGATCCGAATTAAAAAAAATGGCGATAAAATGTTGAATGCATGACGAGTCATAAAAAGTCTCCGAAGTGGCTCCATCTTTGCGTCCTTTGGGAAGCACCGGCTGTTGCGCTAACTTGCCCCCATCGGTCCTATCGATCCTTGTTTTGGCCGCCGCAGACTGAGCGTTAGCCTTGCAGCTGGCATTGCAAGCGTCGCTTTGCAAAACGTGGCGCACACAGTAACTTCCCTGCAAGTTTAGCTCAGCTTACGGCGAGCTCTTGGGGCGTTTAAAAGAGGGCATAAGCTTCACACCTTGAACCCCAATCTACATATAGGAGCTAACGAAATTTTACTACATACAAGGACTAAAATGGCGACGTTGCAGCTTCATAGTTTTTTTTTCACGTTCAGAAAAATGCCTCGTTGTTTTCCTGGCTCAAAACAGTGATCGTAAAAGCATCAAACAGACCCCACGATCAGGATGACTGAAGTATGAAAATGTTATTGAAATCTGTCGTGCCACTGCCGTAGTGGTCTTTGTGCTGTTGTGAATACACTGTGCAAGGCACAGCACGTGTGTTTATTTCACTGTTTACGTCCAACTAGCCCGTCGACTGGCATTTGTCATTGCTGTCGTTGGGTCTGAAAGAGGCTAAGAAGTTGAAAAAGGTCTGGGCTGAAATCGGCAAATTTCCACCAGTGCCTGCTACTGAAACGAATAGCCTTTCTCACAGCACCTTATTTCTTCCAACACCCCCAACACCACACACAGTCACACAAGTGATCGCTGCAGTGTAATGGAATGTCGTTACATGATCCTATTCTTCGAATTTATTGGTCCCTTGGATAAGCAGTTGGACTTGCTGGCAGGTAAAAATTTGTCGCTTGAGTTTAGTGCGATCATGTCCGCGAAGATCACGTGAGAGATTGAACGGAAAAAATCAAGAAAGTGGCTCAGTGCGCTTTTTGTGACATCTTTGTTTCAAGAATGAGGAACAAGTTTCGGTAACCTACTGACAAATCTAGTATCATACATAAAAGAATGCGCAAATCGGATTAGTGTAGAGGGTATACATGCATCAAACAGGCTGGCCCAGTGGCTCAAGGTGGCCCTGCATTACTGGGTGGCAATGGTTGCTGGAAGAAAAAGCTAAGTTTGGAACAAACAATGTCAGCTACGAAATTGCGCGTCAACATGAATAGAAAAAAAAAATTAAATGCGAGAAAAAAATGACAAAGCCGTTCAGCGGCACGATGCGAACCACGCACCTTCGGTGAGTCCTACCACAGCTGATCACGTTAACTACTAAGCCACAGTGAGAACTGCTTTTGTTGTGCTGGTAGTCACAACCGCGCTTTTTCGCCGTTCGCATATTTATATCAAGTGCAAAAATTGCAGTAGTATTCAGCCGATTTCTCTGGAGCTGTGGTGCAACTATCCGGCTATGGCTATCAGGAGACGTGAGTGATATTCTGCATTGTTAATAATCATGGGCTTTTATAGACTAATATAATTTCGCAATTATAGTTGTTTCGCTCATCCTCCCAGAAGTGACGTAATTTTTATAAACACACAGTTATCTGGCTTATTCATTTGTGGCATAATTCGTCCTCTAGCTTTACCTGTGAACAGCAGAGCATCGACGTCGATAATGCATTTGCGACTAAACATCTATAGACGTAAACGTAAAAGGAAGCGTCGAACTAGTGACAGCTCGGCCGGTTCATATTACGAGCTACCAGAGAAAAAGAAACACAGCAAAAATTGCGCTAAACAGGCCCTGTGTCCTTAGTTTTCTTCCCGAACTGCATGTATCGTGATGCCTTTGGCAGTCATTTAGTCTTCATGCTTCACTATTTAGATCATGCCATATGTTCTGCTTGCGTATGTATATATCCCCCTGGCAATAATGCCTTCACGGCGCTGACGGAGATGTAAATAGATAAAATAAAAGCATCTATTTTAACGCTGCGCCTTTTTCGAGGCCGATCCAGAGAGACAGTGAATTCGCTATAGCTACTTCCAACACTGCGTCGCTTGCTCTCAAGCTACCCGCTACTATTTCAGTGCTTGCCACCGTGTTTTAGTTATATCCAAGCAAATGTTTCATGTTCTTCGCGAAAAGCTGCGTTTTTGCTTTCATTTATAGATACAAGTTGTTCGTCACTCATTGATATGAACGTGTACCGCTATATCGATGAACTTAGCTAAACAACTTACCAGCTCCCCTACAAGCTTAAAATAATTAAAGAAATGATTTCACTCTGTATAAATTCCAAGTTAGGTGTCTTTAGTATATACCTGGGCAGCTCCGGTCTTTTTAGTATAAGCGCTACAATGCCATCGGTTAACCTCTTTATACTCCGACCAGCGACACTCTGTTCGGAACGAGCGCTGAACTGGACCTGGTTAAACAAGTTGCAGGTCCAACAACACTAGCATTGCGATATCAGCGCTACACCAGACACTGGAACCTATTCGGGCCTGGTATCAAACTGCTTGCGTCAAGCAGGGCCAATATAAAACCAATTTCTTCAGGTAAAATGTACCTTAATTGAATACACGATTGTTCAATAAGGGAAAAAAAAGAAGTAGGAATATACACTTACTTTGATGTAAGAACACACCATGCAAGGTAGTTATTTTGCTGAAAGGAAGAATGACTTTAGTAAAGCTACGTTCACTCTCGTTCAGTAACTGCCTTGGTCACATTGAACATGCCCTAAATATCGTTTTTTTTTTAAATTTATCATCGCCAAAGCTATATATAATATTTATACTAATAATAATACGTTAAGACAGGTAGTAAGCAGAGCTCCGACAGCACCGAAGTGCAATTAGTACGCAAAATATAAAAAAATGAGTTATGATCCGGGATAGCTGCCTGATAGCCTGTATTGTGAAGATTTCGACCTACTACATCTGCATATTTGCGTAGTTGTGACCCAGTTGATATGAAGGAAATCAAATCATGCACTTGTTATCCCTATTTCATTCAATGAGGCAGTAAAGGCATAGAAATGGCATAGCACCGGACTATGATTTTGTATTGATATAAGAGGCTACTTTCAAGTTCTTTTATGTAGCACTGGGGAAGCTTTTACAATATAGTTGAAGAATCGAGAGTGTCGTAACACTTTCGGAGACCGTCAAACTCGATTCGGGTTCCTTGGATACATTTTGGTCTTTATCTCCACAAATATGCCAGAAGTCAAAGTTCAATCATTTCTCAAGTGCCTATGTCACTCGCACCTACAATGTGCATTAAATTACAGCACGATGTCATTTCTAATTGCGCTTAATTAGGCCATCATAACAACCGATGTCAATTTCGGGATTTTTTATAGAACTATTGGTGCTTGACTGCCACTGTATCAAGTGCTAACAAAGCGTATGTTGAAATTTCTCCGATGTTTAAGAAACATTCTCTCCAGAACATTCTTCCCGGCGCAAAAAATTCACAAACAACATGATATAATGGGTGTAACACTGTGCTACTGAGAGCTCAAGTTTTATTGAAAGATTATTTTATTTTATACGCCAACTGCTACTTAACAGCCGCAAAACATATGGGCATACTATAACACTTACTTTACTGCCTGCCTACATGATGATAACTACGTGAATCGGGTATTGCTGCTACATCTCAGTAACATCATATCCTTTCTTATTGAGCGGTATCAACGCCTTTCCGGCAAATGCTCCACCGTATTCGTCAATTAAGATGGCTTCAATTCAGTCCGTTTCAAGCTGGGTCTTATCTCGGCCTCAAAACAAGAAATTTTTTCATAAAAAAACTCTGCTGTTAGTACCGCTGTGTTGCTTCTACTATGTTTTTTGTCACTGTGTTTGTCTGCTAACCATTCCAGCTGACCATTCTTTCTGCCCTCCAGGCATCGCCATCGTTATTAATGCACTCATCGTAAAAAAGCCGCTTTATCGAACAATATAACCGAGAGGACAGCAATTTAACTGCTCGACTTCGGGGACGCGGAACTGTCTTTCTTGCACTGATTAGCCGACGAAGGCACTTATTTGGCCGGAAGGCAATGGGACAACTAACGAGCTTGTTTGTGCTCCTCTGCTGGCCCGTCCGTGATGAAGCAGGGAAGGACCACATCTTCATTACCGACACTGGAAGAGGCTAGAAATGCAAATATTAAGCACTTTCAAAGAGGTCTTCAAGACATTTCCATTTTTATATGGGCTGTTTCTTTTTTTATTTTTTCAGACGAAAAAATAAATAAATTGAAAATCAACGCTATGAAAGGCTCTGAGAAAAATATTGTACACGTATTTTTTTCTGTGCTTCTGTTTCGCAGTCGTCAGTATTAAAGCTAAAGTAAGGTATTGAAGAATGACAGTAAACAAGTGAGATATTTTCACACACATGTAAAAGTCAGACAGAGCCTCACATTCCCAAAGCGGAGGACGAGGATGCACTAAGTGCGACGGTAATTCGAAATAGGTTAATGAGGTTAGGTTTAGGGAAGTTGAATCGAATAGACAGAGAGTTTATTGACGGGAAGGCAGAGAGGTTGGCAAATAGGCAATATGAGTACCCTTTGTCTGTCACTGAAATACCTAGAAAGAGACTATGAAATAGGAAAGTAAATTAACAAAAATAGGCAGAACTACAGAGGAGGAGGAGGGGGGAGGGCTTTAGACGTCAAAAAGAACATGTATGCACGGTCGTCCGAGGTGCAGTTTTCACAGAAACCAGTGTTTGGAGTCATGTGCACGGTGGTCCTCGTAGGCACTTTGACACGACACGGATCGTTGAAACTTTCCTCTACTCTTTGAGCGGCAGAAAGGAGAGACGGTTCTCTCAAAAAAGAAAAGAGAGGAGCCGTGTCCAACAGTTTGTTAAAAAGTTTTCATTAGTTTTGTTTTCGCGTCACCCTTCGAAGCTTTGCACGGGAAAATCCGTGTTTGTCTTCCCAGTTTTCTCCCTGCGCGAAAGTGGATTAAATTTTCGAAGTTCGCAGCACTGTTGAACATATTTTGCATATTGTGTTCTCTTTTTACAGAGGCTGCAAGCTTGTTGTTCATATGCGATGTCGTTCTAACTTTATAGTCCTCTCATGCAAAAGTTGCTTCTTGTTTGGGCGGCGAAAATGATGATCGTTACGTCGAAAGTAAATTAAAGAATATCTGCCTGAATTTGTCGTAATTCTTCTAATTCTTTTTTCTTTGCTATTGCTATTGTGGGCACAGGGCTAAATTAGATAAAATGAGAGTTTGCAGTCTGCTCTTGTGATATGTACAGGAATGCGCCGAGATTAAGCGCTCAACGAATTATTCCAGTCGACGCAGAAACCAGCTCATATGACATGTAATTTATACTCACGTGATCTTTAGCGATACTCCTGTTATAAAAGAATCTCGCTTCCCTTCATGCACTTTAAAGTGAGATCGAGGTTTTGACAGCGCAGATGGCCTGTTTACCAATAACGTTCCAATTTTTTAAGAAGTCTGTGGCAAAACATTTTCCCACATAAAAAATAACCTTATATTACAAACCGATCAAAAATAATGTTCACAGAAATTCAGCCTATTTTTATCCAGTTGGTTGCATTCGGTATGGTATGGAACGACATCAAATTTGGTGCACGGCACTGGAATCGTATATTATTTTGAAGGACCTCTTTATAAAGCATTCGTTCTCTTGTGTATTCGGCATAAACACTAAACGAAAAAACAGAAACAAATTCCTATATTATCAATTCATGCCTAAATGCAGCTCAATGAGGCAGTCGCAACTATATTTCTCATTATTTTGACACCAGGCTAGAGTTTATGCAACGCATATTTGCGTTTACATGCAAAGCTCCTTTTTGTTGTATGGTTGAAGTAAACGGCCAGGTAAATTTTGCTTCCACAAATATTGGCTTTTCAACTTTCTACTTGCGCGATACACGAAAGTATGTATTTATTTTACATAAAAATCCTCATAGAGAGAACTTTTACTATGCACTACCAGGATGTTTTCCATGTTTTACTTTGTAATCAACACCAGGGTCACATTGCAAAAATGCTGACGTCGGTCTATCTACCTGTCTGAAGCCACTGATATTGAAGGCTCCTCCCCCCCCCCCCTCCCATTTAACAACCAAATGCCAGCCCCCCTTTTCTAAGAAACTTCCCTTCGTCCACCTTACACACCTTTAGAAGCACCAGCACCATCCACTGCCCACACATCCTAATCGTCTCAATATAAGCGGCATCCCTCGCAACCCACCAAAATACTCTCGCCACAATGGGCCTACCAACTAGATACCGATAGAGCACCGAAAGTATAAAGGGACCGCGACATTCACTTCAAAGACACAGGGTAATGCCAGATACCTGCTACAAGCACCACTCACCAGACCCCACGACATCTGACCCCTACAGCTGCTGGGCTGGCCCCTACCCATCACAACCGTATGCATACCTCTCCCCATCATTTCTACTTCTAGAAGCGCCATCCACGTATTTTCACCTTCACCACCCCAGAAGATATTCTGTCGCCTGTGTGAAGCTTTGAGTAAAAGCCTTTTTTAAGAAAAATTATTAGATTTAGTTATTGAGGGTAATTACCACTGCTTTCGCAGATTTGTTGCATCAGTGGTTTGATCGTTCCTTATTTTAAAAGCGTTGGCTCTTACTCATCACGTTTCGAGATTTCATGGGGTCTGCTACCACCCTTGATCACAGCGACATCTGCGGCAGCAACTACTCATAACGTTTCGAGATTTCGTGAGGTCTCCCACCACCCTGAGATCAAAGCGCCATCTGTGGCTGAAACAAAAAAGCAGCGCATCTCGCATGGAGACTTGCAGCGCCATCTACATTATCATTGTAGAAACAACCACCTGCTGCGTGCCAATGATGACGTCATGGTCCAATATTGTGGATAGAGGTGGAACTATGTGAGTATGACGTCAGGGAACGAAATAGCGGCATAGTTTCGGTTTTTCAAATCCAAAATGGCGGCCGTTAAACTTGGCTGTGCCCTCTGGCTCCTTCCGCTTGTATTCTCACCCAGCCCCCAAATTCTACACTTTACCTTTCCACGCTTGTAATTTCTTACTTTTCGGCCAGCCACTTGCATCTTGACTAAAACATAATAAAGGGAGGTAAAAAGAATATTCGCTTCCAGAAATGATTTTGTTCAGGGCAAATGTTGTCCCTCGTTTCTTTCTGAAAATTCGCAATGCCAGCGGCGAGCAGCTCGGCTCTAGAGATAAGGAGAAAAATGGAGCACGGATAATGTCTATAGGGAAGTGCAACTTGTAAAATCATCCCGCGGCAGCAGTGCTTGCAGAGGGTCCAGGACATTTACAAGCATAGTTGGTTGTGTATCAAAGAATGTTTTAAATAATAGCAATTATCTTTCCAGAAGATCTTGATAAATTTCTGCCTTTCTTTGGCAGCATTATTCGTTTAGGCAGGTTGGTAAGAAGACGAGCTTGCTTATATTTATGGTACAATAAGCATTTTTTGCGCCTGTTATTTGCATTAGCAAATAACAAGCGCAAGCATCAGGTACAAGTCTAAGGAGGATTTGCAATACTGCAATTTTGGTAAGCCAGAAGCACGATACAACCTCTGCTTTTACTTCCTTTCTACGGTAGATGGTTAAATGTGCAAGGACCGTTTTAGCACGTGCTGTTTCTTTGCTTGATGCGGATTAGCGGCAATCTATATTCGTGCAAGATTGATCGCTTACGGGACTGGAATGGGAGGCTTAAGCCTACTTCGCAGTCGCCAGCCTGTTTCATGAATAGGATATCTGCAGCGACAGCATAATTTGGCCCAACGAACGAGCTTTCAAAACAGGTTATAGTTGTCGTACCGACCTCCCTCATGTCGCAAAACGTTCCGTTGTGCCATGCGTTCCGAGCGGGTGCCCGCGGACCGTTAGGTGCTCATTAGCCGCGGGCGTCTCGCTTCTGTTAGCAATGGTGGAATTCCTGCCCCGTTGGCCGCGTTGCCCGGGCAGCTTCCATTAGCGTCGCGGACAAACTATCGAGCGTGCTCGCTGGCCGTAACCGTTCAGAGGGGAAATGCGCCAAAGGGCGCACTGCTTATTCAGGCGACGCATAGCTGCTGCGATCTGTGCCTGTGCGGACCAACACGTTATCGAAAACATGGTAAAAAAGCGATCTAGGGTGGCAGAATAAAGTGTGCACTGTAATTTCTTTGTATCGAAGCAGCAGTCTGTCAGCCTCCATACACTCTCAACGCATTAGAACAAGGATGGCGAATATTATGGTATTTGTTTATTTAGAAATCTACTATAAAACTGAAAAGGAGGACGCCGACCAAAAGAAAAAAAACAACAACAAAATGACGTTTCGGCTCCCGGCTCCCATACGGGAGCCGGGAGCCGAAACGTCATTTTTTTTTTGTCGGCGTCCTCCTTTAAATTTTATTACGATTGTCCCCGATCAGACGAGTATTCGTCCAGCTCTCGACTTCAGAAATCTACTATCCTCCTTATTAGACAACTGCAGGTGCCGAACCTGTAAAATTGTAAGTCCAACCTAAGGAAACGCACAGAAGTAGCAGTCAATTAATGTAATGCATTCATTTCTACGGAGCAGCGCACTGCTCCGTCTAAATGACCCCGTACCAACTTACCCAATAAGCTGTTCAATCAAATGCAATGAAGTAGCTGCAAGATTGACGATAACATAAAACTAGGGTATTTGTGTGGCAAAGCAAGTGCAAAAGATTGTTTTAGCTATCAGGATGCGTGAGGTCAAGAACGGGCGTTCTGCTTGCTGGTAGAAGAGAAAAAACAATATGCTAAATGCCGTCATAGAAATGTGAGATGAGCTGTTTAGCACGAAACGAGTTGAACTGCAAGAAAAAATAATACTGCGTCATACCCTGCAGCCTCCACAGACATAGCTGTTAGAGAAAAACATTTTACTGCGAAAGAAGATCTGCAACTTTTCACATTTAGAGGGAAAATGCAAGAAACTTCCACATCTCTGCTGAAGTCAAAATTGCCAAGAATACCGAATCCCAAGGAGATGTTCCCAGCTGCTTGAAAACAAAATGCGAGGTAATCAGCGTTACTCCAATGTAATAATTGTTAGCAAAATAGCCTTGCGTTGCGAAGTCTGGGATGTCAGTTCTTTACACTTTTTTTCGCATGTACACGGCTGAGAGCTAAGCGCAGTTAACTGAGCTGAGGTGTTAAGTAGCATATCATGATTGATGTCTCCGCTGTTACTTATCGGTACAATTCCTTGAAAGAATGCACTGAGTTGAAGCACTCCTTCAGGGCTCCCCACTAGAAACAAACAATTAGGCATTAAAAAAGTACAGCAGCAGATAAAATGCGTTATAGCTTCAGTCAGAATAATGAAAAAATCAACGCAGGCAATAAGAATTCAGTGGAGTGCCATTTTACCTAGCAAGTAATCGCCATCGCTTTCATTTAAAAAATGCGCTAATATTCGCGATGCATTACATATGTGAAAATACTGTGCTAGTGCCGTCTGTATCGATGGTATCGTCAATACAGACTTAGCACGGCTTAGCACGGCTCACAGCTGAGAGGAGATTCTAGTAGTGACGTGTAGTGGTTTTGCAATACTTCTTCGTGCACCCTATGGTAACGTGCGTGCGTTATGAATGAGAAGCCAGTCGCTCGTAGTTTGGAAGGGCGCTTCTAACTTTTAAGGACAAATACAGCTGCAGCTATCAGGAGCATCGAGAATAAAAATCTACACCTGGCGTTGAAGTCGCAGATTTACCATGACCATCGGGAGAAAACAGGCCTTCTTCCGACACAACATGGCTTGGTTTTCGTGCAAAGCGTCACGAAAAGAAGGCCACCGACATATTGTTGCAGGCTGGTTCATCACGTACAGTTCATTTTTCAACATGCGTTGCCCAGCTGTTGCCGTTGTGTTTGGCGCTGAAACGAAATTATAAAAATTGAAACGAAATTGAAACTCGAATTCATGAAACAGGTAACTTAAGCTTTGAATTTCCGTGCCTTAACAAAACAAAGCTAATTTCTGATTATCACGAAATTGCGTCGTCTTGTGTCCGCCCATAGTGACGGCGGCTCTTCCAGCTTAAGTGTGCCGCAGCAGCGATGGGAGCACGCGCACGACAGAGAAAGTATTAATCGAAAGTTCGAGGTCCCAGTCCCAAGCTCAAGATGAGGGAAATCGATAAACAAATAGAAATGTACTTGGAACGTACACCACAGGAGCTAGCGCTGTACATTTTTTCTATCTTTTAGGGCGCTTAGATTACAACAAGTAATTGACTGTAAATTCACTGTGGCATGAATGGCACCAAGTATAGTTCGGTGCTATCATATACCGAGATATTAACTACCTCACGATTTGTATGGTTATCTGATATTTGTAAGTAAACTGAATATTCCCTTTAAACTAAGTCTGCCCTAAAGCGCGCGGAGCAACTGCGAACATTATCGCAGTTTATAAGGTTTTTCTTCGTGCATTAAACAACCTGTAATAATAATAATTGGTTTTTGGGGAAAGGAAATGCTCATATATCGTTGGACACCTGAAACGCGCCGTAAGGTAACTGGTAAAGGAGGGAGCGAAAGAAGAAATGAAGGAAGAGGTGCCGTAGTGGAGGGCTCCGGAATAATGTCGACCACCTGGGGATCTTTAACGTGCACTCACATTGCACAGCACACGGGCGCCTTAGTGTTCTGCCTCCATAAGAACGCAGCCCCCGTGGTCGGGTTCGAACCCGGGAACTACGGATCAGTAGCCGAGCGCCCTAACCACTGAGCCACCGCGGCGGGTAAATGACTCTTGGCAGACTAAGCATTAGGTGTACGTAAGGGACTTATCTTTGGTGTGCTTTCGTTGCAAATAGTTGGTGATGTTCTCAAACGTGCAAAATTAACTATGCTCAATGTGCCACGAGAGCCCTACCGAACAATTATTTCTTTTTTCGTTCCTTTTCAACACTTTCAGCCTCTAATACACTACTGAATAATTATTTAAGCGGCAATAATAAGCGCAGAGGCGCTAGGCAAGAAAATGACAGGAGTGAGTAAGTTTGAATCTTTTACGTGCCATTGAACTAAAGAGGCGATAGCGTAAAGCCCTTACACTCATCTAAACAGAGCCAAATGAAAGTTGCGATAACCGCGAGCCAATGTGGCAGCTCTAGTTGCACATTCACCGTTTTCAACTTCAGCGGTCGTGACACGCCTCCTCCGCTAACAAGGCACGCCCAGTTTTGTTGACACGGCTGCTGCCGTGAGAGGCAGAGAGAGAGAAAGAAAAAAAGAGACAGCGGCTATAAATTAGGCACTATTGGAGAGAGTTGGAAACAGCGGAAGGTACGCGCCTGCCTCGAGTAGAGGCAGCGATTTGCCTGCCATGTCGACGGTGCGTGAGGTGTTACTACACGGAGAAAACAGGGGAGCTGGTTGGAATGAACAGAGGTGGAAGGTGGCTTTGGAAAAGAAGCAATGCTATGCGATGTAAGGCTCGACCTTTATTTTTTTTCTGGGCCGGTCTCTTTTGCCACCTAAGGCACTTGTAAAAGCACGATCAATGTGCAGTAGTACGATACGAAATTTTATGCGATTAGCCTTATGTGGGCTTACGATAGAGTGTTGGCCACTATTTGAATAAGACAGCATGTTACGCAGCTATCCTTACTGGCTTTGCATGTCAATAGAAACAAGAAGTGCAGCGAGATCAGCGATGGAAAAGCGAAGAGTGAAAAATTGCAAGAAGACTGGTATAATGGTATACACAGCTGCTCACAGCCCAGAGCGCACCTGAACGCCGACGCTCGGGACCAAAGGGGGTGACGAGAAAATTGCCACCGTTCTCGGTGCATAGCTGAGTGGAGAGAGCGGTTTTCAATTTCACGATGCTCCTCCCGGCTCTGTTATTACAGACAGTGTTTATGCAAGCGCAATGAATGCTCTTTCGGCGCCGGGAAGCAATTCCTGAGAAATTATAGGTATCAGTGCTTGTTTAAAAACAGATCAGAAGGCAAATATCCTGCTGCATAGGAAGGAAAGTACGTGAAAATACCGGATGCAAGGTAACTTCGGTGATGTACCCAAGCGTAATTCATAGATCCGTGCGCAGCTTCCCTGTTTTGATGGAATATTTTGTTATAATAAATAATTAGAATTTTGTTTGTCTGCCTATATACCCTAATTTTATTCCAGCTTACTTGACGTGGTATTTGTTACGCGGACTTAAGCTGATAACACCGACTTCTATCCTGTTCGTACTTATTACTCTGTTTTGCTTTTATGTTCTCCCCCTATGTAATGCCCTGCTGGGTATTTAGGGTACTTCAATGAATAAAATAATTTTTCTTTGAAGCAGTTTTGTGCGAATATTTTTTGGAAGGACGTGCAAAAACTGCTCGCCAGAAGAAGTCCGCTTATTTAGAGAGTAATGTTCTCAGTGTTTACTGGATTTATTTGGGATCTGCACGCTATTTGTGATCGTTATAATAAACAAAAATATAAATAGACAAAAGGAAGGAATGAGTACTACCGAATGAACACTGTCGCACCCTTCACAAACAGTTTGTTTTATTTGTTTAGTACATTTTCCTTCATTGTAAGCACATCTAGCACGCAGAGAGCATATGGACAACGATAGCACGCATACACCGACAAGTTTTCATTTCTTTATTTGCGCTTTTCATTGCTCCTTCGTCTGCTTAAACAAAACAACTAGCAGTATTCAAATTTTCTTTTCATTGACAAAGTGTATGCCATGTGCGAATGCCAGTGACTAATAATAATAGCAATGAACAACTGGGAGCCTCCTTAAATATAGAGCGAAAAAATTGAGAGATAACGTTACGCCATGCGGCAAGCCTTCATAAGCCAAACTCTCTTGAAGCGGTTCTGGTTCCTATTTCTCTCTCCGGACCCAGAAATGTCGGCTCCACGCGGCGATTGAGACTCGGTCCCGAGCGATAATACGCTCCAAGGGCCCCGTCGTCCGGTCATATTGCCTCTCTTATTTTTATGACTTGGTTTCGAAAAACGGAAACGGAAAATGCAACTTAAACCTTATATCAAAATTGTTTTTTTCTATCCATCTTTTCAGACCGCTCCTTATTTTTTTGCTGTCAGATGACACTACAGATCTCACTCTTGTCAGCATATGCAGATAACTAATACTGTCTTCCTGACTCCTCTATATAAGCACTGCTATTTCCTAGTCACAGGCGCATGCGCATCGTGATAAGCGAAGTTCAAAAACTGGAGCTTATCGAATTGAAAATGGGACATAGCATGTTTTGAAATGTGGTCTGTTCCGCCGCATAGCGCTAGTTCTTCCTCACAAAGTACTCCCTCTTCTGACGAGACTTGGCGCTAACCTTGACGCGCTACCGCTACTTCAGAGCTCATCCGGTGTAAAGGCATCGGGAATTGTTTCGCAAACAGCCGTTGTCAGAACAAATATTTGCGCCACGAAATTGCATCGCGGAGGAGAAAGTGTGCGTGTTTTCGAAAGAAAACTGCTGTGAAGAAAATTACAGCAGATTCACTACGCTGCACTAGCTGTGCACACTATTCCTAATTGCACAGGAAGCATCAATATGAAAGGTAAAAAACTGAAGAGGACACTTTAGCTCCACCTTGAGGGTATAACGCTATAGCATAGTGGGTTAGGCTTTTCATTCTGAGCAGTTTGATGCCTTTGAGCGCATTTTTCATTAATCAATTACACACTCTAAATTTTCGTTATTAGCATCATCAAGCACTGGTTTTTCATTCTGAGCATTTTTACACTTCGAACCCCCTTTTTGCAATTTTTCTTTCTTCATTTTCTAATTAGTCAATCACTATGATGTCATTGACTCGTAATTGCCTATCACACACCAAAATCAAAAATCAGTATAACCACAAATTACCATGACACGATTTTTTTTTACGCAGCCACCGATTATTTACGACACGCGGTGGCGATTTACTACGCTGACGGCTTTCCAACCGAACGAGCTCTATACGCTGTCGCGTAATGCTAGCATTGCGCACAAGAGCTAACTCTTTTCTTATTGCCACTTTGAGCTAGAAAATGACTCATGCTAAATGAATGTTTAGGTAAACTACCAGGAAAAAGGAAATGGCTTGTAAAACATTTTTACAGAGGAATCATTTGATGAATGCATCTGCTGCTTTGCGTTTCGAACTGAAGGTACCTGCACATCCCAGACCTATGCGCCGGACTTTTGTTTTTGCGGTATGGAGATAGCAGCTGTATATTATGAAGGAGAAGCAAAAACACGGGCTATTTTATAGGCAGAAGGGGAATTGAAGTCTCTGGAAAAATCAAAAGCTACGATTTGCTGCTTCACAAACGGCTGAAATGCTTGAATTGACCAGAAGAACAGCTCAAAACCTAGGTCACACTCTAATCGTCGTCCTTAGGACATACACCCAATCGAGTGGTGAAGAATTTCTGCGGAATTTCAGAAGTCTCACCCGTCCAGTAACGGCAAACGTCCAGCGCGCCAGGCCGCAAGTACTGGTCAAAGCAAATGGCAACACTGGTATCATCATTACCGCCTTGTTATGATACATGAGATTACATCTCTGCTTTTAATTACTTAAGCTCCCATCACGGTAGGGCGCTGCAAGAACCTCGTAAGTCTCAACGGAGCGGTTTTACGGCTCCGTCATATCCTTTTCTCTGACTGCGGTAGGCGCCGACCAGTGGCAACCAGCTCGCTTCTCTCAATGTTAGGTACCAACTAGGCCCACTGGACACGTCGGCTATTTTCAGCGTGCGCAGTAAAACAACCGTTTTGAAACTGCCGTCGACTCAACTCGCATCATCAAGGAAGCATATCAACTATTGCAGATCGAATGGAAATGCGTTCCAAGCAACCTTAGAAAAGCATTCCTCTCGAATCACCTCAAAACTTTTAGTAATGAAAGTCTGGAGAAGGTTCCTTCATAGACAATGCATCAACGATGTCATGCTCCATGCTC
Organism: Amblyomma americanum; assembly: GCF_052857255.1. Taxonomy (NCBI): domain Eukaryota; kingdom Metazoa; phylum Arthropoda; class Arachnida; order Ixodida; family Ixodidae; genus Amblyomma; species Amblyomma americanum. Next base: position 160,812,331 of record NC_135500.1, on the reverse strand, counting down.
AGGTCGCGGGTATAGAACAGCGGTTACAAATCAGTCATGTAAGCGGGCAGAGCGCCTTAATATATTTTAACGTCAAGAAATATACAGTAGTGTTGCCGGCTGTGCCCGTTTTGAGTGCGCAGTTTTTCCTATCTTTCTTTTAGCCAACCCTTTATAACTGAAGTCATCGCCGAAACGTGACCTATTTCCTGTTTCTTCATAGTTTTTACATACATTTTTTGCTCTCTGCGCAGACGAATGATTCATTTTAAAAAAGTGCACGAGTCATTTTTTACAGCACTTCAAGGCAAATGGCCTCGCGAAAAGCAAAGAAAGGCTGATATTTTAATACTTTCTTGGTGTGCTCTTCAATGCAGTTTTTTGCAGCAATAAACGGAATAGTCCAGCCATGAAATCTATCTAAGAAACACGTCGCACAAATTTTATGCGCAAGAAATATCTAGGCTAGCCTCCTGCCGCTACCTGTGAGTTGAAGTCTTATAAAGTAGTACGAGTAGTACACTGCCGGCACGCTTGCCTAACTGCTGAATGAGGTACTTTAGAGTTTTACGCGGCATATTGGACACCGCGACGTGAGCCGTGTAATTGGCCCTCGGTCACAATAAGTATATGGTAAAAAAAGATAACAAAAGGCAATGCACTGGAGAGCATTGATTTCATTCTTTGTGGTCACTGAACGCCAAAAAAATCAAGTGCACACAAAATCACGTACGTGGATTCAACAGCTGAGGTGGCATAAAACGCAATGTTTCATGACTAGTATACTTACTGCTTACTAGTTACGACTTACTACTTTCTACTTTCTACTTACTACTTACTACTTACTACTCACTCTTTACTTTTCGATCAAGCATGCAGATAGGAACATCCGCCTGCATATTCATGAATTATAGACTAAAATAATTTTACAGTGTTATTCTTCAGAACAAGCATACGGAATTAGTTTACTGCGGTATTTATATGTTAAAAACATTGTGCTGGTTTCACTTTGGCGCCATAAGTGGATTGGGTTCAGTGCAAATTTAAACAACAAACAAAAAGAAATCCCAGATAAGGTTAATTGCGCACAGAGAAAACTTTGTATTTAAGAATTTTCAAACTACCTTGTCAAGAGCAGCGCAAATGTTTCAAGTGACATCTAGCTGGTTTACCATTTCAGACGGCCACAAAATGTGCTATCGGTCGCTGATATTACAATTCACCTATTTTTCTAACTGAACGCACATCAGAGCTGGCCTTTTAAAGCGCAATTAAGGCAGGTTCTGATCTGCCTATATCATCATATGTTAAACGTTGGTCCTCACGCGTCAGAATGGTCGTCAGGCGACACATCAGATTAAAGCTCTCAAGTGAGCCTCCAATACACTACATCTCTCCTGAACTCCTTGGTTTAAGCACAAACTCCGGTGTAAGAGTTATTCGGGTCCATAGCTACCTGTCATGAACCTGTCGATGAAAATATCTCCACCAGGTTGGCCGACTTCTGTAGGCACCTGCCTCTATTCAGTAGTGTGCCCATAGCCAAAACAGGTCACCGGATCTACAGGTACTATCGACATTAGCCAACACCACTTGGCTTTATGCCCTCTGGTTTCAAAAGGTAATTGATACAAAGCAAAGCTGCTAGACAACAATCGGACGATTACGTGAGTAAGAGAAGAAGCCCTCATTAGCTTTTCTTATGGCAATGAAATTACTCCGAAGGAAGAAACGATGCCGATGAAGTAAATGGAAAGACGAGGAGGTTAATGGGGACAAGAAACCTCTTGTCTACCCTGCAGAGGGGGAAAAAGTATGAGGGTATATATAGGTCAAGCAGACTAAGAAAATTCTGCTAGCAACTCCGGCATGCTTCACCAGTGTGTCAAATGGCAAGCATTTGCGGACGTCAAAAACTCTGTAAAAGAAAGTTCATAGTGCTGCCACGGCACTAGAAGAGGTAGGGCTAAAATCCAGAAAGGCGCTGATTTTATTTGGGGGAAATGGCGGATCGGTAGACGCAGCGGAAGTATAGGGAGGAAAATTCCACAAGCAGGAGTGGAGAGGAATGAAGGGAAAAAATGGCGGTGGCTGAGAGAGTATGAGTACAGGTGCTGAAAAAGGGAAAATTATTGGAAAGTTAACCAGAAGGTAAGGAAGTGAGTAATGTTTATGAGTGTGCTACATTCTTTGGTGCAACGTAAACTGTCGCAATCATAGGAAGTGGATTTGGCACATTCCCTCTCATTTATTTGGAGGTTCTCAGGACATTTCGGCGACCACCTCAAAAACTGCTCATATATTTTTTGTAACCTATGAGGCACAACTATAGAAACCACCTGAAAGGGGATGGGCTATGTTTGTTTATGTGCTGACAACTGACGCTGTATTTACAACCGCCTAGGATCTGTTACCAGCCCACGTTGTCAACCTTTTCTTCACGCTTTTAACAATGGCTGCACTGCATGAATGTTTCTGCAACATCAGCAGATATATAAGACACCTCTTCAGATAACATGGCAATGCTTTCAAGGACACGTACCGCTACTGGCTTGTGCCACGGAACCAATATGAGCTAATGAAAATAAAACTTCAGATAGGGGACGTATACCTTTAATATTCTGTTTCTGATAAGGGCACTTCGCCCTGCTGGTTGAAGTTATAGATTTTTGAGTTAGGAATGCCTCGAGCAAATAGGAAACAGAGATACATTCTTAATGCGCGAATTGAAACCATACAATGGGCAGGGTTACGCGTGGAAGGAAACTCAGGATTTCCTATTATTTTTGGTACGCTTACCTGTTACGCTCAACCTGTTGCTATCGCTTTGCAGTGCTTATTTTCTTGCCCGTTTGCCTCTCCCCTTTCCTTTCTATTTTCTTTCTCCATCCTTCTGGTATTCCAAGACCCGAGACACACTTTTCCGCTCCGTTCTCTTTTACTCTCTTGTGTCTTTTTCAATACCACCTATGCCGAATTATGTTCTGCTGTGCTACTGCTAGCGTAGACGACGAGGCTAGTTGGTTCAACATTTTGACTGGAAACAACGAAAGACACATAATCGAAGACGAAGGTGAGAAGCGCTCATCAATCACAATCAGGTTAGTTGAAAGTCAGGGCCACTAATATGTTCTGTCTTCGTTCTTGTGTCTTTAATTGTTTTCAGTCGAGATACTTCGATGTGCTCTTATTTCTGACTTGTTTTTTTCAGGTCAAACCGGCTTTCCTTTTCCTGTGCCAAGTGTCGCTGCTGGCATGTCTAAACAAAAGTTACATCTAGTTCACGTTAGCCAGTCCTGCCGTCCTCTGCGCACCACGCCCTGATCCCCGTCCCTTCCCGGTCCTTCGTCCTATGATATAAGTTAAGATCTTATATCACCTCATGCTGATGATGACCACCCTTACCCAGATGAAGTTTTATTGTCGAAACATCGGCTAGAGCACTGAAATTTCCCTCACGCCCTTCGCTCAGTTTAGTTTGGAGTTCTAGTTTCGGCCATCCAAAGTCGAGGACTTTCACTCCGCTTTCAAAGTGGCTTCGGATAGATTTTAGTGCCCTCTTGAGCAGGGTCTGAAGTTGCTTCCTCGCGGCAAGTACTGCGGAACTATGAATAATTTTATTCCCATAAATAAAAAGCTATCACATGCCGAATTCCTCTAACTACCTCAAACATACAAAGCGCAAGACATGTTCTAAAATTCTGAAAGTGGTGTCCCTACATAACTTCGTCTATATAGACCTGTTTTCTTTTTCAGCACTCTATTTTTTTTAAGTAATGAACTACCAACTCAGCCATTCCTGAGTCCTTCTGAAGAAAAGATATGTTTTAATTAATGCGCGTGTGAGTAATTACATTTCTCTGAAATTACAGTGGAAGATGAAAGTGGTGTTTGAATAAAGGAAGTGGCACAGTAACTGTCTCACATATCTCTGCGGCCAACACTGAGGCTGTAGAGGATAGAAGTAAGGAGGAGCTAAGCCACATAATACAGAAAAAAAGGATAAGACCACAAATTCACTTGCGAATAAAGTATCGGCGCTGCTGTCGAAGAGTTATCTCTGTGATGCGAAGGAAATACTTGTCTTATTCAATGCCTCCGCTTCATCTCACATAAGTGAAACGAATACTGCTGTCGCATTACAATCTCTGAGTAAATATTATGACCAGTACAGTCTTGGTGAAAAGTCATAAGGCGAAACGGTTTTCGCTTAAGCCCCATAATAGAGCTATTACGACCCTATTAAATACCGAAGGACCTTGAAATGCTAACAGAAGGTTTCTCTGACTGCAGAGAAGCTTCCTGGTCGGTTTGTGTTTAAATGATCTGTTACACAGAGAATTCTAAGGACATTCTTTTTGCTGCACGTGAACGCTGTGACCTTAGAAATTTTGACCAAGACTGTTCATGGTCGATAGGAAAGAACAAGATGCGCAGTTTTTAAGAGTCAGCAAGAAAACCTACACATCTTATGTAGACGTAAGTGTTGCTCCAAGTCGACATCACTACCAAGTGAGAAAAAAACATAACAAGCAAAAAAGCTGCTCCTTGGGACCGGTGTCAGAGAAGGAATAGCTCAATGAGCGTGAAAGGTTTGCTATGTAGTATATTATGGGCACCTGAAAGTCAAACCTCTGAAAGCCATCACGTCCGCTTGGATTTTCTAAGTGAATGGTGAAGCTCTTGAGATTAATGCATTAAGAATGGCAGCTTGTCGCAACTGTCATTATATTACTCTTTTTTTTTTCTTGTATAGGATGCACACGTTCTTTTATTTGGTTGTCTCACTCATTTCGCATACCCCTTTTACAAAAAGCTATACGAATAAAAAAACGTTCCAATAGAAAGGTGACTTCCAGCTACCGATCTCTAAACCCCTTCCACTCATTCCCCCCTTCACCCCGACCGCGACCTGCTTGTCTTTCGCCAGCTCCCCAGCTCTCAACCAGCGCAGTGTTAAAATTACGTTTTTTGAGTTCATCACACTTCTGTTCAGGTTCTCGTGTCAAATGAACGAAACAGTGCTGTAACTATCGCTTGTTGCTAAAACATTCTCCAAGTTATTAACTTAAGCTTAACTCTTCCGCAAGCCATTTTTATATATACAGACGTATCTGCATACATAGCCGAGCAGTATAGGTGCATCGTCGCAAAGAACCAATACAACCAAAGGTTCTTAGGCCCGACCAACCTAAACTATGTGTAGAGTAGAGACGCCTGCTCCATACAGCATAATCATTGCTGACCGCCGGTTTTGGGCCTTGGATGTAAGCCCTTCAGTCGTGCCTAACAAAAGCGAGACACGAATTTCTCCAACGCTTAATTATTCTATTACATTAAGAATGGATCCTAAGGATTTTTACGGCGCAATGGGATCTGCAGCCAAACAGTTCCATTACTGAAGGCGTATTGATCCTATCGCCTAGCAGCAGATAAGCATTCCCAGTAACCCAAGAACCCTGAAACCTGGAACGAATTTTGGTGAAAGCAAAGTTTTGGTACGAATGCGTGAGATTTTCTTTTAGAGTACCGGACGCCATGAGCGGCCTGTTAGCAGATGTAGACAACCCGCCCAAAAGCCTTTAAACCTTGGAATACGCAGGAAAGTTTCTATTTTCGTTACATTTACATTATTGTAAGCGCAATGCAGGCTATATATTTTTTTCTGATTTCGGAAACCTGGGCGTCAAATTTTCAGCCTTCAAGTGACAACGTAAAAAACTCAGACGGGACACATAGAGCGAGAACACACAACGAGCGCTGCGTGCGCAGAACGACACGGTTCTCGCCTGTCAAACAGCGTTGACAATGAGGTCTGTAATGGCTGGGAAATCGAGAGTGAAACACTGAATAGGGCCCGAGGTACAAGAAGGGTAATTAGCCAGAGCAGGTCCTTGGGCTTATTGATTATCTATCTTCAAGTCACAGCGCAAAAAGCACAGACGGGACACATAGAGCAAGAACACACAACGAGCGCGGTGTCCCGTCTGTGGTTTTTGCGCTGTGACTTGAAGATGGATAACCAACAAGCCCAAGCTGCTGTTCTGGCAAATTTTCGGCGAGTTGTCCGTTTGTTTCGACTGCAGGCATAAAGCTAGGAGCTTGATTAAAGGCGCGCATTGCGCTTTCCTTTCTTCACTTTCTGTAAGGCAATGCATAAACAAACTACAGCACGCCGCGTTACTTTATGTCCGATGAGCAATACTGATCAGTTGATATGTTAGATGAACGCTGCCCATCATGCCTCACGGTAGCATGACGGAGGGACACTGAATGGGTCTTAACACAAAGAGCCCGCACACTGCAGCAAAGCCCTTTGGGGGCATGCGAAGTAGTATGAGGCCGCAACCAACAACAAAAGGTAAATAAGAGAAGCCCCTGAATACGTAGCGACATACGCAGTCCTAGATGGCGAGAGGAAATGACCCCGCATCAACATTGCGAGCCAGTGCTTCTGTGTACGGCGTTCTCGTTTATGACCGGCCGTTCCACACCATACGTATACGCATTCAGGCCATATGTTTCTCGGCAAGCGCTGGTACCGCCGCCTGACGTCGATCGCCGGAGCAAATGATCCGCGCTGGCCTGGGGCGAAACATCGTGGGTACCGTTCGGTGCGCCGCACCTTCTTCTGACGGCGGCGTTCAGAGACAAATGTTACTTTTCTGCGCTCCTGCGAACGGGAAACAACATATGAGCCGGCTGCCCTCCCTGGTACACCCAACGAACGCTGAGGCACAAGCGTGCATCCTCCGCGGCTTGCTCCTACAGAGCGAGCCCTTTCCTTTCACCCGCTCATCACAGGAGGGTGCTTTCATGTAGTATATGCTGTTCCTGTGAGTCGTGTGTGTGTTCTTGAGTGCGTGTGTTTCGTTGCGTGCGTTTACTCAACTAGTAGGCGGAACGCGGAGTCTTTCTTGCACCTTGACGAAGCTTTTTGCGCGCGCAAGCTCTTTGCGGATGGCACAACGATGGGCTTGACCTGCGGAACATAATGGAGATGCCAGAGAAAGCTCTTCGTCCTGCATTAGGGTCTCCTGCTGCTTTCCTCTGAGACGCTCTTATTATGGTCCATAGCGGTGTTTATTAGGATCGGCTGCTCTTCTGTCTCTTTTTTTGCCTCTTAAGTTGTGTGTTGCTTTTCCACACGTGTCGCAACACTGCTCTTTCAAATGAGCCCCAAGAGCGCGCCAGTTTGGATTCTGCCGTTTAAAATCGCCGTCAAGGGGAATTTTGCAAGTGTCGCCGTTGCATCACACCCCAGCCTAGCTCTTAGATATCGCCGCTAAATCTTTATGCAGGGCGTCACGTAGTCGAAGAGAGTAAGACTTGTGAAGTTTAGACCAATTAAAGTGGGCTGTGTGCAATCTTGGAACATTAAACAAAAAAGAGATAAGGCATCCCGCTATGGCATCCATGATAAAACAAAAGCGTAAAGGCAGCCACATGATATGATGAAAGAAAACTATTTTAAATCGAGTTTAGTCACTTGTTACAAAGATAGAGGCAACAAACGAAAACATCAAAACCTCCCTAACATTATGTTCCCAAATTGCGGTGATTTAAAAATGAAAAGTAAAGATGGAAAGTCAGTCCACGTTGAGGAGATTATTTTTATCAAATGTATTATAGCGTACATTATTAGAATACAATTTTCTCATCTTATAAGTCCAGCGTATACAAGACTTAAAAACAGATTTTTCCCCTCTTTAATATCCTATAGTCTGTTTTCAAAGAGTAAAATTCATTAAAGAAGATATTTTACTTTGTTTATTCGCAGTTTATGGGCTCTAGTTAAGGGCAGGCGAGTAGAGAAGTCTTTCTGTTTGGCTCTTGCTGGTATCTATGTGGCTGAATTCAATTTTTAAGGAAATCCCCAAAGTTGACAAAATTTGTATATAGAGACTAATTACTAATTAGCAATGACCCAAGGGCAGCTATAAGGCTACAAATATAAGCTATACTGTGAACATTTCTTTAATTATGAAGTTTCTGTTGAAAGGGTATAGCTTTCGTTTATAGCCGTATGGCTACACTTTGGTGGATACTGATGAGAAATTACTACTTTTTGTTCATGTTGCATAACAATACAGCTGATTAAGAGCTTGATTCGTTTTCTTCATTCTCGCTTGTAGACTCTGGAGAGAGAGAACCTAATAATAAGTAAATCACTTCATTCTTTGTTTCCATCGTATATAGGGTCCTATCAACAAAAATGAACAAATATTTTTATTCTTCTCCAGGAGCCGTGAAGATTGAAACATAGAGCTCATTTGAAAGTTAGCGCAGCCTCATTTGAAACCGACAGTTGGATATTACCCCCAATAAGTAGAAAGTAAATACTGAGCTTGGTTCTTTTGTCCGAACTTTGTTGAGAGCAGAAACTCAATAATCATCTAGGACTATTGCTGGGCACTCTATGTTGTCTTAACTGAAGCTAACAGCCTCACGTCACTTTCCTAATCATCAGGTCTACCTGCTTCTCATTAGAGAAAGAAGCTTAAGTCGTATGCGCCGGTGAGATTTCAGGTAGTATTCAACTTCATTATTTGTCCAGAAGCACTGAGGTCTTCGCGTATGCTTGGTTTCCTTTTTTACATTCGAGCCGTTTGTTTCCCTATGCCGTCGCCTCTGACCAGCTCGTGATCATAGTATAATCCGTTGTTTGATTCCTCTATTCAGATGGTGGCTATTGACGGTGCCATTGTATGATGATTATGTTGCTATCGAAAAAAAGCTTTGTTTTATGCGAAAGATGGCAAAATATCTTTCAAACCGGTGAACTTTTGTGCAGCTTTTGCGTTTGCTTTTTATCAAGCTCCTTTCATTTCTGTTCAGACTGAAGTAAGGTGGAGAAGTTTGACAATTTTGCATGCGCAAAAAAAAAGCCACGTTGCGATACGTACTGACAGTTTTTCAATGGTGGAAATGGTTTCCATTCATTCTCTTGAATTATGCAGAACAAAATGCTTTGCAAAAAGTAAAGAACAAAAAATATTGCGTTCGTTGCTTTTTTTTTTTACTGCCAGCAGTAAAAAAAAGAGCGTGTCGAAATTCAGGTGCTTTATTTTCCTGTTATGTTCCAACACAACAAAGGAATTTGTTATGCCTGTGATAGAGAGAAGTAATTACATTTTTGAAGCTTCACGACGTATTTCGACAAAGTCGGAGAGAATAGTTTTCTAAATTCGATGCAACAAAGTTGTAGATAATAAATTGAAGAGAATCTAGAAGAATGTACAGCCAACCCATGCTCGCATACCGCTTCATCATCCGTTTTTATGTGCATGTGAAGCGGGACCTGATGTTTAGGCGGAAGCCATCAATTTTTTGTACTCTTAGCCATTCTTCGAGAAAACTGAAAACGTGTTCTCGGGATACACATGCAAGACGAAAATATATCGGTGCATTTGAATGCAGCGCATTCACAATGAGTGAAAGAGAAGAAGATTTGAACAGCAGCGACCTTTTCTCAATGGCCGGATTTGATCTGCGTCTCGACACAGGAAAGAAAAAGCGACTCCGTAGAGACCATCATAAGTCCGGTCCTATCATATCCTGCGAGGAGAGACAAGCAGGCCAACTTGGGTCAGACGGCAGCCATGGGTCCCTTGAACATTCAACACCACTGCCATTTCCGCGTTATCAGTGTAGCATTGGTTAACTGCGTGGTACCATTTAAACCTTGCGTTTCATGGTACGAACGCAAGTCGGTAAAAAAAAATGTCACACAATATTCAGCTGTTTTTATGCTCTTTATCGTCTACTAGGTAAAGCAATAAGAAACACGACCATTTCAGTTTGAACCATATTCCGTGAAAACTTGCAGCACCCTTCGTCATATTAACGCACGCATTCATTGGTGACGACCACTTGAATATCTAGGCGAGAATGATTTTTGAAAACGCCGGGACAAAGTGCCTTTATTTTCTTTAAAGCCAAGCTGATGTAGGGTTCTGTAAAATAAAGATCATGTAAAAAGAGTGAAAACGTTTCACGGCCCTGATTGTAGCAGACATGCAGTCGCCAATAATTATACTTGCTTGTAGACATCGTGTCGGAGTAAAGGGTGGTCTCTGTTTTTGACGCTTTCCACTATTTTCAAACAATCTTGTCGCTTAAAAATAATACTGAAGGTGTTCAACGATGCTGTATATTTGCTGCGGATACATGACGTTGCACCGGCACTATCAGCAAGTGTTTATGCTAAGCATTCATAAAGATACTTCTTTTTTCAGGACAGTTTAGGCTAATATAACAGCTGTTACTTCAGTTTTAAGTTCGCCCAAATATTTCACAATTAAAAACTCTGACAAGGCCTACGCGTGGCATCCATGTTGAAAGGCACCTACAAGCACGCCTATGCGTTCATCTCACACACGTGTAGTGCACATCGAAACCGTGTGACTGAAGATGCTCCGAAGCCGTAAATGACCACATAAGTCGTGTTTAAAAATTAACAAAGTGCCATATGTAGAAATTATGATTCATGTCCAAGCTTGCGTGGTTGCTCAGTGACTTCGGCGTTCACTCACCGATCCCAAGGTCGCAGGTTCGGTGGCTGCCGTGGCTTCCGTATTTCGATGCAAGTGCACACACACGGTGTCAACGCACGATAAGAAACCGGAGTATTCACAATTGATTTGAGCTGATCCCAGCGGCATCCATGTGTCCCTTCGAGACGTTCGATCCCAAACTCCACATTTTACAATTCATAATCGGTGTCAGTGCCAGCGAGGGCATGCCCTCTAAACACAATGAATAAAAAATACACTGAATTCGCAGTGAGCAGGACACATATATACATTTAAAGAGTGCAAGCTAAATTAGAATAATGTTGTGTGAAATTACACAGTACAAAGCTGCGGCGTTTATAGTAAGAAGCGACGACATAATCGTCGTTTAATTTCTCATGCATAGCTGAACGTAAGCCACCACATACTACTGAGTGACAAGGTAGACACCAGTTTCAACCAGTGGGCTTTCGGTATTTTTTCCTGTGTCAAGAAGGCAGTAGTCGGCTTTTATTATTAAACTCGACACGAGTAAACCAATCGGGGTTTTCTGGCGAACGTAGTTAAATAAGGAAAATCTTATCATGATAGCGTTAAGGCCCCCGTCGGCGCCGGTGTCGTGTGGGAAAAACCTCCAAAGAAGCAACCCAGGTGGCCCACCTAGGCCACGTGAGTTTTGTGGCTTCATCACAGACTGCATACCGGAGTGTGAGCAAACCGACCACCGTAGCAGGTGGCAGTTAAATGATTCATTGGTCGTGAGAAGTTTCTCGGGAAGATCAACTTGGGTCACACAAGCCCCACCAGTGGCAGCACCGGCCACCGCAAGGCAGTGGCGCATAGCTTAACTGATGCACTACTGTGCCAGGAGTGGTATAAGGACTCCCGCGGATCCATGAATTTTAAGTCGAGAATGCCAATTGCGCATCGATGGGCAATAACCCAGTAACGCTGCCGCGTCTTACCTTTAAAGGGAACGTAAGTGCCCCATTCAATTTTTCCATGCTAACTGCCTCATCTACGAGGTTTGCTGGTCTCTTGATTCAAGCTCTGATTTTATTATCTTCAACTTTTTTCTAGCCCCCTTGTCGGCATACTCTTCTACCTGTGCTCCATTATCAAACCGACATTTCAGTTTCTTACTGCAAGTGCAATATTAATTGGACATAAAAAGCCTACGCTATGCTTGGTGCTTCATAACTTCAGGTTTTTGATCTCTTCCTTCCACTCGCCTGAAATGACTAAATCCGGGTGTGAAATTTTAGGTAATGCATGTAATTCCGCGGCGTCATCTATGCCTCATGCATGGAGTGTTTAGACGTCGCTTTCACGCGAAAGTAATACATTTTATTAGACGAGCGGACAGCCCGGACTGTTCCACTTGTGGCATGGCCGTGACTGTAGAGCATGTAACGTTGTCTGCTTTCTTGAAGCGTTTGGACCACCAGGCCACTCTCGGAAGACTTATTGCTGGGCGCTCGCCCGCAGAGTTATCAAGCGGCCCCGGCAATGCGGGCGTTTTCACGTTTTTTTTTTTCTGAGTGACACGGGACTCGACTCGCGGCTGCGATGGCACCAAAAGTGCGTGCGCATGATTTCATCTCTCTTTTCACCACACCATCACCCATCACGACCCTCTTCCTTCTCCTCCTCTCCTTCTCGAGTGGAGGGCAACACGACCATTATTAATCTTTCAGGCCGACCTCTTTAGCTTCGTTTCATTAAATTCACCTGTCTGTTGCTTCCTTTTCGTACGTTTTTTGTTTTCTGCGTCGAGATCTGGCACTGCCAGATTATGTTGACCATAATGTTCACAATCCCACCATATATGTTCTGCATCAACAGGCAACGAGATGTACTGAGAAAAAATTAACTATTTGCGAACATTCTCAGATCTTTCATTCTGCGCACCCTTCTGTCAATGCCATTCAGTGATCAAACCTTTCAGTATGACGAAGTTGACAATAAAAGTATGGAAAAAACCGAAATTTCTCCATGGTGATTTATTTTACCAAATAGAAGCTTTTTATGGAAGCCACGCCTGTCAGCACATCTCTGTGTAAAACATACATGCCGTCTTTATTTAAACCAAGCTGCATCGGCTTTGATCTTCCCGTAGAAAAATCAGTTGATGAGCTCTGCGTGTAAAAGAGAAACACTAGTCTTGAAGACTAGGCTACTCGTGAGTGTACATTAGAGCTGGCATCCAAGTCAGATTTTTACATTCAGTTGCATAGCAAACGCACTTGTGCTCTCACAACTCTCTGCTCAGAACGAAATGCATTTAGAATCATTTTTTTAATTCGAAAAACACTCCAATTTCACCTACATAACTTTTCAACTCGCTTGCATCAGAACAATTGTGTTTAAAACACGTCATCGAATGTGCGTACCTGATTAATTGAATTTCAGGAGCAGAAAAATAGGTTGCAACACAAGTTTATAAACAATTCCTCACAAAATCAAATTTATTGCATCCTTCTTGCGCTTTCTACAATTCAAACTGTCTCATATAACTGGTATTCGCATTTTTTAAAACAAATCTAAACGTCTTTGAGGAAAGGTTAAAAAGTCTTGGAATGCTCTGGTCTGAAATAAAGTTTCATAATAGAGCGAGAGCGCAGATTTGTATTCCCTAGGTTTCGTTATTCTACAATGCTGTATCAAATACCGAAACTTTTTCTTAACGCGCTTGCGGCCCAAAGTAAGACCATATCTCTTTTCCTTGGTATTAGAAAGAAAGACATCCCTGCAAAGCTTTCATAAAAACTTCCTCAACGCACTAAAGTTTCTCCACCACCTCTTTGTTCTACAGAGCACGAAGTGCGCATATGATTAGCAGCGTAGAGGGCGTCTTAAATTTATTCACCCCTGAGAACATCATTCTTTAGAGTTCTGGTTTTATATCGCTTTAAGACATATGTTTAGCAAGGGACCATATATTCAACTCTACCTCAATGATTCAAAAGCCGCTGTTATGCAAAACGAAGGGGGCGCAAATTACAAGCTGAATAGCACGACCGTTCACTCTTTTTTAAACTTTGTGTTCATCTAGCCGTACTGATGTTCTGCTACGCTGAACGAATATTTTTGGCCTTTTTTTCTGTTTTCCTTCTAGACTTTGCCGGCAATTTCTTCCATCGTAGATTTCGTGTCTCATGTGCAAATAATCGAACATAACCGACACTTCTTACGTTCTTCATTCTGGTTTGCGTATTTCTTAGGCGTTTCTTAAGGGCTGCCACCATATCCTTGAAAACTGATGGCTGTTAGAATGTGTCTTTTAGAAATACGGTTTAATTTCTCCGCACATTAAATCATCATAGGCTGCTTTAAGACTTTACTATGTGTTAGCATATCTGCCACTTGACAGCAGAAGCAATTCTATATTTCTCTATTTAAAGCACGGCTGGCACATATGAAGTCCGCAAAAATAGATTTTTTTCAGCTTCCTAAGCTAGATTCCTTGCTCGTGATTATTGTAGAGATCAGCACATCAGTGCCTTATGCTCGCCATCGCTGATACTTCAGCTCGCTGCTGTTCCGCGGTGATGATTTTGATATTATAATTGAATGCTGTTGTAGGTGATGCGGTAATAATGGTACGTTTTGTGAAGCTTCGCAGAAATTTGATTAAGGGGGTTGAAAGTACCTAGTCTCTTTATATAATGTCAAGTGCAGTACACTAAACAAAGCCAAAGCAGTTGAAGCCTTGTTCTTTCTGGAAACTTTGACTGTAGCCTCGCCGTACCGAACTTATGGTATCCATTTTCATAATTTCAAATCCACGATGGGCAAGCATTTCATCATTATTGCTATCTCATCAAGACAAGCAAGAGCTCATAATGTATGAGCGTGTGTTCGGTGTACAGTACTGCAAGATAATTGTTTTTCGATCCGAAAATGTAATGAGACTGGAAGCATGAATGAAAAAATGTGGAATTTCTTATATAACACGTCACGGATAGGTAATTCATGAGTCATGCTCACCTCCAGTGGACTATACTAAATCTGTCCAGGTCCAGCCATTAGGACTTCCTGATGTTTGCTTTCATTTTTTACTTTCAGCTGGCAAATGGAAACAGACCGTGTAATATTAAAGAAATGTTTCTGCACGACATGAATATACCACGATGTGTGCTTTTATAATGTCGAAAATTCATAAAAAAGAAATATAGCGGTAACGTCGAACCATTATTACCTCTGACCCTCAAATTTTACACACTCTAAAAATTGAAACAAACACTGAAAACATCCCCTCCACCAAATCCAATTTAGGTAAAAGATACGTATTTCTGAATTCCGTTCTTCCATTCATGAAGAACGCCTTACTGAAGGTCTTGATATTTACAGCACCCACAGGACGAGTATTATCACTTGCCATGTCTAAGCACTAACCTTATGAAATCTCTCGTATGAAAATGCTCGTACAGAGCTCAGAAGAAGATTGTCAGATTTGCTAAATAATATTCCCGCATCTATAACTAGCATGCGCATAGTTGAGCTTGCAATTAAACAACCGCTTTATTATCCACAGCGGACCTCTTTTGTGTTGTTTCACGTGGCTCGATAGTATGCACCTTGATCGAAGCCATCATTGCTTTCCGCTTAACAATTAGATAAGCTCATCTTTCACCGTTTTCTCTTCATTGCTCACTTCTCCTTAAGCTCGATAAAAAAATTAGAACAGAGAATTAACAAGAGACAGAATAACCTTATTCTCTGTGAAAGCACATTTTTCACAAATAGTGAACAAGGTGGGTTCTGTAAAAGATCATGAGAAGTGTGTTAAATATTGGGGCCACTTTGTCCCTTTAGGTAGGTACGACCTTTCTCGTAATTTCTCTGGCTAGACCCAGGCTTTTGCGCGGCTTTTGCAGACTCATCTATGACAGGATTCTCTGTCTTTCCATCATAGCAAGGCTTAGAAAAGCCCCTCTCTGCATATACTATTGCGCGAGAGAGGCTCTGTTAAGCTTTGCTCACCAGAAATTACAGCAGAAATAAAAGCTGAAAGCACAATCGGAGAATTACATGCATCTTATGACGCAGCCTTTGAGGCGGGATGGAACGGCTGTATTTAAATTTTTCTTCTTGAAGAAAAGCGGTTATTGTGATAAGGACCCACATTTCTGACACCGAAATCTCTAAATATAACTCAGGGGACTTGGTCGTCTTCCTTTACAACCACTATGGAAGTTGTCCTTCTGCTTGCTCTACGTTTGTCGATCTAAAGCTGACGTTAAAGTTATTTCTGCCGGAAATATTAAAATCATTTCTATTGATATGGTTTGGTTTGGTTTATGGGGGTTTAACGTCCCAAAGCGACTCATGCTATGAGGGACGCCGTAGTGGAGGGCTCTGGAAAATTCGACCACATGGGGTTCTTTAACGTGCACTGACATCGCACAGCACACGGGCATCTAGAATTACGTTTGCATCGAAATTCGACCGCCGCAGTCGGGATCGAACCGGAGTTTTTCGGGCCTGCAGCCGAGCGCCATAACCACTGAGCCACCGATTTCTATTTATTTACTTTCTCTTTGTTTAAATGTGGAGAACAATTCACAAACTAATTTAAGATTAACTATGGTGACTAAAGTATAGTACAATGAAAGGAAAGTACATTAAGAAAGTTTTCGTAATTATGAAAGTCCTCAGCGTACTTTCAGATGAGACAAGAGTGCAATGACTTTCTAGAATGAAAAACTCACTACATATAAATGAAACAAACACATGAAACCCATAGAACTGTAACACGCAGTATATTTCCTATGCCTTTTTTAATATAAAAATTCCTTCCACCCTTTCAGTTTAGAACCGCTGAGAATTGTTCCTTTTACCTTTCGATCTCGAAAAATTTTCTTTGTCATAACACGCAGTATATTTCCTCTGCCTTTTTTAATATAAAAATTCCTTCCACCCTTTCAGCTTAGAACCGCTGAGAATTGTTCCTTTTACCTTTCGATCTCGAAAAATTTTCTTTGTCATAACACGCAGTATATTTCCTCTGCCTTTTTTAATATAAAAATTCCTTCCACCCTTTCAGTTTAGAACCGCTGAGAATTGTTCCTTTTACCTTTAGATCTAGAAAAATTTTCTTTGTCATAAATTGATATATTTAACAGCCCTGATAGTGTTTCAAATTTCACAATGATAATGATTCTCGTTATTAGGAATGGACATCTCAACTAATTATGAATATTGCTCGTCGGTAGGTGCTATATGTTGCCATTAACCACCTAGCGAAAGCCACACGCTTAAAGTCGAAACTAGAGCAAGGAAGCCCCGCGAACGCAGATTTCTAGGGCACCAATTGCCTGATCCGAGCTATCCGTTGTCGTGCTTCATTGTTCTCCTTCTCCCCCCCCCCCTTTAGCTCCCCCATATCCTCTGCGCTTTACGATTTAGGTGAAGATGTTTACACGGCAGTCGTGTTATTATTTTCACACGGCCGGGCCCTGGAAATCTTGCCGCCGCTTTTTTCAGTGTTGCCCATTTTTCCAGCTCAACTCATTCATATATCGCAGTGCCGGTCATAAGTCAACAATAATTTCCGTGCACTAAAGAGCATAGTCACCGTTAGCCGTCCTGCATTGGGCTTTAAATTTGGCGCTTTCTTGTCATACGGGTGTACACTGGAAGGGTATGTTAGCAGGCCGCAGCTGTCTAAAATATGCTGGCGTTTACTCGCAACATGGTTTACCTTCGGCACCTGGCCGGTGCTGGCCACGCCGGCCGCTACAGACTAACAGCTAATGCTCGCTCCAACACTCTCGCCTTACCCTTCCCTCCGCTGTCCTCCTCGCGCTCTTACGCCACAACATTGTCAACTCCACTCAACCGAAGATTATATTCTACAGCTGCGCTGCGAAATTATGTTGTAGACATAAGTGGGTTATAGACTCGGAAAAATATAGAAAATTCCTCACTGTTCTTTCACTTTGTAATTTAGAAGTCAGAAGTCTTGCCAATTGTTCAGTAACCCGCTGGTGTGGCTCAGTGGTTAGGGCGCTCGGCTACTGAGCTGGAGATCCCTGGCTCGAACCCGACCGCCTTGGCCGCGTTTCAATGGAGGCGAAACGCAAAAGCGCCCGTGTGCTGTACGATGTCAGTGCACGTTAAAAACCCCCGGTGGTCGAAATTATTCCTTAACCCTGCACTACGGCACTTCTTATTTCCTTTCCTTTCTCAGTCTCTCTTTTATTCTTTTCCTTACGGTGCGGTTCAAGTGTCTGCCGACATGTGAGACAGATACAGTGCCATTTACTTTCCCGAAACTCAATTTCCATTTTTCCTCAGTATTTATTATGCAACTAAGAAGGATATGTATTCGCGGTGAGTTATCAAGACTTGTAGTATTTTGTTGGCAAAATAGCGGGGGATGCAGAACTCGTTGGCGCATATCTTTCCTCGGACTTTTTCAGGTCACACGTATATATCTAAAACGAATATCATTATTAAGTTTTCCTTTTTATAGCGTCCAACCTTGCTCTTTCATGTGCAGATACTGCACAGTTCACCGCACCAATTCGCGTAACGGGTAAAATTTTCAGGTCTTAAACACGCAACCGGTAGTTAAATTTTATTTCGTTTGGAGCCAAAACTCATCTCCGCTTTCTTTAAATGGAATATCACTCGTGTACTCATGAATGCGCGCACAATAATGAACCTCGGTTCGAAGTATTAGGCGTAAACTTTTCGCTCATTTTCGCACGTAAACATTCATCAACCAACGTTCCTCGCGTTTTGAGTGAACGCTATTCTGTCTTGCTGGAGCAGTGTGTTCAAGTGCTCCCTACCAAAATTTTTTTTATCGTATTTCAGAACACAGATAATTTCACTCAAAACAAGGAGACCATAATGTTTGGTTGTCTCCACCATAATGCATGTCCGTGGATACATTGAGGCGAGATAGCCACTGGCCCGTGCATTTACATAGGGGGAATGATTTGTTGCACTCTCTTTCTGTCCCGTTGGCATTACATTCTACTATGAATCATAATAACATAACACAAAAGTCGTTTTAATCTGTTTGAAAACGCACGCATATGGCATGCGCTTGGTATTTCTAACGTTCCTTTTTTTGCTGTTGTTGTGGTTGTTATTGAGGGGTAAAACAGCCCTATCCCTGCCGCACCACAAAAACATTTTTTATTTAATCCGCTGCGAGAAAAGTAATAACGGTACAGCAGTTTTAATAAGAGCAAAGAAAACTGTCAATTTCCAGCACGCTTCCGATGTTTGCTATAACAAAAGCCCCAACTCACGGCCTTGTGAAATCAGAACGGCTACAGCATCCAGAACAGCGGTCATTGTATATGTTCCCCCTCTATAAGTCATTCTCCGAATGCCAACGCTGGTGGTCTGAAGAACTGCACTCCAGACGCTGGGGAGAGAGATATATTTGCATCGGCTGCGTGTAATACCACTAGAAAATTGTATACAAATTGCAAAGTAGCAAAACATGCAAAAGAGACTGTGCAAGAACTGGGATGTACTATACATCAAACATATATGCGACGAAAGGGACGTGACCAGCGAGCGATGCTCTGAGAGCATGATTTAGGACCTACCCTACTTAGGCTCGTTTTTCATCGATGGTCATCATTTACCCAGCCAAGAAATTTTTGTTTTGCGGGCGAGAAATTCAAGCAAAGTATGACAGGTCTTGTAGCTAACGTTGATTGAATGCTCTTGATGTTGAACTCTGGCGCATAATTTTGACTTGTTGGAGATGATATGAATAAGGGCAAAAAAGTTGCTCCCGCTGTTTTTTCAATACATTTTTAAATTCGGTCAAGTCAAATGTCTTGCTTTAACACACCAGCATCCCAGAAGCAGGCGCGAAAGGGCAGTGCCAGGCATGAAAAAAAGCTCACCTCACTGAGGCAATGAGATAAAGTTCCATGCGCTAAATAATCTCCTATCTCACTCTCCGCGTGTCTTTAAGCCTTCTTTAACAAGCAAATGAAGGGCCTTAGCCATTATTAAGAGGAGCCGTGAAGGAGCGAGTTCAACGAGATGTGATAGCACGTCGGAGCATTAAATTCATTCCTATCAACCTGGGAGCCATTAATCTCTGCTCTTATGCTGCGTTTACGACTATTCGTTCTAGCCAAAACTGTACAGCCAACCAGAGCCAATGAAATAAAATGAGCGGCAGGCGTCCAACGCATATTTACTGCCTTCAATTCACCTTAAGTAGTTTGATATTTAAAAAAGTTCACCTTTACTGCAAGCTCTTGAAAGCGCAGTTTTCCAGAAAAAAGATGTGAGCACTGCAGAGCTTCGAGCATAGCGTGGAGACCTAATCTCCTGCTTCGCTCAGAAAGGAGCGTATTTTTTTTCTGGCAATCCACGGACGTTTTAAACCGCAGTTGACATTAACCTTCAGCTTTACACCATAGAACGCGGTACATGAAACCAGCAGAGGAAGTCTAAGAATAGAGAATCTGCAGGAATTATTACATAATCCTTTTCCGCACTTAATTATAAGGCTGCAATCTGAATATACTGGCTGGGAATGCTCTGACATTGCAAGGAACTCGAGATCAGCAACCTAAACTTGCTCTGATTACTTGTTTGCTTTAGTTGTAGTTTTTCGAGGCTGTTTGTTTCCAGTATTTTCCGTATTTTCTTCGCAAAACTGGTGTCTTTTTGAAACCAGCCGTCGCTTACGAACCATTTAAATTTATGCTAATCTAATGCACGTTTCCCAAGTAACATGCATCAGCAAAAAAGGGCCGTGTGTCCCATACGCCACGAGCCAACGCTTAATTTCGAACTAGCTCGATTCTGTGAGAGATTTTGCATGTGGAGGAAGTAAAGGCCGGATCGAAAGCGGAGAAAATCGCAGTGACAGAGACCCGCACTACGCGTGGCCTAACTGCATTCCCTTCAGATTTCTAGCACAGCCCGAACTCTGCGAAATGAATAATGAGATAATTCCGAACGCACAGGCCAACGTAGGCAGGCTGCGCTTAGCCGCCCACACACTTTCCTTTACTTCTGCCAGCTGAGATGTCTGCAGTTCTCAGACACTAGGCCCTCTCTTCTTCTTTCGTTAGAGCGAGAGCATTCTGTGTGTTCTAGCCGCGTTTCTGGTATCGCCTCAAATCGCTTCGCCAAATTTCATTGCACGGATTCTTCGTTCACTTTATTTGGGTATATTGCGAAGAAGCGGAAGAGGTGGCAAGTTTACACAGCCTAAATAATCTGAAAAATTGTAACGCAAGATATTCTCTCCGTCGGCACCGATTGTAAAGGTTATGGCTTTTATTGAGTTGACGTTTTTCAGAAGCTGAAAAGTATTACAACAGAACAATATTTGAATAAAAGTAACCCAAAGTTGCCGGCGCCAGCAATGAGAGTTTTATCTACATAGAAACACTACAGAGTAACAGCATAAAGCCAAATTTAGTCAGAGGTTAATAATTTAGGCGAATAAACCGTTTTGATGCAAGACCACGGAAGTCCGAAAACATTATCAGCAGAAATTATTCCTTCTTCTAAAACACTGCTGCCCCAAAGGCCTCAGAAGATTTACGCGACAGCGCAAGGCTGCAGTTCATCTGAAAAGCCGGAGTCGGCGTTGCCTTTGTTGCGGCTGGAAAATCCGCATTTCTCGAAAAGTTGCGGATTGGAAAGTCACTAAAATATTAGAAAACTGGTGTTTAGAAGCTCAGAACATTGCTGAAAATGAATTAGGACATCTATGTAAAAAATTATTTTCGCTGAAAATAATATTAGTGTACCCGAGAGCTACTGCTGCGGATCGTGAGGCCAAACATAAAAAAAACCTATTTAATTCCTATAAGGAGACTACAGAAGAGAGCACTGCAGGCAATAGGCCATGCGTTTTCAAATAGTAGCCACAGTTGTCTATATAAGGAGCATCGCATATGGCCATTTGAATCTATTTTTTATTAAAACTGTGTGTATGGTTAAGTAATTTTCTTAATAGTAATACTCCTCTACCACTAAGATTTTCTTATTACATTACCGTAACACAAGACATGCACTAAATGGAAACTTCAATTTGCCTGCGTGTCTTAGTGTATAGAGGAAACGCCTAATTCAATTTTTAGGCGCAAAAGTCTGGAACAGTGCTTATTATTGTGAAGCGTCTAAATAACTTGGTCTGCTTGAAGTTTTTCTTTCTTAGCAACCAGGAAGGGCCTCACCCCTGACTTTTTTGGCAGTTTGTTGATTTTTGTGAACTTTTCTTCCTGTTCCTAATTACTCTGCGCTTTTTTTTTCCTTTTATAAAGTGCTTTGCGATGAAGTGTTGCGTCAAGTGCGTATTTTGTTCCGAGCCATTTTATATTCCTGTTTCTTTGTTACACTTCATTTCTGTCTTCATTTTATATTGCGCTCAACCATTTCACAGCAATATGCCTATCAGTCCAAATATTTTTTACGCTTGGCCTTGTATGTTCGAAAATAATGAATGTTTTGACTTTGACTTGAACCAAAACTCTGACCCTAGGCTGCAAGGCTGACACCAGAGCAATCACATGCAGGCACGCTCAAAGGGTTTTGTTAAAGTGGGACTTTATATTTATGTCGTGGGGTGTTTCATATGTTGATTTTGAATGTAAAAGAGGGAACAGTTTCCATGTCGTCGTGGGCTAGAGGAACCGCTGCCACGTCATACCCTTAAAGCAGAACCTAAGTGTCCGCCAATTATATTTTGTTGTTTTAAATAAAACCTGAGTAGCATTGTGACATTCAACGTTTCCGAGGCCCCACTAGGCTTCCCGACGAAGTGTAGTGAACAAGGTAGAGATTCGTAATATTTTTCTATGGGAAGTCTTCAGGATACAGATGTTGAGCGACCCAAGCAATAATGGAAAAAAAACAGGAATCCTAATCCTGCGACCTGATAACTTTCTTTTGTTGTTGTTGTTGTTGTTTCCTTCGTGACATGACAATGTTGTTACTTTGCTCTCAACTTCATCGTCTTCTGGCACTTAGAGCCCGGATGCCATTCATAAAAATCTTCCATTTTGTCAAACATCTTTCTCGCATCAGTTAATTCCGGAGATTAGCTAACTTCAGTTTACCACTTCGTTTAGTCAACAATCCACTAAGTATGTCTATTTTTATTTTTAATGTATAAACTAACCGTTTAAGGTTTGCAAGCTTGCAAGCTAGACAGCAGTCGTATAAAGAGGCTAATTTAAACGACCGTTATATATATATATATATATATATATATATATATATATATATATATATATATATATATATATATATATATATATATATATATTGTAAGCACTGTGAGTGACCTTCATCTTCATCTCAGCGTAATCATCATCGGTCATCGGGTCGTGCGAAGAAGACGAAGTGTTGCTAAGCTGTGACTAGTCGGTAGCTGCTGCTTCGGCCTACCTGAAGTAAAAAGGTGAATTTGCTGGTGCGTTCTTCTGCCTCACAAGTGGTGGAGGTGACTCCTGATCCCAGCGTCCTCAACGCGGCACCCCCTGGAGCTCCGTTCCGGTCGTGTTCTTGGCGGCACATCAACCGCCATGGCGCAGTCACATCCCCCTGCTCTCACCGTTCCGGCGCCTGTAGCTACCGATGGGCATCCCACGGCTGCCCATGCCACCTCTGCACCACTGACGTCCCAAGGTGCACTTGCTCAGCACCATTTGACCCACCCAACTTGGTCAGTTACCTCACGTCAGCGCGACCCTCCGGTTTTCGCCGGTCTCCGCGGTGACGACGTCGAAGACTGGCTACAGCAGTACGATCGGGTGAGCGCTTTTAACGGTTGGGACGCTTCTATGAAGCTACTCAACGTCTCATTCTACCTGAGTGACGTGGCTAAGACGTGGTTCCTCAACCATGAGGACGCCATTCCTGACTGGCCTCAATTCACGACACAGATCCGCCAGATATTTGGAACTGTTGGTGCTGGTCCGACCTCTTTTCAAAAGAAGCTAGAGACCCGTGTGCAGCTTCCAGGAGAGACATACACATCATACATTGAGGACGTACTCGCCCTTTGCCGGCGAGTTAACAATGGCATGGTCGAGGCTGAACGTGTCGGACATATTTTAAAAGGAATTGGCTCTTTTGCCTACGCAGCTCTAGCTGCCCAAAATCCCGTCACGGTGGCAGACATTCGTGCCACTTGCCAGCGACTTGACTATCTACAGTCGCGCCGCCTCAACAACACCTGGGATCCGAGCCAAATTCCCGAAACTGATCTGCGCACCATCATACGATCTATAATACGGGAAGAGCTCCACAATGATATTTCGTCGGTTCCTGCCTTCTCACGCCCACCTGCTCAATCTACTGGGTTGCGTGGCATTATCAAGGAGGAGCTTACTTCACTCAATCGTCCCATGGCTACAGAACCACCAGCCCCTCCCTACGTTCCGACGTATGCTGAAGTCACTGCGGCTCCTCCTCCTTGTCCTCCTGTCCATCACGCGCCCGTCCCACCCAGCCTCGCCGCCCTGTCCCCGCGACCACCGGTGTATGGTAATTGGCGGCCTCTCCCACCTCGTCCAGTATGTTTCTACTGCGGAATCCGCGGCCATGTAACACGCGTTTGTCGCCGACGACTGCGAGATGAGCGTGCGAGCTATGGGTACGTTCGACGTGACGACGCCTACCAGCTTCCTCCTCGCCAGTACTACACCGATAATGACCTCCGTCCCTCTTCCTCCCCGTCGACTTCTCCTGACCGGTCTAGGACAGCACGGCCATCGCGTCGTCGCTCCCCGTCACCCTTTCGCCGGACTTCGTCGCCCCTTCGCCCTCCATCTTCAGCTTCTGCCCGCCAAACGGAAAACTAACCTGTGCAGTTTCCGGAGGTAACACTGCACCGCCTGTCGTCGCTCCAATTCCTCCTCTGCTCCCATCAAACATGTTGACTGTATTCCTTGAGGGACATGAACTGGAAGCTTTAATTGATACCGGCGCCGCTATTTCTATTATGAAACTTGACTTGTGTTTAAAACTGCGAAAAGTGCGCACACCTTATACCGGTCCTCCTTTACGTGCTGCAAATGGACAGAATATTAACCCTTGTGGAGCGTGTACAGCCCGAGTCACCATTGATGGCATCTTGCACTTCATTGAGTTTGCTGTCCTATCCTCCTGTGTCCATCAACTCATCTTCGGCTGGGATTTCCTCCAAAACGCCTCAGCAGTCATTACGTGTTCCCCTCCCACTATTGAGGTCACTGAATGCAACATTCTTGCCGATAGAGAACCACTTTCTTCCCGTGTAGTTATGCTTGCCGATCACGTCCTCTATCCGGGCAACGAAGATATTCTATCTGTGACTTCTGACGCCGTCACCGATGGCGACGTCCTGATTACACCCAGCCCTCGTCTCCTGTCAAGAGGTATTATCATCATCGTGTCCCTTCTTCGCTTCTCCAGCGGTTCTTCTCTTCTCGCCGCATTCAACACCACATCAGAGCCCATTCTTCTGCGACGCGACTCTACTGTTGCATCAATTGCTTCCGCCCAGCCTGTCACACTTCTTCCCATTTCCACCTCCGATCGCTCTGATTCATCCCCTGCCTCGCTCAGTGCAGCACTTCGCCACACGATCAGCACCGACCTGACAACAGACCAGACAGACGCATTGCTCGCTGTATTGAACAAGCACGCAGACTCGTTCGACGTCAATTCCGGCACACTGGGTCAAACCGCTGCAGCAACGCATCGCATACTCACCGACGGATCAAGCATAGTTAGACGCCGGCCTTATCGTGTTTCTCCAACCGAGCGCAAAGTTATTCAGGAAAATGTTGCTGACATGCTTGCACGCAACATCATACGCCCATCGTCTAGTTCCTGGTCATCGCCTGTTGTGCTAGTGCAAAAAAAAGACGGTTCGGTTCGTTTTTGTGTAGATTACCGTGCTCTAAACAGAATAACTCGTAAGGATGTGTATCCCCTCCCTCGAATTGACGACGCCCTCGATTGTTTGCAAGGTGCCCAATTTTTCTCCAGCCTTGACTTAAGATCAGGCTACTGGCAGATCCCCATGAATGAAGATGATAAAGAGAAGACCGCCTTTGCAACACCGGACGGTTTATACGAATTCAATGTAATGCCTTTTGGACTCTGCAACGCTCCTGCTACATTCGAGCGTATGATTGACACAGTTCTCCGCGGCCTCAAATGGAAAACATGTCTCTGTTACTTAGATGACATCGTCATTTTTTCTTCGTCATTTCCTGATCACCTTACTCGTCTCGATGAAGTTTTGACAGCACTTTCCAGCGCTGGCCTACAGCTAAACACGAAGAAATGCCGTTTTGCATCAAAATCCATTAAAGTTCTTGGCCATCTCGTAAGCAGCGAAGGAATTAAGCCTGACCCTGAAAAAATCGCTGCTGCGCTGCACTTTCCCCGTCCAACTCGGGTCAAAGATCTCCGCAGTTTCCTCGGCTTGGCATCATACTTCCGCAGATTCATCCGCAATTTCGCCTCTATTGCCTCACCTTTACATGCGCTTCTTCACAACGACACGCCTTTCATCTGGTCTCCTGCTTGCGAAGAAGCATTTGAAACTCTGAAGCGTGCTCTGACTTCGGGTCCCG
Organism: Amblyomma americanum; assembly: GCF_052857255.1. Taxonomy (NCBI): domain Eukaryota; kingdom Metazoa; phylum Arthropoda; class Arachnida; order Ixodida; family Ixodidae; genus Amblyomma; species Amblyomma americanum. The sequence continues at coordinate 160,786,257 of NC_135500.1, read as the reverse complement.
TCCTCTGCCATTTTGATGATAAAGCACCGACAATTTTGCACACCGACGCCAGTAGCCATGGCATTGGCGCTGTCCTTCTGCAACGCCAAAACACCTCTACAGAAAATGTTGTTGCCTATGCGAGCCGAACTCTGACTTCTGCGGAACAAAACTACACTATTACCGAACAAGAATGTCTCGCCGTCGTCTGGGCTGTTCAGAAGTTTCGTCCTTACCTGTACGGCCGTCACTTCACAGTCGTCACTGACCACCACGCCCTATGCTGGTTATCCACTTTGAAAAATCTGTCCGGTCGTCTCGGGCGGTGGATCCTCCGCCTTCAAGAGTACGACTTTACTGTCACTTACAAATCGGGCAAGAAGCACAAGGACGCCGACGCTCTCTCTCGTTGCCCTATTGCTTTGCCGTCGCAACCCATGTCCTCGCATTCCTCTCCTGTCCCAACGGAGTCAAGCCATTTAAACCCTACAGTTATGCAGTCTTTGAGCGCCGCCTCTATTGCTCCCATGCCAGATATACACTGCAATCTTGCTCACCACCAGAGTGCTGACCCTTACTGTCAAAAGCTGATTGATAGTCTCAGCGGTGTTCTTAGACCTCCAAATGCCCGTCTCCGTCGTCGGCTCAAAAATTTCAAGTTACAGGATGGCACATTATTTCGGCACAACTACAGCCCACTGGGCCACACATGGGTTCCCGTAATTCCTTCTTCCCTGCGTCCTCAAGTTCTACAAGCCTTCCACGACGACCCCACCGCAGGTCACCTTGGGTACCACAAAACCTATGACCGCATCAAACGTCGTTTCTTCTGGCCTGGCCTTTCAACCTCAGTATTAAAATACGTAGCGTCTTGCATCCCTTGTCAACGACGCAAGCGGTCTACGTCGCCTCCTGCCGGTCTCTTGCAACCTCTCCCATGTCCTTCCACACCTTTCGAAGTCGTCGGAATCGACTTGTATGGACCCCTGCCCTTGACTCCAGCTGGCAACCGCTGGGTCGTTACTGCCGTTGACCACCTCACCCGATACGCTGAAACCGCAGCACTTCCTTCCGGCTCCGCTTCCGAAATCGCCAACTTCTTCCTCCACACCATACTTCTTCGCCACGGCGCCCCTCGCCTCCTCCTTAGCGATCGTGGCAAGTCGTTCCTCTCCACCGTCCTCGCCGCAGTGCTTCATGCTTCAGGCACGGTGCATAAAACTACATCTCCTTACCACCCTCAGACTAATGGCCTCACAGAACGCTTTCATCGCACCCTTTCTGATATGCTATCCACCTACATTCACCCTCAGCACACCAACTGGGACTCTTTACTCCCCTTTGTAACCTTCGCCTACAACACTGCCGTTCAACGAACCACCACCTACTCTCCGTTTTTTCTTGTTTATGCCCGCCATCCTACCTTCTCCCTCGAAGCATCTTTCTTCACAGCTTCTACTCCTTCTGCCGCGCTTTCCCACGAACAGTTCGTGTCTCGTATCGCCCACTGCCGTGATCGTGCCCGCCTTCAAACTGAAGCCACTCAAGCTTCCAGGAAAAGCACGTATGATGCGACTCATCGCTCAGTGTCTTTCCGCCCTGGAGACGAAGTGCTACTCTGGACACCTACTCGCATCCCCGGCCTGTGTGAAAAGTTTCTGAGCCGTTTTATTGGCCCGTACACGGTTCTGGAACAAACTTCCCCTGTAAACTATCTCATCACACCTGCATCGCCTGTTCGCGATCGTCGGTGTCGCGGCACCGAGATTGTGCACGTGTCGCGCTTGAAACCCTTTAACCGCCGACCTTAAGATTTAATTTGCGACCAGGATGGTCGCTTTCGTTCGGGAGGGGGAATGTTGTAAGCACTGTGAGTGACCTTCATCTTCATCTCAGCGTAATCATCATCGGTCATCGGGTCGTGCGAAGAAGACGAAGTGTTGCTAAGCTGTGACTAGTCGGTAGCTGCTGCTTCGGCCTACCTGAAGTAAAAAGGTGAATTTGCTGGTGCGTTCTTCTGCCTCACAATATATATATATATATATATATATATATATATTGTGCTGCACTGTCAAAAAAGATCTTGAAAGGTCAACTTGAAAACTAAGAAGTTTAAAAGCAAAGTACTTCCGAGAATCTAGGAGCTAAGAACGCAATCCTCCTCAATTAAAGTTTCTATCTGCAAAACATTTTCATGCAGTTTACGTCCCGCAAATCTGCTCAAAAGCACAGAAGGGCGCCAACAAAAAATGACATCGTATTCAGGTTTTACATTTCCGGCGCATGCTCCGCCAATAAATGTCGCGCTCAATAAGCACGTACGCCACCAACCGAACCCTGTTCTGCTCACGAACTCAGACACTAAGGCGATGGAGCCTGTACCTCACTACCAAAGCCACGCTGCTAAGGCGAGCTAGCAGGGCATTAAAATGCATCGCGACGCCGTTCGACGTGGCACACCGCCGCATTCTCAATCACGATGAATGTGTTTTGACGGCCCATTGTGCATCCAGCCGGTCTAAGGAAGGCGGTCCTAGCCCTGGCTTCCACTCAACACAGCCTTCTAAACGGCTTGTTTCCTGTATTTTAACAACGGCAGTTCTGTTTCGGCTGCGATGCGGCTTTTACTTTTCTTCGCCGCTCTCAGTTCCGAACAAACAAAGCTTCCTCCCTTCAGACCGCCACCCCTAAAAAAATAAGCAAACAAACAAACACTTCGCGGTTTTGCCAGCCATACGGGCGTGTGAGTAGCGTGCCACAAGTCTCCTCTCACACCGTTCGTTTTTCTCCGCCAGAAAGCACTGTCGTGAAGTACATTCACACTTTATCTTCTGAACGTAAGTATTTCATCACTCTACGTTAGAACTTATCCTCTACCTACAGATTTCTAGCTTATTTTAATGTTCCGATCTACAATTTTTTTCCTAAAGCTTCCTTTGTTTGCAGATATTTCGTTTTATATTCTCGGGTTTTCGTACATCTTGCCGCGTTGCGGCAGGCTTCGTGAAACATTCTGCGCCACTGAAGGAAGAAAGGATAAATCACCTGACATTAGTGGTTGCTTTACTTTTCTGTCACCTTCAGGCATCGCTGTATATTTTTGCCTGAAGCGTACAGATTTTAGACTGAGCGCACTCAGTCAAGGGTGCCACCAAATGCCCTTAACTCAATTTATTTTCTTTCTAGGAGACCTGCGGTGCCTGTCTGGCTCCTTTAAACTGTCATTTGCAACGCCACGTTCACCTGGAGTACATCATTGCTAGGAACCTAAAGTACGGCAAAGGACGCTGTTTTTTTTAATTGTCTTAATTCGGCCGTCTTTTCATTCCACCCCTAGCCTACCCATTTGATATAGACCTGATGCTACGAGTCATGAATGATAAATACATAGAGAAAGAAGGGAGTACCAATGGTAGAAAATTGCGATATAACTGAACACAAAAGCTCAAATTATCTATGTGTTGCTACCTCCATAAACACCAAGATTGTATGAAGCGATTTAACACTGCATTCATGTGCATGTGTTTAGTTGGAAGAAAAGAACGGTAACAGGCGCAGAACCACAAGCACTTCTCGTATTATGTGAGCTATAAGCGCGGAAAGATTCTTTATTAGGACCAATTTCGGCTGCTTCGAAAACGACTGAGGAGGTGCTATCGGGTTAGCTGAACCATAGAAACAGCTTTGGGCGTCGCTGCTGAACGCTTCGCCGCAATTGTCCAGCAGTGAGCTTTATCTCACTTTGAGAATAAGAGAGAGAAAGAGAGAAAAAGATTAAAAGGGGGTTAATTAAGCTCTGCCTTGTGCAGTAGACTACACACAGGGATAGTGGGCCCGTCTTTTGAACGGAGCATGTACTATCTAGGCCAAATGTCTGTATATATGTCGAAAGTATATTTATCCCTATGCTTGCATTTTTTTCAGCGATCACGTCATTTCACTAGTGCAGGTTAGAGAATCTTAGTTAAAACTTTTGCAAAGAATTGCGCACGCGCAACACAGTACATGTCCATTTTCATGCATCATTTTTTATGTGCGCAACTATTTCCCAAAGTGTGAAGCAACACCTTTCCAAAATGCAACGCTTCTAAGTTTTAATTTCAAGTACAAAAGCTTGGTCTCGATGCAGCGGCTAATAATAAATCTCGGGCTCTTCGATCGAATGAAGCCCTTTCAGGTCATAGCTTTAGCCCCGCCCTACACTCGCCTTCACAAGCTTGCACTAAGTGTAGCTCAGTGTAGGTTAATGTATACTCTACTTGAGGGGTTCTGTATTCGTTTCTGACGAGGCAGGATGGATTATTCTGCTGTGGCGCACCTGTCAGCGGCATTTGAGACTGTTAAGCAAGAGAAAAATATACAAATTGTTTTGCTTCCTCCATGTACCCTAATCTGTCTTTTTGCAAAGCAGCTATCTCTGCTTTTTAGTGACGGTTTTGTTTTGGATTTGTCATTTATATACAATTAGTTTTTACCCTGCGCCCCATGTTTACCTTAACAGGCAGTTTTATTACACCGTCGAGTGCACTTGTCGAGTGCACAATGTTTGTTGTGCGTGACAGATGCTATGTTCCCCGAACGTAAAATACGATGAAGCCATCTAGCGCAAAGGAACTGAAGCACAGAGAGGTCGGTAGGAGGAGCATTTTCCATACATATTGAGAACTGCACAGGAATTAGCAACCAATGTGGTTCTTCAAAGAACTGAATGACACAAATATAGAAAAAATTTCAAACTGCACAAATCTAAGAAACTGCGTCACCTAAGTCGTTTCTATGATAAAACGGATCTCCTCGTGAAGTTAGGGTTACAAGTTTGAAAATCGCAAGGCTACTCGAAACAACGACTAGTTGTCACTTAAACCTTAAGCATGGGGAGCGAGGGCTAATTCAAAGCAAATTCCACCGTTAAGTGCGACCTGTGGCATCGGGAAACGTAGTGGTGACGCTTTTGTTCGGTCGAAACGAGCAACCAGGGTGTCCTATGGTGCCAAGATTATCCAAAAAAGTCCTGCCTGACTACGTTTTCTGCGAATGTATCTATATCATACTGCGCACGCGTACTGCGGACCCGCAGTTTCCTCATCCTCGCAAAGCTTTTGCGTGCTCTATACTTGCCATACTTATAAAAACACAAGAGAAGATTTCAGGTCTTGTAAACCGATTTTCTGTAGCACTTTAGGGCATCGTTTTCTAATTTCAACTAAAATTTTTCTTGTAACAGTTAAGTTTCTTTATAACTGCGCCGTCCCTTCTGGAAGCGACCAACCCAGTCCTGCATTACCAACAGGTGACTTCGCAATACTACACAAAAGTCTGTCGTTACGGAAGGACAATAAAGCTTTGTGTGAAATTTTTGACACAACTGTGTTGTATTTTTCGCCGGGCTGTCTACTTCTTCACATTTGCATTGCTTCGGATCGGGAATTTGGATTGAAAAACCTTTATTATGGGCTACTGTCACAAGAGGGTTAGTTGACCTTGCTAGGTGGGTGTCAGTGGAGACTGGCGGCAACCTCTTGGCCTCTCGTTACAACCTCCAATTGGGTTTTCAAATCAGAGCTGAGCCGCAAGGTGTCTCACGGGCCCGACTGCGCGAGCCTCTGAAGCGATATTGGTGGGGATGCGTCAAACACGCCCAGAAGATGTGCATCACGGTGGCTTTGCCCCCATTTTTGCTGCACTGCGGTTGAAATATATACGGTTACGCATGGATATGGTCAGCGAGGTAAGGGAGAGTTTTAGCTTGGTGTTGTGGCCACAGTCCCTCTTGTTCTTTGGTTAGGTTTTTAAGCGGAAGTGGGAAGGTTAGCCTTTCTAGCCTGTAATGTTGAGTTGTCTTGCGGTAAGTACTAAGTCCCTCTTTTGTAATTCCCACGTCCAAGTTAGCAACCACAGCTGGCCGGATATATCCTCGAGCTTTATCGTGCGCTGCCTCGTTGCCCGGATTTAACGAGTGAGCTGGCACACATATTCCGCGTCTTTTATGTATTTCCGGTAGTCTTTGAGAATTCCCAAGGAGCTGGGAGATATTCTCAACTTGGCGAAATCGCCAATGGCTGCTTTTTAATGTTTGACAATCACTACCACGAGCGCGTTTCTCAGCGCCAAGGCGATTTCCGCTTCTCCGGCTATTTGTGAAGACTTTATGCATACAGTCCAGTTTGCTACGAGTTCGTCTTCCTTTATCATCATGGCTATCGCGTACGCTTTCTCTGTGTTCGGCAAGCGGGAATTATTATTATTATTATTATTATTATTATTATTATTATTATTATTATTATTATTATTATTATTATTATTATTATTATTATTATTATTATTATTATTATTATTATTATTATTATTATTATTATTATTATTATTATTATTATTATTATTATTATTATTATTATTATTATTATTATTATTATTATGCCCGAGGTCTTCGGACTAAGGGACCTGTATTTTTTTCTAATGCATTAGCCTCTTGTTACTCGGCTGTTGTAATTACTGAGACCTGGCTGTCTAGCGAAGTTAACTCAGGTGACTTCTTTCCTAATAACTATTCTGTTTTTCGAAGTGACCGCCCTGAATCAGCTTCTAAACAAAAGGGAGGGAGAGTGCTCATTGCTATTGACAGTTCCGTGCAGTGCGTTCGGCGTTCCGACCTGGAAACCATCGAAGAATCTGTCTGGTTAGAGCTCACTTTAACTCGACATCAAAAACTCTTATTGGCAGCTTTCTATATTTCCCCTAATCTGCCTCCTCCTGCCTACGATGATGTACTACATTCTATTGAATATGTTATCACTTCTCATAGCAAGCACAAACTGCTCATTTTAGGGGATTTTAATACTCCAGGTATTAACTGGAATACCTTTACATATTCACACAACAATCATTATGTAGTTAGTAAGTGCAACCGGCTTTTAGATTTCATAGCTTTTAACACCTTGCAGCAACACAATTTAATTGATAACTGTTGTGGTAATGTTCTTGACATTTGTTTATCTAATTTTGAAAATGTTCGAGTCTCGTCATCTGACATCTCACTTACTCGCTGTGACAAATTTCATCCTCCAATTCTAATAACGGCTTCGGTTTCTGTCCCACCTTCTGCTAATTCAAATCGTGCGGGGAATTCCCCCCGTTTCGCTTACGCACTTGGCGACTACGTTGGTCTCTTCGGTTTCTTCTCTTCTGTCGACTGGTCTGTTTTAAGCGAAATCAGCGATGTTGACGAACAAGTCAGTCGCTTCACTGAAATAGTTCTCAATGGTATGCGCCAGTACATACCTATGCACACTCCTACTCGCAGCAAGTTTCCGTTCTGGTTTTCCAAAGAACTTAGAACAGCGCTGAAACTTAAGGAGCGGGCCCACCATAAAGCGAAACGCCCTGGGTTGGATACATGGGCAGATGAATTTCGCCGCTTGCGTCCCCTTTGCAAACGCCTGTACAAGCGGGATCATGAGTCCTACCTTGATTATTTAGAGAACAGTGCCTCTAATCGTCCTACTGAATTCTGGCGATACGTTCGCAAGCGTTCGAATAAATCTGATAGTCATATTCACTTAGTTGACTCTCATGGGAATGAAATTCGGAATGTCGCTGACGGCTTTGCTCAACACTTTTCCTCCGTGTACAAATCTCCACTTTTCGACTCCGTGTGCCTTCCAGCTGGTGCACATAATTCCGTTCTTCTCGACGAGAAGTTAGTAAGTGAGAGTCTTAAGTGTTTGAAACCATCTTTATCCCCTGGACCTGATGGCATTCCAGCCGCCATAATAAAAGCCTTCAATAGTACCTTCGTCCCTGTTTTAACCACGATATTTAATAACTGTTTGAAAAATTCTGCCTTTCCCCGCGTGTGGAAAACGGCGCGTGTTTTCCCTGTCTTCAAATCAGGAAACAAATCTGATGTTTCGAACTACCGCCCCATTTCTCTTCTTTGTGCAACCTCTAAGCTTTTTGAATTAGCTTTGCACAAAGTACTTTCCTTCCACCTCAAAAATGTAATCATTCATAATCAGCATGGTTTCATAAAAGGTCGTTCTACTACAACTAACCTTGTGACTTTTATGACGTATACATCAGCTGAAGTCCTTCAGAGGAGTCAGGTAGACGCTGTGTACTGTGATTTGAGCAAAGCTTTCGACGTTGTTACTCACTCATTACTTCTTCAAAAGCTTCTGCTGTTTGAGATCGACGTTTCAATTGTAGCCCTCCTACGCAACTATCTTCTTGATCGGTCCTGCTTTGTCAGTGTAAATGGACAGACCTCATTTGTTTACACTCCAACCAGCGGAGTTCCTCAGGGCTCGGTATTAGGCCCGCTTCTGTTCTCTGTTTTTATCAATGACGTTTCCTCCGTGGTCAAAAACTCCTCATTTCTCCTTTATGCGGACGATATAAAAATGTTCAAGGCAATACATACTCTTCACGATTGCTTGTCATTGCAATCTGACATATCCGCCTTCTCTGATTGGTGCTTGAAGAATGGGCTCACTCTCAATTCATCTAAAACCAAGGTTGTCTCATTTACGCGTAAAACGCACAGTCTTCTCTACTCTTATTCTGTGAATGGTAGGCCGCTGCCCAGGGTTGATGAAATTAATGACCTCGGCGTACTTTTCGACCGTAGCCTCAGCTTCTCCTCTCATACAAAACGCATTGCTCTACGGGCTATGCGTACACTCGGCTTCATCTGCAGGCTTTCGAGAGAGTTTCGATCCCCACTTCCTTTCTTAAAGCTCTACCTCTCCATATGCTTGCCGCTTTTGGAATATGCGTCTGTTGTTTGGAACGGCACTTGCCAGTCGAACTGTGTAAAAATCGACAGAGTTCAGCTAAAGTTTTTACGCATATTTCAACATCGGTTTTCTTGCAAAACTTCCAGCTCTCGTCCCAGACGGAGTAACTCACTGCAGCTTCCTTCTCTTAGCTGCCGTCGCGTGAGGGCAGATATAATTTTCTTGTATAAACTTCTTCATGGTCACATTCTATGCCCTCAGCTCCTAGCGCGTATCCTTTTGCGTGTACCGCGAAAGAGCATAAGGGAATTCAGACCATTCCAAGTTTCTGCGCTCCTGCACTCCCTCTCCCCTCTGGACAGAATGCAAAAGTTGTTTAATTCTCTTTGTCCTCACCTAGATATATTCGAAAATTCTCTCCCTTCCTTTATATTGGATGTCCGTGACGTTCCCCTTTGAGCACTCTTTTTCTCATACATAACTTCCCCTTTCATGCATTTTGTCTTTACTACACTTGTGCGTTTGCACCGGTATTATATTGTTTTTTCTCTCCTTAATTGTTCATCACGTGTACTTGTTTTCATTAATATTATTTCTTTAATACTGTATACTCACGCCTGATTGACTGTAACGCGTTCACTAATTACGTTTCTTATTGTGTATGATTGTATTTCTAGCTTGTATTTCAGAGGTTTCATATTCTTCATATTAGTATTGGCTTTATTCTTGTTTGTATTTTGCTATATGCTGTACTTGGCTGTTATCGGTCGTTCATTCTCTTTGTTTATTGTTTCATTAGTTATTTATATGTCTGTTGCCTGTTCTAGCTGTTTTCATTTACCGCTGTTATCGCTGTTTTCTTGTTTTCGCTTTTTTGCTTTATGCTTGCTGTCACGCCTAGTTTATATGTCTTTCTATCGCCCTGACTGCTGCATTACCTCCCCTGAGTGTCTTCCTTTGTAGTGAAATAAATTTACATTTTGTGCGTGTGAATGGTGTACCAGCACCAAGACCTTTGGGTTGTTCCTGGGCACCGAAAAATAAAGATGATTGATTGATTGATTGATTGATTGATTATTATTATTATTATTATTATTATTATTATTATTATTATTATTATTATTATTATTATTATTATTATTATTATTATTATTATTATTATTATTATTATTATTATTATTATTATTATTATTATTATTATTATTATTATTATTATTATTATTATTATTGTTGAAAAACTTTTATTATGGGCTACTGTCACAAGAGGGTTAGTGGACCTTGCTAGGTGGGTGTCAGTGGAGACTGGCGGCAACCTCTTGGCCTCTCGTTACAACCTTCAATTGGGTTTCCAAATCAGAGCTGAGCAGCAAGCGGGATCATGAGTCCTACCATGAATATTTAGAGAATAGGGCCTCTAATCGTCCTACTGAATTCTGGAGATACGTTCGCAAGCGTTCGAATAAATCTGATAGTCATATTCACTTAGTTGACTCTCATGGGAATGAAATTCGGAATGTCGCTGACGGCTTTGCTCAACACTTTTCCTCCGTGTACTAATCTCCACTTTTTGACTCCGTGTGCCTTCCAGCTGGCGCACATAATTCCGTTCTTCTCGACGAGAAGTTAGTAAGTGAGAGTCTTAAGTGTTTGAAACCATCTTTGTCCCCTGGACCTGATGGCATTCCAGCCGCCATAATAAAAGCCTTCAATAGTACCTTCGTCCCTGTTTTAACCACGATATTTAATAACTGTTTGAGAAATCCTGCCTTTCCCCGCGTGTGGAAAACGGCGCGTGTTTTCCCTGTCTTCAAATCAGGAAACAAATCTGATGTTTCGAACTACCGCCCCATTTCTCTTCTTTGTGCAACCTCTAAGCTTTTTGAATTAGCTTTGCACAAAGTACTTTCCTTCCACCTCAAAAATGTAATCATTCATAATCAGCATGGTTTCATAAAAGGTCGTTCTACTACAACTAACCTTGTGACTTTTATGACGTATACATCAGCTGAAGTCCTTCAGAGGAGTCAGGTAGACGCTGTGTACTGTGATTTGAGCAAAGCTTTCGACGTTGTTACTCACTCATTACTTCTTCAAAAGCTTCTGCTGTTTGAGATCGACGTTTCAATTGTAGCCCTCCTACGCAACTATCTTCTTGATCGGTCCTGCTTTGTCAGTGTAAATGGACAGACCTCATTTGTTTACACTCCAACCAGCGGAGTTCCTCAGGGCTCGGTATTAGGCCCGCTTCTGCTCTCTGTTTTTATCAATGACGTTTCCTCCGTGGTCAAAAACTCCTCATTTCTCCTTTATGCGGACGATATAAAAATGTTCAAGGCAATACATACTCTTCACGATTGCTTGTCATTGCAATCTGACATATCCGCCTTCTCTGATTGGTGCTTGAAGAATGGGCTCACTCTCAATTCATCTAAAACCAAGGTTGTCTCATTTACGCGTAAAACGCACAGTCTTCTCTACTCTTATTCTGTGAATGGTAGGCCGCTGCCCAGGGTTGATGAAATTAATGACCTCGGCGTACTTTTCGACCGTAGCCTCAGCTTCTCCTCTCATACAAAACGCATTGCTCTACGGGCTATGCGTACAGTACTCACGGATTGAAATAGGACATTCGGAGCGCGTGGCCGTCGCTTCATGGAGCGCCGCCCGTAGACGCTCATGGAACCAAGGTGGTGCATTGTGGTATGGCGTGAGAGGGAGAACATCTACAAAGCAGAATTGTTCCTTCCAGTAGCCAATCAGCCGGCCTGTGGTTTACCACATGCCTGCGTGGCACTGCAAGGCTACCGCTCCGAATGTCCTATTTCAATCCGTGAGTACTGTACACTCGGCTTCATCTGCAGGCTTTCGAGAGAGTTTCGATCCCCACTTCCTTTCTTAAAGCTCTACCTCTCCATATGCTTGCCGCTTTTGGAATATGCGTCTGTTGTTTGGAACGGCACTTGCCAGTCGAACTGTGAAAAAATCGACAGAGTTCAGCTAAAGTTTTTACGCATATTTCAACATCGGTTTTCTTGCAAAACTTCCAGCTCTCGTCCCAGACGGAGTAACTCACTGCAGCTTCGTTCTCTTAGCTGCCGTCGCGTGAGGGCAGATATAATTTTCTTGTATAAACTTCTTCATGGTCACATTCTATGCCCTCAGCTCCTAGCGCGTATCCTTTTGCGTGTACCGCGAAAGAGCATAAGAGAATTCAGACCATTCCAAGTTTCTGCGCTCCTGCACTCCCTCTCCCCTCTGGACAGAATGCAAAAGTTGTTTAATTCTCTTTGTCCTCACCTAGATATATTCGAAAATTCTCTCCCTTCCTTTATATTGGATGTCCGTGACGTTCCACTTTGAGCACTCTTTTTCTCATACATAACTTCCCCTTTCATGCATTTTGTCTTTACTGCACTTGTGCGTTTGCACCGGTATTATATTGTTTTTTCTCTCCTTAATTATTCATCACGTGTACTTGTTTTCATTAATATTATTTCTTTAATACTGTATACTCACGCCTGATTGTCTGTAACGCGTTCACTAATTACGTTTCTTATTGTGTATGATTGTATTTCTAGCTTGTATTTCAGAGGTTTCATATTCGTTCATATTAGTATTGGCTTTATTCTTGTTTGTATTTTGCTATATGCTGTACTTGGCTGTTATCGGTCGTTCATTCTCATTGTTTATTGTTTCATTAGTTATTTATATGTCTGTTGCCTGTTCTAGCTGTTTTCATTTACCGCTGTTCTCGATGTTTTCTTGTTTTCGCTTTTTTGCTTCATGCTTGCTGTCACGCCTAGTTTATATGTCTTTTTTTTTTCTATCGCCTTGACTGCTGCATTACCTCCCCTGAGTGTCTTCCTTTGTAGTGAAATAAATTTACATTTTGTGCGTGTGAATGGTGTACCAGCACCAAGACCTTTGGGTTGTTCCTGGGCACCGAAAAAATAAAGATTGATTGATTGATTGATTATTATTATTATTATTATTATTATTATTATTATTATTATTATTATTATTATTTTTATTATTATCATTATTATTATTATTGTTATTATTATTATTAATATTATTATTATTATTATTATTATTATTATTATTATTATTATTATTATTATTATTATTATTATTATTATTATTATTATTATTATTATTATATTATATTATTATTATTATTATTATTATTATTATTATTATTATTATTATTATTATTATTATTATTGATTGATTGATTGATTGATTAATAATATTATTATTATTATTATTATTATTATTATTATTATTATTATTATTATTATTATTATTAAGCGGCCCCGTATACGTAGATCGCGCCCGGTCGGCCCTCGAGTTTCTTAGCTAGGGCTTGCGCTCTGGCTTTGCGTCTTCCATTGTGGTGGACGGGGTGCGTATTTTTCGGTAATGATTTTACCATGGTTTCCTTTCTAGAGTTAGACGGGATTTTGCGGGTGTCCGCGTTGAGAGGTTCCGAGTTAATTCCCAGCCTTTCTAGGATCGCTCTACCCGCATTGGTGCGTGCGAGCCTGAGCTCTAGTATTTTTTATGGGCCTTAGTCAAATCGTCCAGCGTGTTGAGCAGGCCAAGTTGCAGTCGCTTGTCGTTGGAGGTGTTGACACGTAGACCCACGTCTTCTTTGTAGGCCTGCCTAGTGAGGCCTTCAATTTTGAGTTTCTCGGCGTAGTATAATGTACATAGGGGAGGGCGTAGGCAATCATACCGATGACAATTAGACGAGCACCAATCGGCATAGAGATTTTTCGTGCTCTCCTGTTCGTATGCTGCTGCTGTTGCTGATGATAATGATGATGACGATGATGATGATGATATATTTTTATGTCGCAAGGGAAGCTGAGGACAAAGAGCGCCATGGCACAAGGTAGTTTTCAATGCACAAGGTCGGGTCAAAGACCCACTTCCCGAGCATTTCACCCTAAGAAGCCGAACACTGGGCAGGGGAAAGCTTGTACCCACTGTGCCACCGGTGGGTACCCGGCGGCACTGTGGATCGAACCGTGCACGTCCCGCATGCGAGGCGGATGCTCAAAGACTGGGACACCGGTGTCTTAACACGCGGTAGGTTTTCTAGTGGGTAGGTTTTCAGTAAGAACACTCATTGTCTGGTGCACCGAGACGTTTAGCTTGGTGGTGGATTCCGTGTTTTTTGGTTCCCTTGGAAGATAATTCCAAGGATCCGGATGGAATTCACTTGTCTGATGTCTTTGTCTTGCTCTTGAACGTTTGTCTTGTCTGCCAGGACGCTGGATCCCAGCGGAATGTCTCTTTTAATTAGGAGCTAGATTTTGGATGAGAACATTCCAAACATCGACTAGGTGGGGGGGGGGGGGGAATCTGTGCGGCCTGCTCTGTCCCCCACTCCCCGCCAGCGTATACGGGCCAGAGTGGTTTCGGCTACTAGGCTTTGTTCCGGTGCAATTCCAGCTGTGGAGATGGTTTGGTCGGGGCCGATCCTCTCGGGTGCAAAAGCCCATGAGAGTGGCAGCGACTCCCAAGCGACTCTGAGGGCCAGTCGCGCTCGTGTGGTTCGATGCCTGAGCGGAGGCAGGCCTGGAGACACACCAGGCTGGACTCATGAAATCCGGCGCGGAAGGCGTGTCAAAATATCAAAGTTTTTCAAATACATGCAACTCGCCTCCGCACGTGGGGCCATGCGCGTCTGGCGACCGACGTGCCGGTTTATGGCTACGGAGAGGCTAGGTCCGTGCGGTGGTTTACACCAGCCAGGCTCCTAGAAACGATGCTTCGGGGAAGCGGCCTCACGACTGACCGCGGGACTGTAGTAGCCATTGCGGGGCGTCGAGGTAGGGGGGCGTAGTTTGACCAGTGTAAAAACAGTTGATGTTGTGGAGTACCGGCGGAGTAGGCCCCGGTCATCTCACCCTAAGCCACGTTCTTGGTTTCTGGCCCGGTGAGCCCACCTTCGAACATTCCCTCCTTAATAGGCGTGGAGCAAGCTAGGGGAGAAATAAGTGCATGGTTGGTTGGTTGGAAGCACAGGTGGGTCTCCCCGGAGGTGTTAGCTCATGGCGCCGAGGGCCGGAGGGCCGATAGGCTGACGGCCTAAGCCTCTCCTGGCTGGATCACACCACACAAATTTCCGTTGTCTGAAAAACCGCAAAAAGCACTCGACGGCAAGTAGCAGCTGGAAATTCCGAAACAATCCCTGAAAGTCGTGGAGGGGCTCGAGGTAGCTGACACCGGGTTAGGTTTTCCTGTCTCCGGCGGTCGGAACCTTTTGCGTTTGTGGGTGGTCGGGCTTCCCGTGAGTGGCGCGGCATCATTGGGCAATCTTGACGCCCTCCCTGTCCTGGCCAGGCAGGCCAATAATGGAGTCGAGATATATGAAGAATCAGAGCAAAAACACGCTGTCTCCATTCTCATCCTAATTCCATAACCCATTTCACCCATTTCTATATGGTACGTACCAGGGGAGATCAGGGGAGTCTCCCCGGGCCTGCTCCCCCAGCTGTAGGTCGCTATGCAGCTGTCCCCCCCCCCTCCTTTTTTTCCCATTTTCCCCACCCACAGGTGGTAAACCATTTCTTTGGCCCTTTCCATTTATCCTCAAATTGGATTAAGCCTGTTGTACCTAAGTGGTGCAGGCAGGGGCTTATTGTTTTTCATTCTTTATAGGTTGCCCCAGCATAACACATGCCCTTTCTGAAGTCTTTTCTATCTCCCCATCTTTTCCTTTATTGGTCTAGAAGGTGACATTGTCGATATAGAAAGTGTGCCTCCAGTTTGGGATGTCCCCGAGTATTTCGGTAATTCTACGACTGTCAGGTTAAGTAGGAATGGCGAGAGTTATAAGCCTTGCGGGGTCCCCCTACACACTTTGCGCGTGGGATCTGAGATCGTCCTGCCGAGCGATATTTCTGCCATTCTCTTGCCCTGAAGAGCTGTTATGTAGTTCTTGCTTTCGATTTATTGCTTTTGGGGATCACTTATTCTCTAAGGTGGAGCATGACTTTCTGCGTGGACAGGTGGGCTCTAAAGCCTAGCATGGTCGGGGTTAGGAGCTTGTCACCCGCCACGTATCCTTTGAGTCTGTTCAGAACTGCGCGTTCCATGAGCTTCCCTAAACAAGATTTGTAAGAGACGGGTCTTAGGGTTTCGGCATTTATTTTCTTGCCTGGTTCAGTGTTAAAGATGATTCTCGCGTGTTTCCAATCTTGGGAGATCTCAACCTCCTGCCAGGGTTTGTTATTTAGGTAAGCTAGGGCCTTCACTAATGTATGGCCTAGATTTCTCAGCATCTTGTTGGTGACGCCGTCGGGTCCCGCGGCTGATGTTGCTTTGTGTTGGCGCATGGCTTCCCATTTTTTCGCCATGCCGAATTCCTGGTCTAATTCTGGGTTCGGCCCGCCCTTGTACCAGGGAAGTGTTCAGTGGATTGCGTGATATTTGTGTGTATACACCTTAGTTCCTCCTTTAACTCTTCTGTAATGTCTTCATGTTGGTGTAGTATTTGAGCGAGTCTATTGCGCGGAGCCGTTTTGGGCTATGTGGGGTCGAGTAACTGCCGTAGCAGGAGCCACGTGTTTTTGCTACCCGGATGCCCGGCCATAATGTCGCATTCCTGTCAAAAGTAGTCACGAAATTCTTCAAGAGCTCCAGAAAACAGTCGACAGCTAATACTCACCGAATTTGGAATTTTGGCTTCGCACGACACGGCCATAAGACACGTTAATATGCGCTGACCGATTATTTTTCAAAAACAACGGTGTAGTTTATTTTGACTGTGTTAGACATCATGCCTAGAAAAGAAACAGTCCATTTCATTCAAACTGCCCGAGCCCGTGTAAGCTGGCGCAACTTACAGCTACCAATTAGTTCGAATGTGTCTATTGGTTATTTATGTGCTGGTGCTAAAACTAGGGACCGTAATGGGCATAGTCCACCCCTTCAACACGCACACAAGAAAAAACGGCCAAGCGTTAAACTATGACCTTGCTTTCTGCACTGCATATCAGAAGTTAATCAATATCGCTAGCTCGGATAAGCACCGCTACTAGATACTGAAGGTAAATGAGCACACACAAATTATTTCTTCCTGCATCTAGGCTACACTCGTTCCCTCAAATTTCACAGCGCAAAGCGAAAGCTTTGGTAGCTGAGCACGCAACAAATAAATAATTAAAGTCATGTCTACGTGAATACTGGTGCCACCAAAAAGACAGAGAGAGCCGTGCAGTAAAATTAAAAGCGCAGCTTTATGCAGAGAAAACTTACCCACTCGTTCGATAGCGCTAGCTCGTCGGAAATGAAATCCTTTCCGGGCTCCCGCCGCGGAGGTTTTCAGACTAGGCAGGAAAACAGTTTAGCTGTCGGCGATGTCTCCTCTTTCGCAAGAAGTACCACACTATATTCAATTTTATTTCTGCAAAACGCCAACTGCTCTATTTTGCTGCGATTGCTCTGGATGACCAAAGGTAGCCCTCAGAAAGCTAAATGGTAAGCCAGGCTGTCAGGCGGGCGTGGATAGGGTTGTTGCATGAACCGTCGAATAAACTCCACTGGGACTGCGTTCTCCAAATTTAGCGCTCCAGCTGCGAGCACAGCTACCTTACGCGTGAAGCGTTGATTCGTTAGGTGTACCTCATAAACATAGTGTGCCATGTTTGTTAAGTCGGTTCAGAAGCCCATAGGCTATCCAACATAAACGTCACATGAGATCGCGCGCTGCAAAAGTGAGAAAAACTCGCCACAACATAAAATACCGAGGACTATGTTGAGCGAAGACTAAAATGCTGGCATCTTGGGTGTTGATAAATCGGACCAGCTGATTAGTTGCTATAATGTGCTGACGTGCGTGCGATAGGGAAAGACAACAGCTTTCCGTTGCATTCACATTGCTCGTGTAAACAGCTTCTTTTTTTTTCTGGCCCAACGTAGAGCTCACCTGTACAACCCACAATTGGCTGGAAGTTTTCATTATGACTTGCTGCATATATACTACACTTCTTGAGCAGTTTTTCTACTCTGACGCTGTCCAAGAAAGCTAGACTCCACTTGCACGTTTATCTAGTTTGCGTCATGAGCCCCGACGAAAGCAGGAGAACGAAAATTACGGAGGGTACTTCAGTAAACTTACGCGTCTGAATGCGAAAACATTGTTGTTTTGTTTTATTTGCTTTTTATTTTTTCTACTATAACAATTTTTCTCTTTCTTATGACACACCAACCCATTTGCTTACAGCTTTAACGAAACGCATACACTAGAATAATATTTGTTCGAAGCAAATAAACACGGTTTTGGAGCCTATGGGTCGTGTGCTCTCCTCGCCATCTTAAAATCATTTCCTCCACCATAGGAAGAACTTTTACTTCTCTTTGATACATTGGAAGTGATCTAATATTTTGGGGGCCACTGCTGTTGGTAAGGGCCGACGCCGGGTGTCGTTGGTGATCAGCCATACAATCCTTTCCCTTTAGTAAAACCAAGCTATGCAGGGATGGGCTCAAACCAGAGCATCGACCAACGATGAAATACAGGATTCTTGGTGGTCAATTTGAGCTGTGAGGCCAATGTGGAATATTGTAAGTTGCTTTATGGAAATTTTGAAGCTAATGGTCCGCTCTTCCAGTTCGTAGCAACGTCTTTTTTTTTTAAATTGGTACATCGCTTGTATCAAGGATCTAAGAATGTCTTAGAAAAACTATGGGCAACGCTTGCTAAGACTGCAGAAACATTAATGGCAAACAAATGCAGGTATGCCGAAGGCAAACCTGGGAATGTGTTGATCTTTAGAGTAGAACGTTACCATATATGAAGAGGTTCCGTTCATTAACAACTTTCCATGGAAAACTGCACTTGTCCAGTATTTCTGGGAATAGTTATACAAGGCTTGCGATGTATACTTGAGCTTGACAGTAAAAAGAAATTGCTTTCTTGAGCGACATATGTGTCAATGTGGTTGACTGTTGACATAAGATGTCAATGACTGACATAGCAATCAAAAATACTTACTGCTGGAAATGTGCATCTGTGCTTGCGATAGCAGACAATTTGTATAGCAATTTGGTTATTCAATTTTTTTTAATTTCTTAATTACAAAGTGGACACTTATTTTCTGTTCGCGGCGCTGTCGTCCTCTCTGGGTCTTGAGAAATGCATGGCGAATGCACGAAAAACACGCACACTGCAAAGCCTTCACCGCTTTCCAAACAGTCGTCCACTAAAAAAATCGCCACACATAAAAAAACAGGAGTGCCGGGACACACACTAAAATTTCTTCATGCCAGCCTAATCTGCCTAGTAACAATTATCT
This sequence comes from Amblyomma americanum, assembly GCF_052857255.1. Taxonomy (NCBI): domain Eukaryota; kingdom Metazoa; phylum Arthropoda; class Arachnida; order Ixodida; family Ixodidae; genus Amblyomma; species Amblyomma americanum. The sequence continues at coordinate 160,767,233 of NC_135500.1, read as the reverse complement.
AAATTGTTATTCCGGAGGCCCATAGGCCATCAGGCCTGCAACCACATGCATTTATGTAAAAAATTTCTCGCAGCTCATTGCCTCGACCTGACAAACCTAGCTGATTAACGACAGTGCGCGTTCACACTCCACGTGTACGGATCAGGGAAACAAAGGGCACTAGATAATAAAACTGCCCATGGGGAGCCAGAAAAGTATTCCTCACAGGTGGCGACAATGAGAAGTGTAGTGCATACTCGCTGCACGAAATAGGCGTCTCTTTTGCTCACTAACAGTTTAGAGGAGCGCTCATCAGCTCTGCTAGGGACAATTTTGTCACTACGAAAATTGTAGGATTTCATCTCCTGTAAACATGCGGCACAAGATACTCCAGTGTTGTTACTTGCACCTCACTTTCACACGGAATCTTTACCCCCCTAGGAGAATTCGAAGCGGGGGGGGGGGGGGGGGTGATTGTAAACAAAGACGCTGAAATTAAGAACAGCAACATTACATAAGCTGAATCTCTTACTGTTCATTACCCTACAATGTTTTTGAAGACAACTAGCTTTTTGCACTCTTTGACATTACGGTCGTAATTTTTCTGCAAAATTCGACACATTCAAGTGAACGCTACACCGCTCTGAGAATAACCGGATAACTGGTTCTACTGTATTGCGCCCAGCGAAGCACACTTTGAGTTGCTTAATTATCATAGATACCTATTACGTGAGTCACTGCGATATCCATAACAATATGCGAGATTTCGCGAAGCATTTGTAATTTAACTGCGGTAATGTTTGTCCTTTAATTTTATTTATCTATTTTGTTCTGGTAATCCGCCGCGTCCACTGGCACCTCGTGGCATTAGCGGATAGGTGACTTCGCTTCAGCCACAAGCGAAGGGTAAGAAAGCAAAGAATATGAATAAACTGGGGAAAGAATCAAAATCAAATTTTTATCTTATTTGTGGTCTCCTACACCACGCAGGTTATTCCTGAGGAGCATCTTTTTACTTTATATATGTAAACATTATTGCACTTAATCTGAATTAATTACAGGTATTGAAAATGCTAGTTCACCCCATGCTGAGCTTATTTAGAGAAAACTATACCCCCCCCCCCCCCCCCCCCCTTGAGACCTTTCAATATACCACGAGGTCATTCCTGCTTTATAAACACCACTTGCACGGGCCATAAAATCAGCCAAGTAAAGGATACTTGAGACAGTAAATATGAGGCCTGATAGCTGAGACTACGTGCTATTTTTGGCCCCATATCAGAACTAGACTTATTCGTGAACTTCCGAGCATTTGACTTCCAGACCCAGAAAATCAACTTCCACCTTAAGTCGTGAGCACTATAGTGCTTCCTACTAATACTGCGCTCTCCGACTGCAGCCTTGAACCTTCCGCTTCGCTGTGTCCTTCCAACTTGTGTATCCTACATCATGCTGCATTTCTGCGTTATATACACACGTCTAGCATGGCTAACCGTTTCAAAAGGGAAGCTTTTCCATCGGCGAATCAGGCACGTCAATGAAAATTGCTTTCTCTTCCCTTTCATCTTTCTTCCCTCTCTCGCCTACACCAAACCTATCATCTTTTTATCCTCTCACCCCGTTCTCCCCGTGCAGGGTCGCAAACCAACTTATTCATCCGGTTAACCTCCCTGCCTTTCCTCTTTCTCCTCCTCCTCCTCCTCGTGTCCATAAGCTGCACTAACTTCTAGACCAACGATGCCAGCTGCAGACCTAGCAATTCAGTTTCTCCGCGTAAGAATGGAAGCAACGCTTAAGCGTCTAATTTCATTTGCCTATGATATTTTTCCGCAGAATCATCTGCTTCGACTTTTAATTACGCTCGCAGTTAAGGCGCCGAACAGCCTTGCTCTGAAAGCTTAAGCACTGTGCGTTCTCAGAATAACACCGCGTGTGCTTTGTGTGGCACGCATATTCGATGAATCGCCAGGAGGGCGTAATTAAAGAGATTGTTTCCAAAGAGTCTGCGTAGTGTTTGCCAACCACGGCCTCTCAAGAATTTCGGAAGAGGGGTGTAGCAGTATTAGATGGTCGGTGATTAAAATTGAGCGCCTCTTTCTGGGCCGTTTGTGAGGGTGGTGCGTAGGATAAGTAGGAGTGCATCTGCAGAGCTGTTTGGAGTTTGTGCAAAAGCAACATATGAACGTTGCTGAACGCAGATGCATGCCAGATCCATATCCGCAGCTTGCTTGACCGGATGGGATACTTTAAAGAGCTTACTGTGGACAGGCTCAGTGAGATTTTGGTTTAGCGTGGTATGACACATCTTGCTTCAAACCTTAACTACGCTGCTTCGGCATATAAAACTGCTCTTGCGAAATGGCTACATTAGCTTTAGCTTCAACTAACCTTTCGTGGCTGCTTCCGCGGAAAGAAAAAAGCGACGCTGCTTCAGCGGTACGCAAGTAAACTCCGAGCTCAACTCGCTATGTCAGGCGGGGTCAGAATACTTCTAAATAGCGAAAATGTTCTACTTTAAAAAAAACATTAAAATGCCAAATCAGTGGAAGTTTTCGCGAAAACAGTTCTATTACACTTAGTCAGCAATGCCAGCCTAGTCAGAGTACAGACGAGACATTTATGCAGGTTAAGAAATTTTCTCCCTAAAAGCATCAAACTTGTCCTATACAAATCCTTGCTTCTCAGCCAAATTCATTATTGCCACCTTGTTTGGGGTACTACGACACTTTCTAATATCACCACATTACACAGAATACAAAAAAGGCCGTCCGTAGCATTCTGGACGTTCCCCACGACACACATACGCGGCCACTTTTCAAAAAACTGAATTTAGTTCCTATACCTGATATTTATGAGCAAACACTAATTCACCAATATAAGACAGGTATTAAAAGAAATAAAAATATGGTAAATACTATATCGAACTTAAAACGTAGATATGAGAAGCTAAATATGCGCAGTTGCGAACTCTGGGAGATGCCACGGGCAAGGACTAATTACACATACCAAATTTTGCGCTTTACATTGCCATCTTGTCTAAATAAAATTAACACTGTATAAGTTTCATTATTAGGTAGCTATCTTTTCTTTGTTTCCGCAAAAATGGAAGAAATTGCTTTTGTAACAGTGTATTTGCCGAATAGTGCATTGCAGTATGTTTTATGTGACCCATTTGTTGATATCATATATGTATAATGTGCAATAGTAATTAGCGTTAATTCCTTCGGGTTCAAGTGTACGTGTGTGCTATATGTACTGAATATACTTTCTGTTTCACTTGAATTCATTTTACACATATATGTAAGTATATATTATATATATACATTATGTCTGACACTCGTGTTATTGGGACTTAGGTAATTCTAGCTTAATATGTAATACCTAACCCTATGCTCTGTCACTGCTTGTTAAAAGGGGCTGCGGACCTTGTCAAGCCACAAAAGGCTTTTTGTTTTGCGGTCCTCAACATTGTAGTGTTGAAATAAATTGAATTGAATTGAATTGAATAGTTCAAGTATAAGCCGTTATTCTTTCCTCAAAAAATCTATAGCATGTCTATTAAGTTCCAAGGTGAAAAGATCTGCTACCACAAAAATTGTTTCAAGCGGCATGCCCTTACTGCGTTCTCTTTACCGTCAAGCGGCGATGTTGAAAATTATGGGACTAAAAAATTTGCCATTATTATCCCAATCAGAGCACGTTCTCAATAAATAAAGGTGTAGTTCAAGACGGTCGTACATTCCCTCGACTAATTGAAGACTGCGAACAATTTGTAGCACTTTTGACACTATTTGCTTCCAGCCCACCCACCTTCAGGAGCGGTGACTAAAACATTTCCCTTTCTCTGTCTGTAGTTAGATTGTAAGACCCCAAGTGCTGAACTGAGACTTTCTAATCAGCGTGTGTTGCGTGGCTTAATTGCCCAAGTGAGCACGCAGATTTTTAATGCTCTCTCTTTTTCACCTTGACTCTACTTCGCTCCACGCTGCTTTCGCGTTCTCTCGCTTGAGTTCAGGCAATCGCGCCTGCATATTATATCACATAAAGCGGCAAAACACAGTTATTGTTTACTAACTATTCGCTGCCTCGAATAATTCCCTCTCGTGTTGGACATGGAAGACTTACTGTGGTCCCACAGCTTCCATTACAGTTGGTGCCAAAAACTGTACAAAAGGAAGCATTTTCAAACGTACACGAGAGGACATGAGTTGCAGAAATTAACAAGGAGCTTTTAATATTGAATCACGTTTTCTCGATAACACGCGCGGGAAACGGTCGCCATTATTTATTCATAAAATTGCGAGTCTTGTTTTCACATAACATGAGGAGGCACGTTCTCAATGAATTGCTTTTGAATGTTGAAGATGAGAAGTGTGGCGGGAGGAATTCATTAGTTCGTGAAAATTGCGCCGCCGTCTTCAATGGATGATTCCCGCTTAATTATGAACGAACGCTTGGTCGTTACATTCTAAGCGCATTCGCGAGTTTGAAAGGCCCAGATAAGCCTTAGAAATGCCCAGAGCTTGTTGATGCCGCTCTGTACGGGAACACGCTCAGAAAATCATCAGGTTTAGATCGCTTTGTACTGTTCTTTTTCACGAGATTTTTCAACTTTGCAATATTAAGCTTTCGTGCCTGTGCTAGTTCGGCTGTGCATTGTTATGAAGCTCATGTTATGAAGTCTAAGGAATCTCTGAAAAATGTAGTAGAGTTGTGATTCAAGACTTTGAAAAAAGATGTTAAAGATTAGAAAAACCGCTGATTATACGCATCACTGACGAGTTCGCAACTTCAAAAACATTATATTAACGAAGTTATTCAACTCACACTCTGTCTTTCTCTTCCACCAAAGTCTTACTGTAACTGTTCATGCTCCAAAGAAACGCGCCGGGAAGCAACTTCCTAAAGTGTGCTTTCTTGGCACGAAATAAGGGCCGTGAACATTAGCGACTTCTACTGGGGCTCTTCATTGCAAATATATTTTTGCTCACTTGAAAGTAGAAAGCCCCGAGATACGAAGGTCGACACATTTTTGCCTATCAGTTTTTTCCGCAATAGTTTCGTAAGAAACGACCAGCTAATTTCACAGTTAACAAGGGCTCATACCGCGCCTCTTGGACGCCAACGGCAGCAATGAAGATAACAAAGCAGACAAACTGGCTGTTGGTGCATTCGTGGCCCTAGATTCTACGTTATCTTTCGCGTTCTCCACCAAAGCTGTGCAGGCATTTGCGGGACTCCCCCGCCCTATGCACCCTTCGCGCCTTTTGCTTTTAACCTTCTCCATTTTTTTATCGACCGGGAGACTCTGTTGTCATGCGACCATGAAAGGACGCTGAAAGATATCGGCTTTACAGTCGCATTCACGACAGTTCTTGCCTGCTTTTTTTATTTCTCAACCTCGCGAATTGAAGCAGAATCAGAATTCTTCTACAAAGCAGGCTAAGGGAACAAGGTATTCATATGCCAAAGCTTGTTTGTTTCCTCGCTTCACCACTCGTTCTGACGAGGTTCTTTCACAATGCGTTTTCTTTTTTACTCGTTTCTCCGTCTGAATGCTTTTGCTGAGCCATTTTATTTAATTACACTTGTCTCCTCTTGTGTACCATTTCCGCCCTTCCTTGGCGGCACACACGGTCGCGAGGGAGGTGCGCATCTGCTCGAGCAGTTGCCAGAATGAACAAGAAAAGAGCACGCGCTTTTTTCCGTTCCCGCCCTCGGGCAGGGGAGTTTGTTCAGTGACACGAAGCGCTGCTTTGCGTTATTTTATTTGTGTTCGCCTTTTTTGCTGTTCATTTAGTGGAGGCGTCCTTTCGGGTTGTGGGACGCGCTTCGCATTTAGCTGAGTTCCGCTGCCCTGAATACGCACTTTGGTTCTGCCAACTTCAGCACAGCGAGACAGGAGAGTGGGCTGACAGACTCAGAAACTTCTCGTGAGGTTGCGTTGTGTCCTCATTCATTTCTCGCAGTCGTGCTGTTGTCACCATTCCCCGGTGCATTTTATTTTAATTTTTGGATTCAGTGCTCACCGACGTCTTTGTGTTGCCATCCAAGCTGCCGTGAACGAAATTCATGCTAAACTTAACCAAATGTGTGCACACTTCTGGTACTGCGCGTTTCTTTGTCTTGTTTTTCTTGTTGCATGAATTCAGGAAGAACTCATTGCTCTACAACTTATTCTGCTAGGTTTGCCGCTTGCGGTAATATTTTACTATACTTATCAACCTTTTCTCTTTTTTTTTCCTTCCAGGTTGTAGGCGTAAGACGAATGATTTCATCATGTTATGGACATTACGCATTTCTGTGAGCAAAGAGAGAAGTTTGTTGAGTAACACACGTTGTTGGTGCATTGTAATAACAAAATAAACCAGCCAAAAGGAAGTTTGTTTTAAGGCTAACTCATCAACTAAATAATATTGATGCCCCTGGTAATTCTTTGATTTATGAGAATTACATTATCTGAATCATCGCATTCGCAATAAAGCCAAATGCTCACGCACAAATAAAGCTTGCTGAGTGCAAAAAAGGCACTAAAATTGTGATTATCAACCAAGAACAAAAATATCTCAACTGTAAGTAGCCTCACAAAGCGACCAGGACTACGTCTAAATACGCGCAAGTAAAGACTGTGGCAAGAAAATTGGCGAAATTACGTCCGAAAGACAACACTAGTTGTTAACAAGGTTTTGCCTTGATCGTTCTCCTAAAAAAAATTTAGAATCGGATCCTTGGTACTCGTCGAATATCTCCAGTAACAATACGAACTTAGAGGCAAAATCGTGCAGTCACATTACGGTCAATATTAAATTATTGAAGATTAACAAATTAGCGCATACCAATAAGCTCTGGAGGTATTGAGACACGCGATCAAAGAAAAAAAAGCTTCGAATTAATCTCGATGAGCTGGGCGTCTTAAATGAGCCAGAAAATTTTGTTCCTTTTATGCTTTTGCACTCCAAGTCAGTCAAAACGCCGCTGCTGCGGCCAGGGTCGATGCCTATACCTAATGTTCTTCAGCTAAGCACCATAGCCACTCAGTGAGGGCTGTGATATATATATATATATATATATATATATATATATATATATATATATATATATATATATATATATATATATATATATATATATATTCTTACGTCGCAGACGGGAACTAGCTATGCGCTAGACTTATCCAGCCAGCGGAAAAACAAGCGAACAACATCTGCTCTTTGTATTCTCAATAATACTAATGGACTAGGAAAGAAGTGTGGGCATTCCTCTTTGGCTTGTGCAGTTTCCGCGGGTCTCAAATTGTATACCAGGTGTTTGAAGGAAGACTTTCGAAACATTTCAGAAATCGTCTTTTGGCGTAAAAATATGGCTTTTGTGGTAGAGTATTACCAGTGTTGGCGCACACCGGATAGCCGGGGAATCGTTTTAATTAGTAAGCTGGTTAGATCTTTTTTAATAAATAAACTTTTTAACTACTAGAGTTAGGCTCCCAGTTGCAATTAGAGTTTTGTACCCAGTCGCTAGTAATAGAAATACCAATTTTTAGAATTTAGAAAACAGGATTATGCTTGTTGCTATGCCTCGACAAAATTTCGCTTTTTTGGCTAGTTAAGTACACTTTGAGAGGTAGCTGTGACTGCATGCTTTCGAAAGCGCGTGTATTTTCGCACGATTCATCCAAATTTTGTACAACTACAGCGGCGAGGATAATCGCGTTTTCAAATCTCTAAAACCTGATATGGCTATTAGTAACGTATGGCTGCAAATCTGTAATTGCCGCTAGCTGCTGTAATAGTTATAATGTTAATTATCAGAAATTAGTCACCCAGCTTACTACTTAAAACGATTCTGTGGCTTCCCGCTGTCCGTGAAAACTTGTAATACTATGCCATAAGAGCCATATTTTTATCCCAAAAAGCCTGTTTTTGAAAATTTTTGAGTCTTCGTTGCTACACCAGGTATATACTGGTACTAAATACCGAATTAGGCGTAGTACAGAGCAATAATAATTGTGTGAGAAGTGTTCTAGAACATAATTCCTGTGCAATCATCAAATTGAGCACAGGTACGCAAAGTAAAGCATGAAAATATGAGTAATAAACAATAATCAGTATTGCGGCGCACAGAATATCTCTAAAATGCTTCATTTCATTTATAGGGTTTTGTGTCCCAAAGCGAGTCAGGCTTTGAGGGTGAAGGGTTCCGCAAGTTTCCGACCAACTGAGCTCCTTTAACGTGCACTTCTATCGCACAGTACACGGACCTCTAGAATTTCGCTTACATAGAAATACGACCGCCGATGTCAGAATCAAACCGGTGTCTTTCCAATCAGCAGCCGAGCACCATGACCACTGAACTACAGCGGCGATTCCAAATTGCAAACGCCGTAATGAATTACAAAACACGGAATGAGCAGCCATACAAACAGCAACGGCTTGAACGCGTTTTCGAGAGAGCACTCTTCCTCGGAACATTTTCAGACCTGGATCGCTTGCTTCGCTTTTCGCTTCCATACATGCTTCCTTCATTTACGTTTTATATTTTAACCGTTCATTGCTCTGGCGCAAATAAACGTGTAAAAAAAATTTAGCCGCCAGAAAAAATGCCGCAGTGACAGGGAAATGAGCTGTCCAGGGCCATTGCAGAAGCATTCGTTTTGAGGCAGTTCCAAAGCCACAGGGAGACTATCAGGTAAACAGGCTTCCTCGGGCTGCCGTTCAGTACATCTTAACAAGCAGGACGAGGAAAGGCACATAGAGGAGGAGGAGAAAGCTAAAGCGCGTCGTTACAAAATGTCTGCGGGGATCTCAGAAGCCAGGAACATGAAATACAATAAAAAATTGTCAAGCTTCATTTCCGTTACCATTTCTGGAAATGTTCGCCAGAGCAATCATAAAAGCTAAGAGGCCAGGATGGAAAGACAGAAACTATAGACGTGTACTGCAAGGCGACTCTCTCCGGACTTCTGCACTTGTTTGGTAGCCGTCTTTCTTCCTTGACTAACTACGCCATTCGTCAGAGACAGAAATGTCCCACGCATGGCTGCGCGTCCAATTTCGGCGCTAGTCTCCACAGGTGAACGGAATAATGGAAATACCATTATGAACTGTAAAAAGGAAAGAAATGAATTGTAAATAAAGGGCATTAAGGGTTTCTGCAATTTCTGCAATGCCCGCCTGGCCAAACAAAAGATGACAGGGGATAGCAGCAACGAGCCAACCAGTAGAAGCGACAGGATTCGGGTTATGTTTCGCTTAGGCCATGCAGAGATACCATTTTTTACTTGTCCCAGTGCGTTCGTTGTTGGTTTTGTTACCAGGTATATTGTGTACAAAGTCGCTTTTGAGCTTCGTGTCACCAGCTTGGTCCATTCACCTGCCACTCGGTGTCCAAGCTGTTCTATTCTCGAGCTAGACTTCTGGATTTGGTCTGGAGGCCGGGGTGACACCGTTTCAACGATAACGCAGCGAAAAAATGCGCGCTGAAAGGGAGTTCGGGGCCAGTTTGAGAACCCTAGTTGTATAGAATCGATGGCGAATCTTCAACTGCACCATATATCATAGCCACGACTCGTCACATGGAAATCAACTTACAAAGAACGTTTGTAAATCTTTTAAATGTTCTCTTGTGTATTTGTTTTGTGAGGACACTATTTTGCGGAGCGGTCTTTATTAGCGCTCGAACGAATAACCAGCTAGATTCAAGGGCAGTACAAAGAGATTATGCTTAAAAATTACGTATAAAAGTGAAGCTTGCGTGGTGCGCTTACAATTGATTGTTTATTCAGAATTGTAAAATAATTTATTATTTTCTGACTAGTGTCTAACCAACAGAGACAGAAGTATTTGTAAGTAAAGTAACAAAAGGGTAGTTTAAAGCGGCCTATTTGCACCAACAACATCACAAGGAAAAAAGGAAAAGAAAGGCATAACAAAATTAGCAGTTGGAGAAGGGTCACCAAAATGACATACGGCGAGTATTGCTGAACACAAGAAGTGCATGATTTCGTACGCGTGGGGTTTCAGGTGGCCAAAGCAGAAGATATACAGATACAGAAGAAGGAATCGACCTCCTTAAAACAATAATAATAGTCACAGAGAACAAGAGAACAAAATGAGATCAGATCGCAGAAAAAGAACTAATAATAATAATAATTGGTTTCTGGGGAAAGGAAATGGCGCAGTATCTGTCTCATATACCGTTGGATACCTGAACCGCGCCGTCAGAGAAGGGATAAAGGAGGGAGTGAAAGGAGTAAGGAAGAGAGAGGTGCTGCAGTGGAGGGCTCCGGAATAATTTCGACCACCTGGGGATCTTTATTGTGCACTGACATCGCACAGCACACGGGCGCCTTAGCGTTTTTCCTCCATAAAACGCAGCCGCCACGGTCGAGTTCGAACCCGGGAACTCCGAATCAGTAGTCGACAGAAAAAGAACTGCAAATCTTAATTTCATGGCATCCCCGAATTTAGGCGTGAAGGATCCGTGTAACGACGATAGCGCGCGAGCAGGCTCAGTGAAAGTAGGCTGTGTGGTAAATTGCATCACGTACACAAGGCCGGCTTCTTTGGAAGAAATGGGGTTTATAACTAAGAAGACTGAACTGCCTCTTCCTGCTAGGTTTTCTTACCTGAACTGCACTTCTTTAACTTCATCCCATCTGCAACATTTTGCCACATGCTCGCTGTTCAGTGTCGCTCTTATACTCGTGCTTCTTAAAATTTGTTCTTTGCTGTTTTGTTCAATAAATGAAGCAACAGTTAATATGAAATGTATAAAATCAATGTAGCGCACTCTAAAAAGAACAAAGAATAAAAAGTGGTTGAAAGTTTCGGTTGTTGCGTGTTTCACGCTACGAACAAAGTTTGATGAAAATCCACTTAAAGGCTGATCTCAAGTTTGAGAAAGGAACAAAACACTGAAGGTTGGTGCTCCTTGAAGAGCAAAAATGGAGGAAAAAAGAACAAAGGAACCGTTTTGTTTCGGTTGAACAAGAAGTGGTTCCTTCTGCAGAGAGGAACCCGAACAAACCGTTGGTCGAAGAGCATTGGTCTTGTTTGAATTTTGACTAGTAGCGATTTAATGGGAAAGCTGTAAGGAGCTCAGGAGGTGAAAAAGCCAGAATCGCCACAGTCTGAGGTTGCCGGGGCTCCGTCGCATCGTTCCCGGTTTAAATGAGGTGAAAAATACGAGCAGCGCCAGCGGCGGAGTCCTTGCGCAGCTGCTCGGTCGGCGCGCGGAGACGTTCTACACAAGATCCGGCGCGCCGCGCCACCGCCCCAGGACAATGAATACCTCCAGGGATGTATCTGTGAAAGCAGAGAATCACTGATTCCTCATATATATGGGCAAATTCATTAACGCTATCACGTCATACACTTAAGGGGGGCTTAAGTATCCACTTTAAATTGCTGCTATCGAAGAGGAATTTTTTTTATTGATTAATTGATTGGTTCACCAAAGAGTGTGAAGCATATTTGAAGACGATTAGAGAAAAATGTGTACTTACCATTTCTAGCAGACAAAAACACATTGCGCCTTTAGACTGGACCCTGAAATACGCTCATTTATTGACAGTTTATGCGCGCCTATCATTGAGCATATAAAAACTCTGATTTTCATCGTGGTGTGCCCTAAACACCATTTCATAATTTACGCGCGGCTAGGGTGTTGTGCGACTGCAAAGTGGTTAAGGGGTCATTGCCAGCCATGGTGGCCACCTTTGGATTGGAAGTAAAATGCAGATACATTGGTGAATTGGTATTTTGACGCACATTAAATAGCCTGAAGTAGAAAAAGCTAGGGCGCTAGTTCTGCCAAACCGCGCCATATATCCGCCGAATCCTATTGGCAGGTAAACATTTTCTAATCTTACACGTTCTCTAGACTACTATTGTAGAGGCGGGGGTGAGTTGGCGTTTCATCACTAATGTATTCTGTTAGAAAAACCACTCACTCCCAAACAATTTGACGTGTATCTGTATGCGCCAGTAAGAATGATCCCTGTGTTTTGTGGCTGAGCCGCTGTCGAAAGTCATGATCAGCACCATAGAATGTGCTGGTTGAGTAGATTGAAGGAAAATTGAATTGCTAAGTTCGACCAGTCTGGCATGCAAAATTATGGTTACTAATATAGATTGGCATTGAATAAAATGGTGCCAACTTGTTAGCGTCCATGTCACTAAAGAAGAGTAATGAAGAAATCCTAAGCTTATCTTTCTCTCAGTTTCAAAATTTCCAATAATTTCTGGAGATATCCTTGAATAAACGCGAATTGCAGCTGCAGCTTGGTAGTTGCTAAATGCTGACTAGTCGGACAGTTTAGCCATTCCTTGCAGCAGTGTATACAGACTCTTTTCTTTATAACGTGCAAAACAAACAAAAATAGGACACAGGACACAAGGATATGGATATCCACAATTTCAAAGCTTCTATTTCAAAAAAAATAAATTGACTTGTGGCTCAAACCTTTAATCCGAGTCAAGTTTTTTCTCTTCCTAGATTTTATTTGTGGTGTTCCAGCACGCTCTCTACAAACAAAATATCGGGCAGTAAGTTCAGTGGATGTGCAGGCACTGTGTCACCCTGAAGTATGAAATAAAGATTTTCGCACCCCGAAGAAAAAATACAGTTGCGAAATATCTCTTAATGTTGTCTGTTTATCAACCGTAGCACTAACAAGTAGTCACTCAAGCCATCGCATCATGTTAACTTCTAGCAAACATCTATCAAAGAACTATAGTCAGACGGCAGCTTCAAGTGCCCAATAATTCAGTGAGGTTTATCCCTGCAGTAACGCGAATTTCAGAGGCAGCTAGGTAGCTGCTAAATATGACATTTTCAGAAGCGCTAAAACACCGAGGACGCAGAGGGAACAGACAGGGACGAGCGCTACTTCCAACTGTTTATTTCGTAAAACCGCAAGTTCTTTAAACAGTTTTCGAACGCTTTTATGACACGGCAGTAAACTACACGTGCGAGAATACACAGTATAGCTACCGAGACTAAAAGAACCAAGGAGATAAGTGCACGATTACGTTGATACCCTGAGGAAGGCAAGTTCTTTTTTTGACAATGAAATGGACGGTGAGCTTACACAAGTGCTACCCAGTGATGCTATGTTCTGTGCTTCTATAATCTCTCGGGTTAGTTGATCACGACTACGTCCGATGATGTGGCACTGATTTAACAATGGAGCACAATTGCGGCACTTACTGCAGTGAATGGCTAGGTTGCTTCCGAAGGAATTTTTAACATTGTTGTTGTGCTGGCGTAGCCGGTCATTGAGACAACAGCCCGTTTGCCCAACATACTTTTTGCCACAAGATAGAGGGATGCAGTACACAACACAGTCTACACAGTCCACGTACGCTGTTTGGTGTTTGATACCACATAATTGTTTGACAGAAGAGTAGGGTTTCGTCAGCTTGCAAAGCTTGTTTAGCTTGTTAGGGGCCGTGAAAACAACTCTAACATCTGCTTTCTGCGCTACCTTTTTTAGGTTGTGTGAAACAGTGTGCACGTAAGGGAGCACAGCAACCTTGATGAGGAAAACTTCTCTGTTCTGTGCTAATTCAGGGCATGCTTCATGTGTATGTTGTCTGTGCGTATGCACATTCTCCGTGGCTCTGCCTTTTTATTTTTAACTTGCACATCTGGGCGTCGGGCCCCTCTTCAACTAAACTCGTAGCTTTTGGTCCTAGACACATTCCGTGTATTTCAGTACAAAAAATAAACATCCAATTAAAAAACAAGAGCTAGATATGACTGCTCATGATGATCTACCTTACTTTCTGCAAAGGGGACGGCATCCCTTTTTTAGTGTGAGAGCACCACTTCACATGGTCTAACCGGCTCACAGAGTTTGTGTGAAGCTTGACCTTGAAGGTGGTCTTCACGAAACCTAGCATAGCAACAGCCAATGCAGAAATAAATTAAATATTGCCGCGACAGGGTTTAGAACCCACGGCGGCACGAAGAAATAAGCATCGCTGGGCATGCACTGTACGTGAGCACTATGCTATCGTCGCAGCAAAGCACGCCTTGTGTTAAACTGCAATACACTGTCGCTCTGTGCATTGCACATCGTCGTCTTCATCAATTTTCATCTGAGGCGCGAAAAATTCAGATCAACTTAATCTCGATTAGACCTTAATCAGAGTCTAATATCGTCGCCAGGCGTGCCGACGATCTAGCAAAACCATGTGCCAACCAGGCTGAACACATCCTTCGGCACGTGTAATCGGTTTACTGCGTTAAAACCCTACCACTTTTTTTCTTTGTCACAGCTTCCACGAGCATGCTGTGTACGACATCCCCGCTGAGATTGACTACATTCTCAAAAAGACCCAAAACGAGGACCTACTGTACATTGGCATGTCCCAAGGTACCCTTACGTTCTTCACGATGCTGGCCGAGAAGCCCTGGTACAACGACAAAGTAAGTCGGCGAGAATCTTTACACACCGCAAGAGTCAGCAATTTCCCAATGCTAGCCGTCTGTGAAATAAGGAGTGTCTCAGCGAAGCCCGCCAGGTGCTTTCTGGGGTATAAGGATCGCTTTTGTAGCATTGTAATAGCTACCGTGGTGGATGTCAGAAAACAGCTCAATCCTGGTCAGTGTTAAGTTGGTAATCTAAATTCTAATAGATTTTTAAAGCATTTCTAACTGGTTGGAAATATGTTTATAGATTTTGTTAACAATTTAATTATGAAAAGTGACTCTAAAGGCCCCCGAAGGAGGATATTACAAACATGAAAAGGGGAAGGGCAGTATATAATACATAAAATACTCTCAAATGCGTTGTGTAGCTGCAGATTTTATGCCAGTATGCTAGCTCCCCCTACCCAGCACTGATTAATCAAATTGTTTCGCGCCACAGGAAGAAATTTGTGTGAAGAAAAAGCATAAAAGAGCATAGCGGGAAACATAGCATAATAATAGCGAGAACAAAAAGATAAAAAATGATTTACTGTCCGTGAGCAGTGAAGACTGCTGAATCAAAACTACGATGGAAGCGGGCAGTTTTCTGTGCAGCATTTATATATTTTTTTTGTGACAAGAATTCATTACATAAGTCATTCGAGCCACTTTGCGTATGCTATAGAAAAATGATTGAGACTCATTCTAATGGAGAATCGCTTGACTGCGACAATAGTTGTTCAGGCTCATTGCACGTTTTAGAAGCGAATAATTTGCTGAGCACGGCAGTGGTGATGAGAGTGAGGACCGCGACAAAAGGCAATAACAGTCTGAGTTCGATGTTTCCAGCAATATAAAATAATATGCGAAACAAACGAGACTACACACTGCGACGAAAACAGGCCGTTGCCAGGCAAAATGAATGATGACGATGACGCTTATGAATTGCAAGCAAGCAAGGGGAGGTTGCCAAAGAGTACCATGGCGCAGGGCCTTTCGCTTTACACGAGGCGATGTCAAAGACCTCCTTTAGAAACATTTCATCTCAAAGAAGCCGGACACCACTCCGGTGGAAGCGTTCTGTATTCAGACAAAACTGGTGGGTATACCCTACGGGCGAAGTAACAGAGAAAGCAACTGCACTGCAATTGCCAGATAAAAATTGCAAGTTAAAAATAAAAAGGCAGAGCCACGGAGAATGTGCATACGCACAGACAACATACACATGAAGCATGCCCTGAATTAGCACAGAACAGAGAAGTTTTCCTCATCAAGGTTGCTGTGCTCCCTTACGTGCACACTGTTTCACACAACCTAAAAAAGGTAGCGCAGAAAGCAGATGTTAGAGTTGTTTTCACGGCCCCTAACAAGCTAAACAAGCTTTGCAAGCTGACGAAACCCTACTCTTCTGTCAAACAATTATGTGGTATCATACACCAAACAGCGTACGTGGACTGTGTAGACTGTGTTGTGTACTGCATCCCTCTATCTTGTGGCAAAAAGTATGTTGGGCAAACGGGCTGTTGTCTCAATGACCGGCTACGCCAGCACAACAACAATGTTAAAAATTCCTTCGGAAGCAACCTAGCCATTCACTGCAGTAAGTGCCGCAATTGTGCTCCATTGTTAAATCAGTGCCACATCATCGGACGTAGTCGTGATCAACTAACCCGAGAGATTATAGAAGCACAGAACATAGCATCACTGGGTAGCACTTGTGTAAGCTCACCGTCCATTTCATTGTCAGAAAAAGAACTTGCCTTCCTCAGGGTATCAACGTAATCGTGCACTTATCTCCTTGGTTCTTTTAGTCTCGGTAGCTATACTGTGTATTCTCGCACGTGTAGTTTACTGCCATGTCATAAAAGCGTTCGAGAACTGTTTAAAGCACTTGCGGTTTTACGAAATAAACAGTTGGAAGTAGCGCTCGTCCCTGTCTGTTCCCTCTGCGTCCTCGGTGTTTTAGCGCTTCTGAAAATGTCAAATCTGCACCAACTAGCCCGATCCGCTACCCTTCTGCTAAACATCCTGATGGCAGTCGGACAGTTTAGCCATTCGTTGTAGAGGTGTATACAACGTGTTGTTTATGACTACAAACTAAAAAATAAAGAAAATTGGGTTTTTGAGGTAAAGAGGGGCGTTTTGTTGCATATAATACTAGCTTAAACTGACGTCAAAAAATCCGGAGAAATATGCTGTCTAGTAAAGTTGTTACAAAATTAAAATAGTTATCTTTTCAGCTAATACTGACAGCCACCTGACTACAAATAAATATTTGTAGCAGGACGTTAGTAATAGCCATATCCGTTAAGAATTTCGAAATCGCGATAACTCTCGAAGCTGAGGCAGAAATAAATTGCGCCATTTCTAGCGTCATTGAAGAACTCCGTACTTACGGGCGGCGAATAGCGACATCAATCAAGTAGTCACACCCCATGCAGCACATACCAAGCGAAAATCTCAGCTGCGCGCTGCAATGCTCCCCTCTCCTCGCCATTTTGCTGCTCCAGCTCGAACGGGGCAGAGAATGTCACGTATTACGTGCGTCACGGAGTGGCACAAAATGGCTCAAGTTATTCGCCCAGATTAACGGCGAGGGCGATTCCGCTTTCAAAGTTCTAAAATCTTATATGGCTGCTACTAACGATTGGTAATAGTCAAAAAGTTAACAATAGAATTTAGTTAATCACTTTACTAATTAACATGATTCTGCTTTTTTGGACATCCGTCAGCACCGGTATTACTATGCCGAAAAAAGCTTCTCTCCACCGCAAAAATTCTTAAAAAAAAAATTTAAGCCTTGTAAAAAAGTATACGCGGACGAAACACAAAGGTAGGATGTAGGGTAGTTGTTCCGCACGCATCCAAGTGTGTGTACCGCGCAACCAAGCACTGTTGTTGATATATGTTTAAATACGGCGCCTCCCGTGGGACAGGCACAGATGCTGCAAGAAGCGATGACGTTGCCTTGATGTCGTGTGTGATGTCACTGAAACCAAATAGCGTCAAACGTTGAGCCTCCTTTTCTCTCCCCCTTTCTTTTCCTGGTCGTAGTTATTGTTACGCAAACGTTAAAAAAACGCCCCAGAATGTATATCTAATAGCTGTTGCTCTAGAATGTTAAGCTGACGATTGGTTACGATTGATGATCGCAGGAATACAGAGTGCGGAAGCTCACTGGGCAGGGCTTTCAGTGTTACTCATTGGCCACGACGTAGGCTTTTAGTGAAGATATCTTACGGTTCTCGGCTGTCTCTACTGAGCGGTAATCTTAACAAAACGACCTAGAATAATTTTAGTGAGAAGAGAGACATGTTAAAGCAACAATTAAATGAAGTATCTGGCTAGAATAATTACTTTGATGAAGAAATCTTATTGCTCTACCCCCCCCCCCCCTCTTTTTCTTAAAACGGGAAAAAGGTTTTTCCTTGATTACATTTGTCTTTGCTGAGGATTTGAAAAGAGTGACATTTTTTGCATATTTTCCTCAAATTTATGCTATACCTAGAGGAATAAACGTGAAATGCATATTTTTTGCCCAGTATGAAGCTGTCGCTGCCAAAGTTTGGGCTAGCTAGGCGTAAAAAAACGCCACAGATAGACGTTGCAGAAGCCAAAAGAAGAGCAGGAAAATGAATTAGTTGATCAGAACCTTTAGTTAAGGCTGAAGACGCCCAGAAAGTACATTAGTGCTCCCTGAGATGGATAAGAGTAGGGCTTAAGATGGAAGGCCTAATGGGAAGCGAGGTAGAGGTAATCTATTTAGAGGTACCGTCACAGGTCATGAGACTGGTTAGTCGTGTACAGTCGAACGGGCAGCGAACAGACGAACGGCATGTAGACGACGAGGAAAAGCCAGCAACTTGGCAATAAGCCGCTTTTCTCTTTAGCCGCCAGAGGAGCGCTAACGTCTGCGTACTGCAATGTCTAACCTTAGATAACTCCTACACGTATACCGCGCAGGCATTACGTTCACACACTGCCTGCCGCCAGGTCACCTCTCCCGGCTTTCTTTCTTTCCCTCTCACGTCATGTCCCCCCCTCCCCCCCCCCCCCTCCCCCCCTGACGGCCCCCGCCTCGTGTCTAAGGAGCGCTGGTCGTACGTGACTGCCAGAGAGGCGAATTACAGATCCGCTCAAGTGGAGAAGCGGGAGGTCACGCTGTTCCGTCGGGATTCCGTGGCAACGTCTCTTTCGCGCATAGATCTCGGTAAGGGCGGTTCTGACGAGAACCGAGGAGCTGAAGCTAAATCCTCTGGAGATGGCCGTCACGATTGATCTCCTTCGGGCGCGGATACAAGCGAGGATACGTCTGTCCAGGTCTGTGGTTAACGGGCACTAGAGCAAGTGTAATAACGCCTATCGCGGCCAGCTTGGAAAGATGAAAGGACCCGATCAGACATATTGCGCTCTATGAGAGAAGGGCATAGAAACTCGAGTATTTTAGGTCTCGCCGGTGCGCCTACCTTCTGTCAGCAATCAAATTCGGTAGACGGCGTGGGTGTACAACTTTAATTACTGCTATTCTACCTGTAATATGACCCTGACTTTATCATTAGTCACCTGTAATGCAGTACGGTTAAGTCGCTGTGGATGGCATATATGTGCACGAGGACACTACTGAACGGCAACTGAAGCTCTAAGGCACTCGAAAATGAATGCTATTATTAATGTTACATGTGCAAACATGAAGTACCCTCTTAAATAAACACTAAAAGAGTTAAAGGAATCAATTTTTGCTTTCCTACTGCAAAGTGAAATTTTCAGTTCTTATTAATATTCATAGTACCAACTCGCCCAGTTCTCAGCCTTATCAGTTCTACCCGCAAGTAGCCTAAACACAGAGGTTAGATTGGGCTAAAGAAAAAACAATTGCCCTGCCCGCAACAATGTGTGACACAACGGGCTAACCACAGAAAGAAGAAAAATGGACAAGACGGTTGTCATTCTGGTAAAGCAAATTTCACTAATAGCCTGGATGGTGAGACATTTCGACGCCAGCTGGATGGTTTGGTAATCTTAGAATGCGTTTTGCCGTTAGATTGCCATTAGCGCTGCAGGTAAGCTGTAGCGAATTCTACGACAGCTCAAACGTTATATTGTTCAGCCCAACCTGTGATTGTCATTCTGGTCAATCAGCGTAAAACATAGCACTAGACTCATGCCTGACTACATTTCATTCCCTCCAATCAGAATGAGTGGCCTCTGGTGTGTTATGCCAACGACACTGACTCAAACTAAAAGGGAAACGTGGCTTTATGTGTTGTCGCTATAAATGCAGCCCCCACAATGCGCTGAGCCTGTACTCCAAAACATCTCGTGCTTACAGCTAATGTTGACGGTGGTAGAAAATACAATTTTGTTTCTATTTTTTTTTCTCAGGAGCGTTGCGTGTATGGGAGAACATTTCGCACGGTAAATGGAGTCATCGCAGCCAAAAATTAGCTTGTTCTCTTGCTAGTGAGAGGGTTATCAGCCTGAGGTGTCCAGTGGGCACAGAGTAGTCACCTGATCGGGGCAAGACTAGCTATAAAGTGCACTGATGTGTCTTCTAGGCTAGAAGATGTCTGGCGGAGAGTGAAGCGAGATTAAAATGACGTTTTTACTTCAGTCCCGACTAAATCAAATAACCGAAGCTTTCGTTAGTGTTTGCCTTGATTCCTGAGGTCATTTCTTCCTGCATGGAAGAAAACGTGGCAGGTGAAAGAATGTTTTTACTTATTTACCTAAGAAAAGAAGATCATGCAGGCTGTAGAGATTGAAGTGAACGCAACAAGAAAAGAAAACAGGCAGTGAAGCCTGGAGAAGAGTGTAGTTCAGTGTTAAAGGAACCCTTCGTTCTAAGAGCGTGAGCTCTTTTCCATCACGTTTCAAGATTTCATGGCATCTGCTACCATCCTTTATCACAGCGCCATCTGTGGCAGCAACTACTCATCACCTTTTCTAATTTTGTGAGGTATCCTACCACCTTGAGATTGAAGCGCCATCTGTGGCTGGAACTAGAAAACAGCGCATCTCGCATTTGTAGCGCCATCTACAATAGCATTGTAGAAACAACCATCTGCCCTGTGCCAATGATGAAGTGATGGTCCAACATGGTGGATAGAGGTGGAACTATGTGAGTATGACGTCAGGGGACGAATTGCGGCGTAGTTTCGGTTGCTCGAATCCAAGATGGCGGCTATTAAAATTGGTTGCGCCCTTCATCTCCCCCCCTCCCCCTCACCAAAAATATTCTAAAACTGGTAAGAAAACTATTCCGTTACAAGATCATTATACATGAACACATTCGTTCCGCTATATACTCCGACAACAACGGGCACCCATCTGGTGATAGTTGTACACCGAATTTGGGAGGCAAATAAAACCCATTGGGTTGTGGTATAGAAATAAAACTACAAGCAAATAATAGTCAAACAATGTATACATTGAATTACTAATTGGAGCGCTACCATAACGCACCGCAAGCCAAATTCTAGGCCCACCTCTACGCCCCGTAGGAAGCAAATTCTGTTTGGGACCTATCTTGAGAGAGTGCAACTAGACAATGGGTAAACGTGCATTGCAATTCCTCTGGTAGATGGCGCTAGGCGCCGATCATTCCGCTAGGCGGCGTGCGTGCACACGTAGCCGAGCATGGTGGCAATCCACCCCGTTTCAAAGGGTGTTACATCCCGTTTCTCGAGACGAGCGGCGCGTTCTTCTTCGCCTTCTTCAACTAGTAAACCGAGCAGCTAACGCTCGTTACTTCAACGTCATCCAGACGGTGGCGGCATTTTTATGAAAAAGACCATCTGGATTTTCATGTTCTTTCATAGCTTTCAACATGTTCTACTCGGGGAATTCAAACGCAATATATTTATGTAAAACTTTCATGGAAAATCATTAACTGAACCCTCCCGAGGGGTCTTAGTCCGGCGCTCCTTCCAGTCTTGCAGGCGAGGTGTGGCTCTCTCTACAGCGACCATCCTTCTTTAGACCCGCAAGCGTGTTCTCGTTTATTTTTTTCTCTCGTGTCCAAGATGTCACTAACTACGCACGACAGGCAGCTACAATTTGTACGCCGCCTATATTAACTTGATGATGATGATATCGGGTTTTCATAGCGCAAAGGCATCTGTGGCCAAAGAGCGCCACGGCACAATGTAGTATAGTTTTGCTCAAGGTGGGGTGAACGACCCATTTCCCAAGCATTTCACCCTGTTTAAGCCGAGCACCAGGCCAGGGAACGCTTGCACCTACTGTATCACCGGTGGGTACCGGTCGGCACTGAGGATGAGAGGAGGATGCTCCCGTATGAGAGGAGGATGCTCAACCACTAAGCCTCCGCTGCGGTACCTATTTTAAGGTTGAACGTGAGCGCTATGATCCTTTTAGGTAGCCTGCAAGCTTGGAAGCGATTTGAGGTTGAATGCGGGCACGGTCTTTTTAGCATGCATTTTCGACCTGAGAGCGGCAAAGAAAAAGCACAAGAGGCCAAGAGGAGAAATTTTCATTCCCTAAGTATGGGAATGCGCCATCTCTTGTCAGACCAACAAAAAACAACAAAATTCTTTACTCACCTGCGGTGACGTGCACCTGTGCGCTGACCACGGTCCCTATGGCATTGCTGGCTGAGCACCGGTATCGGGCCTCGTGCACGTCTCGCCTGAACTGGTCGGCGCGGAAGGGCAGGAACACCAGCGAGCCGTCGCCCTGGCGCACGTGCCTCAGCCGCGGAACGTCGGCGGCTTGCTCCCCATCTTCGGTGAGCCAGCGGATGGTCGGCGCCGGCTGTCCGCTGGCAGAGCACGGCAGGCTGCTGCCCGAGGAGTTGGAGAAGAGCAGCCGCGACGGGATCTCGCTCGTCAGCTGCGGGCCCTGGGCGTTGCTGCCACTCACACTGGTGCTTGTTAAAGCACCGTCGAGCACCGACGATGCAGAGACAGAGCAACATCCCAGATGAGTCATCATTGGGATGTGCAGGACCACTGCGCGGGAACGCCAAGGAGGGTATTAGGCCACCACTTGAGGAAATAAGGTAGCTAGTGTGGGTAGTTGTTGCACACAGAAATCTTTCCGAACACTTCTCTAGGAAGAAGATAAGGGTCCTGTGTATTCTAATTTTTCATTTGTCTGTCGTCTTTTCCGTTGTTTTCAGATTATTAACTTTCAGCAATCAACGTAAAGCTTTTTGTTTCCCGCAAATGTGCAATATATATGCACTCAATCCCCCGGCTTTATAAATCCAGCAAGAAACTTACCTGAGGTGTAACTTAGGTCCAAGCTCCAAATGTGGTATCATCAATTTTATGACAACGCTACCGGCATTCGCACATTAACTAGATTTTTTACAAGAAATCCACAATGAAATTTATTCCACTTCTTGCGAACCAGTTTTAACCACATAAAAATTTTAAGCACATAAAAAGCAAAACAGGGCATATAAGTTTCCAATCCAAGCTGGGGTGCTGTATGTTTTACGTGTAGCTATAAAATATAAATACCGCAGGTTTTACATAAACAGACCCTCGAGGTTAAGCTACAAGACAATCAAGAATAAAATAACTGGCTTGGGAGTTTGGATGTGCGGCGGCTATGTTCGGCTAACGAGCAGGAGGTCGCACATGTGAACGCCGGTCGCAGAGAGCGCATATCGATGCAGAGGAAGTTCTGAAGCACTTGTGTACTGCATGACGTCAGTGCACATTTTATACTAGAGGCCGAAAATAATCCGGCGCTCTTGACTACGGTCTCGCTCATAAGGGACTTGCGGCTACGGGATATTACCCCATATATTATAAAAATAGCAATCTAAAACACAGACACAATATCTTCTAAACTTTTTACTGAGATCTTGATTGGATGTGCAACGTTTTCTTCCCAATTGTTTCAGCGCATTATCTTATTAAACAGGCATTTTCTTTTTTATTTGCTATTCGTTGCTCTTTGTCTTATCTATCTTCTATTTTTTTGGCCCAATGTTGAACTGGGCATCCTCCGGATGCTAAATCATCTAGAGTTAGCAGCAGGCACGGTTGTATGTGTTTTTTGCGTCGTCATTTTGCTTTCCTCGAGTTCTTCATATATATTTCAAACTTTTTTTTTTCAAAACTTCCCGCTGCCGCCATCAAGGAGTTAATTATACACGCGAAATACTCTCAGTAGTGCGTAAAGGTCATACTGTCAGCCCCCGGCACACCATCAAGTCTAGCTTTTTTAACACCACTTTTCATTGTGAGGCCACTGTGGAATATAATTATGTGGTTTTGTGAACATGTTAATGGGAACAGTCTAAACTTCCAATGCATAGAAAAATCTTTCTTTTAACGTTTCTCCTGAGTCCGAAACGAGTAAAGACTGCCACAGAAAACGAATCGGGTGCTTTTTTGGACAATAAATAACTGAAATCTACAAGCATCGCGAAGTGCGAAGTGCGAATATATTTATTGCTATCGTAGAATCTTATGTTAATGAAAAAATTGCGTTAATGAATAATTTCTCGTATAAAAAAGGCACTGGTTCATATTACTTAGTAGAGGGACCTTTTCAGCGAACATTATAATCCCTCTTAGGTGATTGTACTTTCGGGTCATATTTCAGTTAAAGGGGAGCAGTATTTTTGCTACAAGACTTGTTTTTTCCTGCTTTCTCTTGCGTATGTTCTACGCACGCGTGAATGTGCGAAAGAAGTAGTCTTCGAGAGCTGCACATCGAAGAGCTACTTTCTAGTGACAAAGATGTTCTTTAGGTAAGGCTAAACCAGCGTGCAGGATTTTGAAATATCATCGACGAAATATATATGACTGAAAAAAAAAGACCATTTCCTTTCATACTGATTTTGCTTTTCAATGCCAGTTATATAATTTCTGACACGGGTAACCCTGTTTTCGCGATGCGATGCGCTATTGATTTCATTCTTGACAGCAGTTACTGCAGGTAAGAGATCTTGATATGGCTGCGTACTATCTCGGCAATCGGCGAAAAGTTAGTTTATTAATGAAGCCAAGGATAAAAGGGAAGCGCATCCGAAAGCGTGTGGCTCCGCCAGATAGTTCGGCCGCACGACGTCGAGCCTGGTAGCCTCGAGCTTTGCACTAAGCCGGATTGCTTCCCGGCGTATGTGGCGTCCATGGCGCTAGCCATGCAAGCTTCATGTAAGACGACGTGTCTAGCCAATTCGTTGTAAACTAGGAAACTGGTCTTCCATTGACTTTGCAAAGTTGAATGTTGCCAGTTACAGTTAATGTTCGCAATAATATTTGCAATGTGCCTTAAACTACGTTTATAACCCACTCACCATGTGTTAAGTGAACAGTAGTTCGCGCAACTGGTGTCCGAATTCCCCTGCGTAGGAAGTGAAGGCGTGTATGCAAACGAAATATGAACAGGACAGACACTCGGTATGAATTTCCTCTTTGGTGCGAGAAACCTTCTAGTGGAACAGAAAATGTTAGTTGATACTTAAGCGACTTTCATCCTAAGAAAATAATTTAGGCCTTGCTGTTTGCTTTTCAGCAAGTGTCTACGTCCATTTTTGTTCTCAGTTGAGTTCATGAAATTTTTTTCTGCCCAAAAGAGAACACAGAATGTTTAAGCCTATTTTGCTAGACTCCAGTCTTCTCGCTTAAATTTTTTTTGAAACGTACGTAAAAAGTTCATCCTTCCCAAAGCCAATTATCTCTGTCGAAACCGCCTGCGGTGAAACCAGCTTCAAAAGTTCCCTTTTACTGACTCCTTCAAAACGGAACAAATTATCTGCGTGTGGCAACAGGAAGTACAATTTGCACAGGAACATTGATACATTATTCTACTTGCACTTCCGCCAGGAAGTTAACATCTACGGTTCAAAAGCGACTGTTTGCCGACTCTCGTAGTAAGGGTGGAAGCAGGCTAGCAGCCGAGCACAGCTTTATTTTCTCTTTAAATGCTGCCTCGAGTGCAGCTTTTTGCTTTGTCTACGGGACGGTGAGATACTTCATGGCTGTAGCATAGAAGTGACTTTTCTTTTAACAAGGTGCTCTGCCGGTGACATACGAAGACATCCATACTTTCTATAATTACACGTTTTCAAACATAGCATTTAGGAATATGTTGTGGCGACACCAATTTCAAGTTCATATACAAGGGATTTGTGAATTTGTTTTGTCTATAATAAAGTTTCGTGTTATTGACATTAGCTGTGTAACGACTGTCTTGAGTTTTAAGAATATCCTAAAGAACTCCTCACTGTTTTTGGAGGTGTGAAAATCTGTAACAATTAGTGCTACTGCAAAATATAGTATTTTATTTATACCTGGCCAAGGCAGTT
The DNA here is from genome assembly GCF_052857255.1 of Amblyomma americanum. Lineage (NCBI taxonomy): Eukaryota > Metazoa > Arthropoda > Arachnida > Ixodida > Ixodidae > Amblyomma > Amblyomma americanum. Next base: position 160,741,549 of record NC_135500.1, on the reverse strand, counting down.
CTTGAGCGCAAAGTCGAGAGCATGACAGCAGCCAGTTTCACACACCTGAATGGTCTATTCCCGCAAGGTGAGATACGGGTTATCAGCTTGGATTGTCATATGGTCCTCACTGTTCTTTGGCAGTATGTAAATAACAACAAAGTTGGAATGGTACAGCTCTTACACATCGTCGTATACAAGAGGAGACTGAACATAATAATATGCACTTTTCGCCAGACCACGCTCCCATTAGTGCAAAAAATATGTTTTCGTTGTATTTTTCGCCACAGCGGCATGTATTCGCTTTTTGAAGATATCACATCGAATGTCCTCTGCCATTGCTTCCCAAGCAGAAGTTGCACCCGAGTTGCACACTCGTTGTTATATGTATTCGCAACCCTCCGCTTGGATTCAAGGCGCTGAGTGCTAGGCGTTACAAAGTCTCTATTCATTCGATAGCTGTCATAACTTCAACAGGATGAGCTCCCCAATAATAACTTGGGGCTTCAGTCGACTTGACTGGAATAGGCATGGGCTAAGCAACCATCGTACTGCTCGTCTCCCAAGCGTACTGGGCTAGCGAGATCGCCAAAATGACGAACGCCAAGTTCCCGGCCGATCCATCCAGCGAAGCTCGCCCCCGTGGGTCGATCGGCCATTTCACAGTGGCCCATGCGAGGAGAGGAGGTGCTTGTCATTGGGATTGCCAGGGTCCGCGCTATGCGATTCTCCCGAGCGTGATGCGAGGCGGCGGAAACTGCGCGGACACCAAAGCAAACACCGGCCGAGCATGGCAGGCGGGCTCCCCTCGTCACGCGAAAAAGACGGAAGACGTGGCTAGCGAAATATAGGAAAGGAGGAAAGTGGGAAAGCAATGGGAGGCAGGGATATGTGGACAGCGCGAAAGGGTCGTTCAGGTCTTGTGCGTTCCTTCTGCTGCTTCTGCTGCAGCGATGGTTTCTTATTGCTTGTCAGGTTGCTACCGTTTGCCGTTTTTGCGCCGAACCGCTCCGGGTAATCCTATCTCCGGTTTCTCCTTTCGCAGAGACGTGACGTGAAACTGAAGTAGCGCAGAGCGAGTGAACGAATGTGCGTGCAAGATTGCAGTCACCTAAAACGGATCTGCGCGTTTAGCAACCAAGTGGGTAAGTGGCAGCTGCGCGTCCGAGCTGAGAACATCGGTGACCTTATGCACTGACTTTTGTGAATTGAAACGAAATCTAAACAGAGAGGTAGAGGCGTGGCACTGAAGCTCGAAAGAACAAAGAAGTGTAGCTAGCGAGCTTAGCAGCGCTTTCTGTCCTGTAGTAAGCAGACTGTCGATCAGCTGCGCATTAATGGTAAGGTTAATTCAGAATTTAAAGACATTGCTAATCAATTCAATATTACATTTCAGAAATCATTCACTAAGATTTCTACCTCGGCATATCGCCCCAGCGTTAATGCCTGCCCGCCCTGTCTTAATATGGCGAATTTTGTTTTAAGCCGCAAGGGCGTACATGCACTCTTATTAAATATAAAAAAGCCGCCGCGGTGGCTGAGTGGCTATGGCGCTCGGCTGCCGGCCCGAAAGACGCGGGTTCGGTCCCGGCCGTGGCGGTCGAATTTAGATGGAGCCTAAATTCTAGAGGCTCGTGTACTGTGCGATGTCAGTGCGGCTTAAAGAACCCCATGTGGTCGAAATTTCCGGAGCCCTTCTCTACGGCGTCTCTCATAGCCTGAGCTGCTTTCGGACGTTAAACCCCCTTAAACCAAACCTACCATTAAATATAAAAACAAAAAAGTCAAGCGGCGCCGATGGCATTCCTAATGCTTTTCTCCATCGATACTCTGAGATTATTTTCTACTACCGTTACGTGATTTTGAATGTCTCACTTGTTCAAAGTTGCCGGCCTAGTTACTGCTTAGTCGCCCCTATTTCACTTATATGTACGTGTTGCAAGTTGCTTGAGCACATAATAGCTGATCATATATCCAACTATCTGGTATCGTTCATCTTCTTTGTCGAATTTCAGCACTGGTTGCGTAAACACGTGTCCGCTACAACACAGCTTTTATTCGTAGTTCATGGCTTTTCTTTGGCCCTTGATAATCGTGAAGAAATAGATGCGATTTTCTTGAATTTATCTAAGGCATTTGATTATGTGCCGCACAACTCGCTTATTGAGAGGTTAAAAAAGATTGGGATGCCTGACATTCTGATCGGTTGGTTGCAAGCGTACCTACAGAATCGCAGACAGTTTATTGAATGTGGTGGAATGAGGTATGAGTGTCTGCATGTTCTGTCCGGTGTTCCGCAGAGACCAGTGCTGGGACCGCTTTTGTACCTCATATATATTAATGATATTGCTCAAAATGTTGATGAAGATATCAGTGTAAAATTGTTTGCCGATGATTGTGTCATTTATTCCGTCATCAAGAATTCTTCCTGAAAGCGACTACTTACTGCCAATTTATGTAAACTCGCCGACTGGTGTGAACAAAGGCCGACGAAAATTAATTTCTAAAACCGCGTCAATGACAATTACAACTATAAAACATCCCCTACAATATGTTTAGAAGAGTGGAGATCAATATATGCATAAATGCAGTCACATCTATTAAATATCTTAGCCTGAGAATTAATAAAATAATAAATGGTATATGCATCTAAATGATATATGCTCGAAATCATTAAGGAAATTGTGCTACCTGTGCAGAAATTAAAAGGGTCCCCATCCAACGTAAAGCTTGCAGCATATTGCACAATGATTCGACCAGTCCTAGAGTACGCCTCTTTTGTATGGAATCCGTACCATGTAAAAAACATAGAGCGGGTGGAGCGCATCCAACGTCATGCAGCCAGGTTCATCGCATCCGATTACCGGAAACGTTCTTACGTTACTAATATACTGAGACAGCATAAGTTGGAGCCGCTCCAGATTCGCAGACAGATCGCCAGGTTAAAATTCTTGCACTTACTATATCATAACAAAACAGGATTGCCACGTGATTAATATTTACTTTCTACACCACAAAGATCATCAAGGCTTGACCACACAAAAGTGATATGGCCATACAATGGCAGGAATAAGCAGTTCCAAAAATCTTTTTTCCCATGCACAATCGAACAATAGAACCGCCTGCCTGCTTGGATTGTTGAATGTGCTTACATTGATACCTTTGAGAGTCCTTTGCAAACTTACCTTTTTTAACCCTCTCCTCTCTGGGCAGCACTGCTGCCTGCAGTATTTGGAAATAAATGAATAAATAAATAATGTAACTATTTCCAGAGCACACATCCCCAAATACTTACGCCCAGGGGGGGGATCAGTGTAAAGTGCAGAGAATGTCTCGAAAGCCGAGAAGCATTGCCTTTCTTCGGTCTTAGCCGGGACGGAACAAGCTAAATTCTTTTTATCTTTTTTTTTTGAAAGAGGCGGCTCAGGAGACGGCTTTAATACGCAGAAGTTATGGCCCATAGTAATCGGACTTTTCGTCTGCTCACTCGCACCATGCTTTTCGGTTTGTTTTGCGATAGCGACCTGTGGGACTTCCTACATGACGCGCATACTTAAATCAACGTGCATAAAGTGCGCCACCTATTCGCGATATTTACTTCGTGGCTTGAAGAAAAAGAGGACAAGCCACCAGCAAAAAAATGGCAGTGGCGTAGCTCCGCTACGCCAGGTTATACGTGCGAAAGCTAATGCATAGCTTGGTTAGCCTTGGATAATCTTGGTTGTAAGTCCAGGTTAGTCTGGTTGTCTGGCTAGTTGTTGTTACGTGTTTTCTCACGCGGTTGGTCACGTGACCAGTCGCACGGTTGGTCACGTGATGCGGTGCGACCACGGTGATACTGCGAGATCGTGGCCTATGTAGCTTTCGCTACAAAATTTTCCTGTGTTTGCGAGACGGAGATCTTCGGTTTTACTGCCTCTATTTTCTACAAGCAGCTATGGTATTGTCGTGTTCACACGACTGCGAAGACTATCGTGAGAATGATTATCGAAGTTCGGTCAGCTGCACGACATAGCCTGAACATATCACCTCATCAGATATAACGCAGTTATGCCGGATAATTTTTTGACAGTATATTTTTGGGGATTAAAAAGGTATGTGCAGATAAATACTCAGCACACTTCTGAAGAAGAAAGAAAACGCGTGTGATACCTTGAGCCAAGCGTTTCTTTCTCTTTTTACACAACTCACCGGTGCATTTCATACTAAAATGGGCTTAGATTTCCCGCTGCAGGCCTACTGCTGCACCTACCATAGATGAAACTCGCCTGAACACGCCTTACACCAAGGCGATGAAAGCATGCTCTTTAGCGGAGGTTTTATGAACGTCATGAAAGAATTGCAGCTTTATTAATGCGTGAATAGGCTGTTACTGGTGGTTAACGACAATGGTGTGCCATTAAATGCAATTTCGCTGAGTACGCTGCATTGTATCTCACAAAATAGATTGCTGGTGCATTATGCCAATCTTCAGAGTCGACCATCTCACATACATTTTTGGAAAGTAAGTCATTTATTCAAATTATAAAAGGAAGCGTTATGCAGTGCCATACGATCCAGAGACTTCAGCCACTTATGCTTGAAAGATTTCTTTATATTTCTGCACCTGCCCGGATGGCCCGGACGTCGTTTTAAAATTGTGATACAACAGTCAACGATGTATGTTACTGCTGTATGGTATGTGGTCTTAGATTCACAAAAAAGGCAGCAGTGGTTGGGTGTTCGCAGAAAGCACGAATCGAAGTTTCTACCACTGTGCCAGGGGTGGTGCACATTTATTTCGGAACGCTGCAAATCTTTTTCAGGCGTCTTAAGACGCTTACGAGGGGTTATTTTGTAGGACGTTGGTTCCAGATTCAACTTGGCCGATATTTCGGGACTACATTCAACTGCGGATGCCAAAAATATGAACTGCAAGCATATCATCGTTGAGAAACATTTATATTTAGCCTACAGTGTTTACTTTATCAGTTTTCGTCCTAAGGTAATTATAATAATAATTGGTTTGGGGGAAACGAAATGGCGCAGTATCTGTCTCATATATCGTTGGACACCTGAACCGCGCCGTAAGGGAAGGGTAAAGAAGGGAGTGAAAGAAGAAAGGAAGAGAGAGGGGCCGTAGTGGAGGGCTCCGGAATAATTTCGAGCGCCTGGGGATCTTTAACGTGCACTGACATCGAAAAGCCCACGGGCGCCTTAGCGTTTTTCCTCCATAAAAACGCAGCCGCCACGGTCGGGTTCGAACCCGGGAACTCCGGATCAGTAGTCTCAACTACATTATTTTCGGTGCAGGTTTCAGTTTCTGTGTTTGGCTTCATTTTGGCGAGTTTACGACTGTAAGGCTCTGCTTTTTGACGTTCAACTAAAGGGACTTACCTCCAGGACATGCACCCAGCTCTAAAAAATCGAACGTGGCACATAAATTACTTGCACCGCAAGCCCTAAAATGTGGCGCGCCTCTTTCCGTTTCCTTTCCACAAAAACATATTTCCGTCTTTTCTGTTCTTGTTGGCAATGTGTTTCACTCTTACATTTCTGTCGTACACTATCATCTACTCTCTGGATCCGCTCGTTTAAAAAACAACGAATACAACTGAAGATATCGCTAAGATTTTCCCTTCACCGGCACTTCAAACGTTGCACGACGTCACCCATCCCTTGCTGCAAGGCGAATCATTCGGTGCCGACGACGCGACCGGAAACGTTAGTTCGATGCAAGCTGTCACTACCAGCGGCTCTCCCACCGTGCGGTTCGCTCTCGCCCAGGGCTTATGCTACAGAGCTTCGGGATGTGTTGCAGGCTGAAGGTGGGGCCGGTGCTTATCGTGTGACGTAAAGCGCCACAGAATATTTTATTATTCCGGACGCTACTGCGAACGTTTTTTCGAACCTTACAAAGAACCCACTCTCTGGGCTTCCCTTAAAATACAAATGTACGTCGTGCTTGGAGGATAAGGGTTTTCGATCCTACAGGCGGCATGCGGTTGTTTTTTTCTTCTGCTTTTATTATTCTTTCACTGATGAAAAACAACAAATTTAAAGAAAATAGGTCCCCAATTCTCATTGGTCATGCTGACTGTTGGGTTCCCTCAAATATGTAATAATGAGCACCTTTTTCCATTGCCTTGACTGCTCAATAGCGGTGAAATCAGATATGCTTCATAATCTACTAAAGAAGAGAAACGAATCAAGAGAGAAAACATTCTGAAACTCCTTTCGATCTATGTTTTTGACGATCTTGATTCAGAAAGATGTAATAAAAAAAATGTTTGCAATTAGTGTTGTTTCGCAATATCTTTGGGGATGCTCAACACAGCTTCTCCTCAGAGCTCGCACTTATTTTTTCGTTGAAAGTCATTTATTATTACAGAAAACAAAGGAAGATCGTGCCTTGAAACAGAGAGATAGCGCCACTTTAATAAAACAAATAAACTAAGTTTAGATGCAGAAGCAATTCGCTAAGATGGTTATATGTGTCTGATAAAAAAAAGTGCCTCTTATGCAAACAGTTGCCGCAAGAAAAGCAGTGTTAGCAACACTGTAACCTGTCTCTCGCCTTTAATGCTTATTCTTAAGCTGTACAATGTCTTATGCTGCAGCAGTCTCTGCAGAAATTGCTAGAAAAGGAGAATTCCGCATGTGCGAAGTTTACAAGAGATGCCCAGACGTTACAGGCGCAAACTTTTCCAGTACCGCCATGTCCACTTTTGTGAAAGTTCAATATGCGTAAAACATCTTTCTGTCGTTAAGAACAAACTTGCCTAAAAAAGCACCCTCCTAAAATCTGTGGAAATGGGTGCTGGTAGTCTCAATTTCTCGCATCTTCTCGTAGTGTATGCAGAACTATACCGTGTTTTAGTTTTTCTACAACCCCTTCCGGTCTCCATTTATGATTATGTATCTCTACAACATCACTAAGCTCCGTGTACACCGTACTGCAGAAGCGATAACTGCAAATATCGCTCATTGCCATTAGGATAGTGTTTAGTGTGTGCAGGCGTGCGGGTATTCGAGAATTCGCGCAACGACAAATCAGGCGCGAAAAATTGGAGCGATCCTCTGAAATGTTCGCTTGTTTACGGTCAAAGCCACCGGCGGGTGGCCTTCATCTCTTTGTTTCTGGTGCGAGATGCAACCATGTTTTAATGGAACGATTGTAGCCACCGTACTGCTTCTACGTTATTAGAGATAATAGCAGGTAACTACCGCGTATTAGCTGTGTAGAATAAAGATGGCCGACAGCGATGCTGTTTCTGTTCTTCGAGGACCTCCGAGAACGCTTTTTGATAACGCCACCCCAAGTCGACTTCTTTTTGGAGCCCAAATCTCCTCAATAAAGAGTTCTTCTTCATAAGTGTTTTGCTATTTTCATGCTTCTCGGACTGCAGTCACCACCAGAGGACAATTTATAGCATTCCGCCAATCACACGAACCGCGCGCAAGCGACTTCTGTCTTGTTTTTTTTATCTTTCTTTCAAGTTCTCTCTTTTCCGCCGCGGTGGCTCAGTGGTTATGGCACTCGGCTGCTAACCGAAAGGCGCGGGTTCGACCCCGGCCACGGCAGCAGAATTTGGATGGAGGCGAAATTCTAGAGGCCCGTGTACTGTGCAATGTCAGTGCACGTTAAAGATCCCCAGGTGGTCGAAATTTCCGGAGCCCTTCACTACGGCGTCTCTCATTGCCTTAGTCGCTTTTGGACGTTAAACCCCCATATACCATAAACCAAAAATCAACAACACTTTGATTTGGGCTAGTTAGTGGTATCATGACACGGTTTACGCAAAAAGCGTAATGACACTAAAAGACAGAGACAACACACAGGCGCCAGTCTTGTCTTTTGTGTGTTGTCTTCGTCTTTTAGCGTCAGTACGCTTTTTTGAGTAAACCATGCCAAAAAACAAGTTCTCTGTTCATCATCCCACAAGTAAACCGAGAATGGCAGTATTCTTCACTGACGCTACAGAGAAGCACATTATTCCTTGTGTACGCGATCTTTAATGCAGAAATTCCTAAGAGTAGGGTAGTAGCGCCAGACTTCAATGAACTATAAAGGGAGGTTAATTTCCACAAGGAGCTATTTTACAACAGACACAGTTTAATCTAATAACAAGGTTTTCTAGCTTTCGAAGTACGATGCTGAATGTATATTTTTCATAGATTTCGAAGGTGCATTTTATAGAGTTTAAACATAAGCAAGTGCACAGCCACTGCCGGTGCCGTGCATTGCTGGAGGCTCTATATAGATATAATGAGAAATCGGCGGTTGTTTGTGTTTTGTTCTTACAAAGTAAAAATGAGGGATTGACACTCATTTTGTGTCTGTGAATTCACGTCCTGATGTTTTCACGCTAAATTTTGTTTCTCCACATACGGCTCAATTAGATATTACAGTGAAAGGTCTTATCTAGAGCCCTCGTCGCCGAATAAACTGCGTGGCCTATCAACTTCCAGTGAAATAGTCGATGGCCAGCACCAGACACGTGAACATGATCGTTGTCGTAATCCCGGCGGCTGCCGTAAAGACTGTAAGTATAATATTTTTTTAAAAGTAAATAAAACAAAACTATAATAGCATAAAAAAACAACAAACAGCCCAAGAATTGCCGAGTTAACCACGTTACGCAGCAGAACTTAAACAAAAAAGCAAATTTCAGGGATAGTTGATTAATAATGCACTTATGGAGCCTCGTTCCACCTCCAGAACTTAAACACTTGGTAATTTTAATCACTTCTTTATTGGTTCTGAACGCAGAACAGTGCTATAAAAAATGCTGAAAGGGCTATTGATCATAAGCCTCTACGTTCGTGGTCTTTTTCGAAACACAACGCCAACGACGCCGCCCACTGGCAAAGCTAAAAAACACGCTGTATTTCTCAGCACCATTAGTTCAATCTCGGGGGCCAACTTAGCTATTCAACATGCATTACATACACTGTCTTCCCTCCTCGAAATATTTTTCTTACTTTCAAAACCACCCTGCGGGTGAATATAGTGCGAGTCTCAAAATACTAACCAGTGCAGGAAAAGAGGCCGAGAAATAATGCAAGGACAAAATCTGCCGGTCACAGTTCAGTGCAAGAAGTAAGAAAAGAAAATATAGAGTGGCAAGGCAAAAAAACAAATAAACGAATGGAAAGGGTGAGCAGGAGTCAGGCAAGTAAAGGAGGAAAGTTTCTATATCAGGTAGAACTGTTTTTTTTCGTGGCTGCTCATTTCGTGCGCGTTGAAGTGAAACTAATAATGCGTTGATCATCAGTCACGCTTTGCAAACACATCGCGGCCGCCCCTGCTATAGCTAAATATGCGGCCACCATGCTATTTTCGATGTAGATTATCCCAAAGTCGTTAGGACCCGGTCTAGAAGACGGAGAATGAGGCGGCTAGAGTCACTTTTGCTGTGGCGTTTTGGGCTTTATTACTAAATAGAACATCTTCTGTTGCATTCATTTTGTTTTCAATGCGACAATTTTTTATTACAGCTTCTCCCTTTACTTCATCGTTCTTCAAGGCAATATGAGACTACTCGTAATACGAATGCCTATGTACCCATTTCTTTTCTTAAATCAAAAAGCGGAACTTTCCTGGTGTCATAGTGTAAGCGCAACTGTATGGAGGAATCGGGTATTACATTGTCAGTAGAATGTGAGATTGCGATAGGCTCCACCAGGCATAAAAACTGGTATGGTTGCCTTTATAAACGCTAAGGATGTACAAATCCCAGCTTCCGCCTCTCAAGAAAAAAAACAAGTGCTAGGTAGAGTGATTCCGGCTGCAGCTAGCCTAATTTTTTCTCGCTTCAAATTTTTTCTTAGACCCACCTGGATAATAATGCGGGATATCAGGTTACACTGGACCTTTATAGAGAACTAAATATCGCCTAGGAAATTTTTAGCACTTAGATTCATTGCCCTTCTCTTTTGCATCACTATATGCTGTAGGGTGTCAGGGAATGAGACACGATCTCGCCAATGCTATTTACCGTCTGTTTACAGGAGGTGTTCCATGGTGTGGATTAGAAACATTTAGGGATAAGGTTTAATGAAGAATACCTAACTAATGTTCGTTTCGCAGACGACATTGTCTTGCTAAGTCACTCAGGAATTGAGCTGAAAACTATGATTATTGAGTCAGACAGGCAGATCAGAACGGTGTGTCTAAAAAATAACTGGCAGAAAACCAATTTAATGTTCAATTGTGTAGCAAAGGAGCAGCAGTTCAGAATGGGTAGCGACATGCAGGAAGCGGTAAGGGAATAATTCTACTTAGGGCGGGTAGCAACCTCAGATTCGAATCATGAGAAGGAAATAACAAGAAGAATAAGAATGGGGTGGAGCGCGTATGGCAGGTTCTCTCAAATCATGAATGGCTGTTTGAAAATATTCATCAAGATAAAAGTATACACCTGCATCTTACCGGTACTCACCTATGGGGCAGTAAAGTGGAGGCTAGCAAAAAAAAAAAGCTGTGGTTTAGCTCTGGTTAAACCTGGAGTGACGTGGTAGCTGCACCTAGCCGAGTGGAACTCGCTCAGTCAAATTGCAAAGTCAGTCTTCAGCCTGCTCCGTTTCGCTTGGCGTTCCTTCATCTTCGTCCCTGGACGTGGATTCACTCTCAGCTGCTCAGCGGCAGCTGCTCCGCACCACGTGACCAACCACGTGACCAGCCACGGACCCGCCACGCAGCCCAAGGGCGGCCACGCAGCTCAAGGGGTGCCACGATGAAGGCTTGAAGTGCTAGCCTAATGTAGATATCGCTACAAAAGGGTCCACCTTATGTTAAGGACAACGCAGCGAACTATGGAAAGGAAAATGATGGCGCAACGTCAAGAGACCGGAAGCGGGAGAAGTGGGTGAGGGAACAAACACGGGTTAATGTAATTTGCGGGCATACGGTGGGCCCAGCTGGCAAAGGACAGGGTTAATTAGAAAGGCATTTCAGAGGCATTTGCGATGCAGTGGGTATAGTCAGGCTGATGATGATATTGATTATGATGCAGTAGATATGTTTCTTGTATGTCCTTAAGTATTTGTAACTTTGAGAATGGAAGACGATATTTATGATTTTGTGGCACTTGTCTACAGTGAAGCATTTGCATTTGCGAGATGCAAACGGAAAGGCTTGGCGATCTGCCTTGACGCTGATTACGGACTCAGAAATGCAGTCTTTACGTGGACACAGCCTTCGAACTTTGTGTGTGCCAGCATAGCGTCATGAGAGCGCATTTTTCAGCATCAGAATCATTCATCAACATGGTTAGGCTATACTTGTTCTCACTATCTACTAAATGGCAAATTGTACCGAGCCTATAATGCGATCCTTGCCTCTTCACAGCAGCCTAACCAAGAGTTGACTTTAACGCCTCATAATGCTTTGAGCCCTTCGAATTCTGTGTTCTAAGTACTCTCAAATTATGTCAGCCGTCCCACTCAGTCATGTTAGCGTTGCCTACATTTACTCTTTATACATTGTTCTGGTCCTTCTGAGCTGCGTCTAGCCTATATAATTCAGGTCTCCCCTTGTTTCAGCACGTTGAAAGTTACTGGGGTTGACAAATGTATGGTGCAGTGCGAACGACAAGAGATTGGCTGAATGAAGAACTTCGATGAGCAAGCCGTGATTGAGTCTTGTGTGCAAGCTCCATACGGGTCCGGTCCGTTGATGGAGAAACCTATCGATGCCATGTGTACCACTCTTTTGGTCGCAGTGCAGGAGGGTCGAAAAACACATGGTGGCCAGTATAGATGATAAATAATGAATCAAAACACGTATACACCGATTTTTGCACATGTGCACCAACTAACCCAAACCAGGAAACTGAAAAAGTGAGAACAAGGTATAAACGATGATTTCTAAATCACTGCAAACGCTCTCAATGCATCCAGGGCAAGTGAATGAGAGTAATGACAAAGTAGAAGTCTGGGATAATTGGTAGGTACTCATTCTAAAACAGCCCAAACAAGGCAAATATGAAGCGCTGGTGTTGTACGTTTCCTTCGTCCTTGTCTTATTGGCGCTGTTTTAGAATGAGGATAACGACTAGGAAATGCAAGAATCAGGGCCATCTCGAATCGAATGCTCAGAAGTGCTACCTTCCCGGCACAGGGGAGGCAGCGTGGTAGGGCGACTACACGTCGAGAAACATTTGTGTTTTTGAGCTGCCGAAGAATTTGCTTTGTCTTCAGAAGCAGTGTGAATATCCAGGCTGGCTGCTGGTCACCAATAAGGGGGCGGGTATGTCGCACTCGTTTGTTGCATTTTTGAAGACGTCGTTTACAACGGGGCTGAATGTGTATATTAGTTTTTTGGCAGTGTTTATCTGAAGAACAACTGTCCGCACACCACCCATTGTAGGCACCTCTAGAGGAAGCAGCGCGAAAAGAAGAGAATGACCACAGATGCTAACGGGGCAGGTCAGTCTAGTCATGCAACAAAAACAACAAGCCCAAACCGCAAATATATGTGCACAATCTGCTCCGAGTGTGCAGCAACACCCTTACCATCAAATATTATCGGTAATATGATCAAAAACCATGGTTTGAGACATAACCAATAGTAGTACGCTGGGTTAAAATGAAGGGGCTTTGTAACTTCTTCATGGACATTTCCCCACCGGAATAACCAGGTAGAGCCAATTCTCTTCCACTGCAACATATGTGCAAAAAAAAAATCCTCACGGAATATTTGACAACCGTTATGAGGGGAAGATAGACGATTTGTTTGCCTTATTAGTTTACTTTTTTACCCTTTGTATTGGTGTTATTTGGGGCGAAAGCGTCAAGCTGGGCTAGTTGGTTTTCTGCAGCTACAACAGGCGTTGTTTTATTTTGTTGCAAGTAGTCATTGTCGGATGCAAATACATACAGCGCATGCATTTTCCACAAACTGAGCAGCCACAGCACAGAAATACTGTTAAAAAGCACGAATAAATTACCCCTGGTACTGTGGCCTCCACTACCTTGAACCAAAAAAACAAACTGAAGGCAAACTGATAGGAATGTTCCTGATTAGTTTGTGCTACATCTCTTGCATTCTTTTCAGTTTGCACCTGACTGACACTCTATTTGCGGCGAGAATCTCAAGACTTAAAAGAACAACAAACATACCAACGAACCAACTAAACGTTAAACTCTTTCCGAGAAAACCACCCAGAAAGGAAAGTTTCCTTAGCGCGAAATGCCGCATTACCCCGAAGCACTAAACCGAACCTTCTGGGTCATCCTCCAGAGCGACCTAACACAAACTTCGCCGGAACACTACGGAATAGCAGCCACGTTTTATTTCTCTCCAGTTCTAGACTGTGAAGCCTCGTATCGCCTCGCTTGACCCAGAGAATTTATTTCAAACTATCAAGGGACAACTATAGGAAAGGGGTCTGACTTCTTTCTTCGCATGCCGTTCGTGCAGACCTAAATTGGGAAGAGGCGCGCGTCGATTGTGCCAGTAATGCGACGGTGAAAATATAGTTGGCGTTTCCGTACGCGTCTTCTCAAATCTTGCTGCTGGTCTTACCTAGACCGTCCACCGCAGTTAGAAGCGCCTGAAATTAGCGCCTGCTGCCACAACAGCTCAGCATATTAAAGTTAGTCTCCGAGAGGCCTAACGATTGATAGCAGGGCATTACCCATAGAGAAGCAACAAATGAAAAGAAAGGTTTCGTGGTAGCGGTTAAGCACAAATGTAGCTGGCGTGCTTCTGCGTTAACGAGGTCGGGGCTTGGGGTGGTACGGACGAGAAGATAGCAAGAAAGAGACGCAGAACAATGCACCAGAGGCCGTGAGTTCGAAGAACTGTGATGCATTGTCAACAGATTTATAGTCGCCAGTGCCTTCCAAGGAACACGCCGTTCATGTGAGACGGCTAACAAGGCAATCATATGGGCACTTGGCCAGACATCCCACTTATCTCACGTACGCTCGCATCTCTGAACTCTACCAAAAGCACAGCCTAAAATCACTGTGTAATATCTCTTCACATGCGCACATGTAAGAAGCATAACTTTAGCCTATCTAGGCAAGCTTACAATAAACCCTCTACGCCATAAGTCATAAGCCATAAGAGATGAGTCGCTCTATGGCATAGCCCATGTAAGACGTAAGTGTTCAGATAATCCGGCAGGAGGTCGCAGCTACTGTGAAAGAGGTCGCGTAACACTCAAGACAGCAAATGCGGCGAGTTCACCACGCAAAGCTCGCCATAAACAATTGCTAGTATTGAGAATACTATTAACGGCATTTTGACCGTAATTTTTAAGGCCCACATCTCAGATACGTCCGGCCATTTACGGTGTAGCCGCTATATAAAATTACGATGAATCAAACATTCCGCATATTAATTGTGCATCAGAGCTGCTTGGAGCGCCCCATATGCTTGATGCTAAAGTTCAGGACTCACAGGTCAGACCGAAGGTTTTCATGAAAAGGAGCTCAATTTGAACAACTTTAAATCTGCGATATGTACGAGAAATTTGGCACCTAAGCCAAGCAACAAGATGCGCGGAAGAACTGCTCATTTTTCTTTTCCCCCTTTCATTTTGAAGTACAGTTAGTCAGAAATTCTATCTAGATGCTCGCAGTCACTTCAGGCGCCAGTGGCTACACCTAAACATACACATGCACTGCAGCTGTCATCAGCAGCGACTGTTCCCGGTAAGAGCGAAATGCTCCAAGGTGCGCCGGAAAAGCCTACGATCCTCGACAAAGAGTGAAGCCGACGCATCCTGCGCTTCACTTTGCAAGAGGCATCGATGAAGACCGAACCGTGGTTGTTTTTTTCGCTTCTTTTTCAGTATACCTTGCTTTTTTTCTTCTCAAAAATGGTGCCCAGCCTCGTTGGCGCGTCGCCTCGAACACGACGCTTTAGAGCCCCTCCAGGGCGCAAGCAACATATCGCCATTTTAGCAGCTGCCGCAGCGTTCGTCCTCCAGTAAGGTGGCTTAACGCGAGATATAACTTTCAAAATCAGTATGGCTCAGGCAACGTTTACAGTTGTTGGCCGGAAATCCACAGATGAAAATCGGCTCGGCGTGTCGCTGATTCAGCCGGCACCGCTTCGACAAACTGCCCGTCCTTAATTGCGACAGCCACCCAAGCCCTGTTACAACGCTCCTGAGCCTCTTTCTCCTCAGCGCACACGTCCATGGAATAATTTCGACCGGAATCGGAGCGCGCTGCGTCGATATTTGTCTAGCCGCTGCCTTTCCTCGCAGCAAAAGGGCGATGGCAATAGCGGTGGCGCTGCTGTCGAACGTCGCGGATGCCGGGTTCTTCTGCGGTTTTGACGTCTTGGAAACGGTCGCAGGCTGGCGAGAAGGTGAACGTCTCGTCGATTCCTAATTGCCTGCGCGGTGCTTCGCCGACCGAGTCACTTAATTCGTGGAGAAATGTTGCGCGAAAAGAGCCGTAGGGAATTAAAGACATAAGATCGTTGGGACGCGTAACTGAACCGCGAAATTTTGTACGCCGCCAAGGCAACGAGATCAGAGCCTTGGAACCCAGTCCAGCATCGCAAAAACTCCACTCAAACAAGAGCAGAGCCTTGGGACCCAGTCCAGCATCGCAAACTCTCCACTCAATTTTGAAGCAGAAAAACTCATCACTAGCAACTGCCGACTCGGTATGTGTGAATTGTTATTTTTGTTATTTTCCGTGTGTATTGCGAATTACACTAGAGTATGTAAAGTCACGGCAGTGAGGTACGCCGTAATGTAGGGTTCCGGAATTTCTAGTGCGTGAGCGCTATTTCGATGGCTACCATCCTCGAGCAAAATAGTATGTTCGCAGCTGGCCTAGTGCGAGCGCTGCGATATAGTGTTCATGATGTAGTATATAAGCGCTCGCAGTGCAGCTTAAGCGCGTTAGGCAGTGCAAAACGTCATCAGTAGACGCAGTGATTGGACCGAAATTCTTGTCCCGGCTCATGCAGTCAGTTTTTAGTGCGTGCGGAAGAAATATCCAGAATTTCTCACTCCACAAAGCTTTGGAGAACTACGTTTTCTTCATTACAAAAACTGAACTTGCATCGTGTTGTCCATGGCTTCGAACACTTTATTCGCAGGAACGAACCGACTTGTTCATTAAAACACATTTAGGCAATCTTCGGTGTTTAGCTACCTAATGTGAATGGCATTTTAGTAACTTACACCTGCCACTGCTGACAGTGTGTTGATGGAAAGGCTTTCTTTCTATTTAGAAACACTTATTTTCTGGAATTTTCGAAAATGTTTGCAGAGACATATTGGGCACATAATATACTGCACACATAATAAACGTAAGTATATCACACTCATTTCTGGTTTTAAGCGCGCATTTAATACAAGCGCACACACAAAAAATTGGAGGGGACACTAAGGCTCCGCCTGAAGGGTATGTCATAATAGTGTATTGGGTTTAGTCCCATATATTCAGACGGTCATTCTGTAATTAACATTCATATATCCCTGGTTGTTCTCAAGCCGCCGCTAGCGCAGTCGTGCGGTGGTTAAGCGATGCGCCACACAGCCCTTTAATGAAAGGTGCTTCCATCGGGGAGCCTTGTGCGGCACAGGTAGCTCTTCCCAAGCGATAAATCATTAATATAACTGCCACCTGCAATGATGGGAACTTTGCTCACTATTCGATGGGCCGATTGTGATGACGGCGCAATGTCACGTGACTAGGTCGACCACCTGCCTCATGGGTTGCTCTCTAGGGAACACCTGCCAGATCCATGCTCGTGATTTTTCGTTCACAACGCCGACAACACCGAACCCAGACGGTGTCTTGCACGCTATGGCGTTAAAATGCTTATCACAAGCGCTTATATATCAGGTTGTAGAAACATTTAAATTAACAATGCCAGTTAAAGTCAGTTTTCGAAAAGGGTGCATTGGTGTTCCTGAAAATACGTGCATGCACAGTAAGCTTCTGGCTCCTCTGGCGTGGACGGTGAAGGGAAATCGATACCGTAAAGGCAGCGCCATGAGGAAGTCGTGCCGACGTTGTGCCGATCTCTCGGCGGGGACCTAAACTCCATTAGATTGGTCGCACTCTGCTGACGAAGGTGAATGGGCCATCGCACCAGATTCACTCTGTATTTCTAGCTGCTAAAGCGCCCGAGGCTTCGCTCAGCGGTGCAGTACGGGGAACGAAGCCAATTTCGAAAGTGATCTGCTTATTTCTAATTCTTTTTCTGCTCTACAACCCGGCATCTCTCCTCTCTACCTTAGGAGACTCGTTCGCCTGTTCCTGAGTGTCTTGTCTTTGCTCACACAGATTCAGCGGAGCTTACTGACGCGACAAAAAAAGCAATAATCAGCAGGACGAGAAAAATATCGCGATAATTTGTCGACCCTCCATGTATGAGAAGGCGCATTGTGATTCACCACGCACCCTTTTTAACTGCCTAGAAGACTTTGGACTCTTGTTTTGAGCGAACGTTCTGGAAGGACGCGTATATTAACAATTTCAGCCCTCCTTCCTTCTTGTTCGACGCATTCTTTCTCGACCGACGTACCATAATAATAATAATTGATTTTTGGGGGAAAGGAAATGGCGCAGTATCTGTCTCATATATTGTTGGACACCTGAACCGCGCCGTAAGGAAGGGATAAAGGAGGGAGTGAAATAAGAAAGGAAGAAGAGGTGCCGTAGTGGAGGGCTCCGGAATAATTTCGACCACCTGGGGATCTTTAACGTGCACTGACATCGCACAGCACACGGGCGCCTTAGCGTTTTTCCTCCATAAAAACGCACCACATTGTAAGTTTTAGGAGCCGAGAGAGAGAGTTCAGAATGAATGGTGCGCTGTTTTAGTGGTTTATTGATGGGTGCGGAAATCACTGAGGTCAGCAGAATACCCAAGCTCCAGCAATGTATAAAACGGCGTGACGTGTTTCGTTTATGCGCGTTACAAACTGCGTTACTTTCAGTGCGCAGACATAGATTTGCTTTGTTTTTATATGGTTTGACTCAAACCGACCCATGCTATGAGGGACGCCACAGTGCTGGACTTTGGAAATTTTGACCACCTGTGGTTCTGTAACCTGCACTAAAATAGCACAGTACACAATCCTTAAGCATTTCGCCTTGAGTCCGCGTCCTTTGGGTCAGCATCTGAGCACCATAACCACTGAACCACCACGGTGGCTTGTAGATTTGATGATTTTAGCAATATTGTAATCCTGTTTCAACATTGACGTGCATTGATACCAGCGAAATATCATTGCCTCACGTTGTCGTCTATAAATGGGATATTTTTAAATATTCACGGATGCACCATGGGAAGGTCAAAATTTCAGAATTCTCCGTCAGTTACAAATCTTGTGAGGCAAACGTTTTCACACTTGCAGTCGTCCATTGATTAGTACACACTTAGCTAAATGTCTTCCAGACTTGCAGTCGTCCATTGATTAGTACACACTTAGCTAAATGTCTTCCAGTTCGTGCTTTGCTGCTGATCCAGAAAGTAGGACAAAGAAGGCCTACCTCTATAGATGGAAAGCTCTACAGGATGACACAAACTAACTTCATTCTAACCTTCCTGAGCTTAAGATCATCTTGACTGCGGTAGGCGCTCAACCCCTGCATAGACTGAGCAGCGAACACTGCGCTCTAGAGACTTTTGACCACCTCTGTGCGTAACTAGGAAAGCTAGCCTTTCAAACCCCGATACTAAATTTTCACTGTTTTTATAGGTACAAGAACTATGGTTTGCATAGGCGATAAGGGAAACTGAGAGTCAGTGCATGTTGATGCAAAACTCACGGCTCCAGCTTCGTTTCGGAAGCATCAAGGATGCGCCGGAACAGCTGCGGGAAAAAGTTCTCTCTTCGGCGTCAGTGAAGCATTCGCTTCAGCAGCGAGGTTACAGGCCACGGAGCTTGTGTTAACTTCTGCTCTCAGAGCGGAGAGTACCAACTGCTGTTCATTTCAAAACGTTTCTTAGCAGTGTGCAGTGTGGAGGATTGCCATAGCACACTGTGAAGAATGAGGTTTTTGGAAAATATATATGAAGGAATTTGAGATGAATTGGCACTTTAAACGGCTCAGTGTAGTGGAAGTTGGTATGTAGCTCCCCTTCAGTTTCGCCACTCAGTTGCGTGCTTAGGAATGTCCGGCCGTAGCGGGCATTACATCTTTTTATTGGACCTCGGTCTCCATGGTTGCATCTGCTACACGTCTTCTCAGCACGACTGCGCACCGCCTCATAAGTTCGGTTTCAATCTATTCCTTTTCTTCACAACGTCTCCAAATTCATGCGCACTGCTATTTCTTTAGAGACACGTCATCATAAGGAACATCTTCCTGGTCGTCTTCAGGCGCATAGCACTCGGTCCAACCACACAAGAGGTTTCATTACTTAATGAAAAATATCGAAGGGACCGCAGAGAGAGTCTCGGGTGACAACATATGCACTATACAGAACATAACTCTAATCCCTTAACAGTTGCAAAAAAACGAAAAATGTTTGAGACATATCAGTTTATAGCTCAACATAAGTACCAATGTGCACATCATAAAACCTCAGAAACACACGCACAACTTCCTGAAATGCAAACTAAATTAGAAAACAAGCACAGCAAGAAACAAGAACTAAGTTTCAATCAAGCGACTCCCGCAGCCCGAATCCAAATGCAGATAGTCCATCAGACGGCCACTGTTGCCTCAGGTAATCCCGTCCCAGATCATGAGATCATTGCGCCAGCACAACATTCGGTTCAATAAACTATCGGGTACTGTCAAGTAATTGCAAAAGACCAAGCCCCCCTTTCTCTTTGCGCACGGTTCGCCATTTAAACCTTCAAACAGAATCTGTTTCGCACCACAGATTGACGCATCAAACGGAGGGACTTTGCTTCGGAAAAATACATTTCTGCCAAACGAAAACATCACTCTTGTGGCATGACAAACTGAAGGTCGGAGTCTTCAGCTTAGCTTTGTCGGTTTGACAAACGTACGTGAATAAAGTGGCGTTCACTCCCCGCAGGGGCTGAATAGAATTCTTTGTGAGCCCGGTGACATCTTCAGATTAACCTGGACTTCTGTATTTATTGCAGTGGATAAGTTCAGTGGCCTCACCTGTGCATTTCACCCTATTCGTGCCCAGCAGTTCTGCAACGCTACTGGACTCGTCATTCGCACTTGTTGCTTGTAGCTATTGCAACACTACAGCTCCAGAAATCATGAAAGTTCCACTGCCAGACAGCGGGCCAGGTCATGTATTGTAGACTGAGAGATCTAGATGATGTCATCGGAATCAGAAATCTCAGCGTGAAAACAAGGGAAGCTACCTACACCTTCGGAATTCTCCTTCTCCGAAATAGAAACCCAATCTCTTTGTTCTTCAGTGATATTAACCGTACCGGCATCATCTTCAACAGAATCCGAGCAATGAGTATCCGTGAAGTTTTAAGAGCGCTAACACTTACTACTTACGTTTGTCAAGGACGTGTCAGTCTGGAATGAAGGTCAACTTAACCAAATTTATAACTACGTGACCACAATATATCACAGAGCAACAGTGGGCGTGTAGTGCCTCATTTGTTATTTATACTTTTGATCTGTTATATATGTGCCAATAGAGGAGTCACCGAAGTGGGAGACCTCCCGGAACCACCATTCGCATAAAACGTGGGGGCTACCCGCTTGATGCTGAATGTTCAAAGTGGTGTCAAATGACCTGTCATGTTCCTGAGGGTAAAACTACTAATTGAGATGAAGCCCAAAATACGTGTGGGATTCGTAACGAAGTCCTTTCAGCCAACAAACCGTGCATGCCGACGAAATTCAGACTCTCATTACCGCAGAACCGTTTGTCGCAGGGGTTCCGGATAATGTCAAACGATTCATCGTGTTGTGCTGTGCACATTTAAAGAAATTATTAGCTGATACAACGCGGAAATATAAGGGATGTAGCGAAGGTGGCTGTAAACTACAATAGTATTGCAAATACATGAGGTAGCTAGCGCTGCTTGTATCTTAGAAGGGATGTTCCCGAAAAAGGAAGATCCGCGACTGTTTGGATTTGGTTTTCTCGGCGTTTGCTGAGCACACCGATATGAACATTTGAAGCTCCCGTCGCTAACGCTGTACCGCCAACACTGAGGCAGTGTTGGCGGAGAATTTTTGTCTTCTATAACGACAGACAAGCAGCTGTCGAACGCGAGTACTATGTACTTTGTGACTTTATCTTCTGGGAAAGTCTTTAACTGGGTAGTATCGCATCTGGATTCGAGAGATGCTCCTGTGGAATCCCCCGGTGCGATGTATGGCAGATAAAGTTTGTCAGTTCCTGTAGACATTTTTTAGGTTTGGGCAACCTAAAAATACAACAAATATTCGTGCAACGATGAGCCTTTCTCATAGAACTCAGTTGTCTCATGAGAACTGAGCTCTCTGTTGCATGTTCCTGAGCCGCCATCTTCGAACAAGGCACCGCATATCAGACTTGGCGATTTGCTATGATGAAAGTCATCATGCCTGAAGTCACCATGTAGGACACGCTGTCTTCGAGAACACCAAGCGCATCCCATCGCCTGCTCTGTAGCTTGTCTGGAGTTACGGGACCGTCACTGCTGCTCTCTTTCTTGCGCTCTTGATCGACAGAAATGGGCGATATGACCAGCTCTGCCACACCTGTAGCATGTCACTCCTAATACCTCTGTGCTCAAAGGCTCCAGCCTTTTCGTGCCTCCCCTTTTTTTTGTGAAAGTCAGCTTTTCACATAACATCTTCCTATTCTGTCCAAGCGTAGCTGAGATTTTCGGGCTTGTTCGTCCTCAGAAGCACAGCTTTGAGGTGTCTTATCAAGGCAATACCACTTTCACTACATCCATCCTTTTGGGAGCAAGCAACAGCATCGGTGACCGGCTTAGGATCATCAAGCAGTTCGGACCGGAGCAGCAGAAATTCACATCTCTTAATTACGGCGGCAGCAGCTGTTTTTCGTAGCTGCAGCGTAGCTATGAAGCAAGCGCTGTTTCAGTGTTTACAATTGCGCCGCACACGCCCGCACGCCTCCCGGATCTTCTTGTGAGTTATTTAACCTATCTATGCGTAAACTCGAAGGTTCAGTGTAAAACTTCGCTCCTAAAATTACCTTTAAATCCTTGGAGGAGTTGGCGTTCCGCAAGCGATCATCGTACCATGCGAAGTGATGGTCAATTCTAATCATTTTACACTTTGCAATCCCTATTTTTCACGTCAATCCATCCTGATATTTCGGCAACTTGCTCGAGAACCTGTAATATATTTTAGCTCTGGTACCAGTAGATTTTCCATTTACTACCGAGTTGATAGGGTCCGTTGCTAGTTTTGATAATGGTGCTGGGAATAGTGCTGGTTTATATCAGGTGTTTCAGAGAAGCCAATCACCTATTTTTAAAAATAGGATTTTTGAGGTAAAGAGAAGCTTTGCGTGGCATACCAGTTGCAATGCTGGCGGTCGTCAAAAAAGAGGTTCATCATTTTAAGTAGTAAATTGGTTAACTAAGGCTAATAATCAACTTTGTAGCAATTAGCAATACGCACCTGATTGCAACTGGAGATTTCTAGCAGGCGGGCAATATTAGCCATATCAGTTTTTAGCATTTCGAAAACGCGAATACTTTCAACTATTTCTGGCTACATCATGCTGAAATGCATGCGGTTTCTAGAAGCATGCAGGCAAGGCAGCTTCTCCTATGCATATAACTAGTCCAAGCAGCCAAATAGCAAAATATTGCCAGGGTAATCCCATTTTATTTTTTTTAAAGCTGATATGGCTTTCCTATCGGCAATAGTTAAAACGTTAACTATTAAAATTTAGTTAATCACTTTCATGATTAGCCTTTTGTTACGTCCGCAAGCACATGTATTACAATGCCACAGAAAGATGATCTTTACTTAAAAAACCCTGCTATTAAAAATTAATGATCGTCCTTCCTGAAAAACCGTGCATATATACAGGGTTTTTCACCTTAGAGTTTCGCAATTTTTTTTAATTGGATTTTTAGTTTGAAAGAGGCTTTTCACAATAGCATTGTCAGCGGATTAGTACGTTAGAATACAGCTGTGACGTGGTTTATATATATTTAAAAGAGACGTGGTGAAAGAACAGTGCGCTTGACGCTTCGGCATACATGCAAATATACAGGTGTGAAGAGAAACCTCCCCGGCTTCTGCTAATGTAGACCAAGTGGAAGCTTGGTTGGACATTACCGACGCAGCGCAAAACACGACAGCAAGACGAGCACAAGGGCATCAGTGCTGTGTCCGTGTGTTCGTCCTGTCCTCGTGTTTTAAGCCGTGTCGGTGGTGTTCTGCTAATGTACTACGCAGAAAAATTGGACGCTTATTAGGGACACAGCTCCACTATTTTGGCCTCAAAGTATCGTTCATTAAGAACAGAGCAGCAGATATTTTGCACAAAATTAAAGACTGAAGAAAGGGAAAGAGGCAGAAAAGAAAAAAAAATGAAGAAAAAGGAGGGGAGTTTTGAAAGGAAGTAATGAACAAATACGAAAGTAAAAAAAATTCCGCGAAACCAGCGTGGTTTGCAAAAAGGCTGCGGTAGGCAGTGAGTATTCGTAGGATCGAAAAGGTGAAAAAAAATTGAAAAAATAAAAATATTGAAAAGATGTAAGTAGGAACAAACCACAGCTAAATGTGTAACGTGCATGCCGAGGATATTAACCGTTGCGGGTTAAACCAGATCTTGAAAATTCAATACGGTGCAATTTTATTCTATTTTGTTGCTTTTAAACCAAGCGTGTAGACCGTAGTAACGACCTTCTTCTCAAACCGAGGAATATAGTACTGCAACCGATCTTTATGTATTGCTTTACTTTCGTTTATTGGTATTTTATATTACTTTGGTATTTACCTTGATATTTTATATTGCTTTACGCACAAGAGCACAATGTATCCAAAAAGCAGAAAACCTGTACTGAGTTCGCTGTGATGACTGCGGGCCAGGCTGTTTGCTTCCTATCTCGGGACGCATTGATTGTAACCTCGGCTCTACGGCGAACGTAAAAAGAGGCGGCTCCATTACGTGGCGGGCCTTATTGTGCCCTGGTGAAAGCCCTGGGAATTACAGTTACCAATGTCGTCGCCCATATCTCGCCAGTCACGGCTTTCGGCAGCCATTCCTGCGGGTCGGAGTCCCGGGCCCGTCAAAAAAGTGTTAGTTCCTCCTCCAATCACCCACCTCTCCCTTCTGTATTGACGTGCACCTTTTATCTCCTTTGTGATCAGTTTTTCCTGTTTTGTGCGCGTTCGGGGTGCAGCAAAATGGTCGCCTATAAAGCCAGAAATCGACAACCTGGCTTTACCTCTCATCAGATTTTTTTTTTAGTTTTACCCACTTGGTTATGCCACCTTTCGCATCTTTACACCAGCTATTCTAGAAAGTGAGACGGAAAAAGAATGCATTCGCATTAGATAAGCAACACAGCGGAGGTGCGAGGTTTCTGGGCGACCGGCTTTGATGAAAGTTTTACGGCAGTTCGTCGCCAGTCTTCCACTGGTAGAAATAAGCTTTTACATTTTTCCCCTCCCTTATCTCTGCCTTTTGGGAGTTCTGCTTTCTGCCTGATAGCCGATTTCGAATGGTGTCGCACCAACCCAATCAAGCCCTTTCCCCTATGCACCTTTGCAAGGAACGATGAGCGCAAGCGACGTGAAAATAAGATGTTAAAATGAACAGAGCAGGTAAAAGAAAATTTGCTTGCTAGCAGCATTGGGATTTCGCCTGCACACAGGCACACCTAGAAAGTAAAGAACTCTTCGCAGGATTGCTCAGAAAGAGCAAGTTAGAAAGCATGGATGCATTGTGGCCAATGTTTACAAGACCCCCTTATCTCAAAAGCGGGACAATGCTCGGCGAGGACCGGAGTCGGCTGTAAATATTCTGCTTCTAGAGTTTCCCACAGTGACTGCGACGGTAGTTCGAGATACCTCTACTCCACTATTGCCCTTAATTTATATATCTCTTGAGTTTCTTTTTTCCCGGGGATTAGTTTCGCACAGTAGAAAAGTCACACGAAGACCAAAATCCAGACGTTGTCTCTGTTGGGTTTCGCGATATTTTCACCAGCATTTTTTTTTCCTGTAGCGCTAAACTGCCAAAATATTTTAATTTTTAAAACGCTAAACAATCCCTCAGTCACAACAAACACTATAATTTTTGGTCATCATAAAACTAGGTTATGCGGTATTTTAAGGGCGTACAGCCTTTTCAGAGAACGGAGCACGTTTCCGTTCTATGTTTTCGTTTCTAGACTTCAGATAGAATGTAAATGACCTGTGTTACTCCCCATATTATTCAAGGAAGACACAGTAGACTAACTCGTAAATTAACCCGGTCCAGACTCTGAAATTCTTTTCACAGACTACGTACACGAGGAATCACTTTTAAAATTCTGCTCTGGAGCTCATGAAATGCAGGGATAAGGCCGAGGGCAATCTGTTGAGAAATGGAGCTGTCCAGACACACTTTACTAACGGCGACGCTTGAGGCGGCAGTGTGCTTGCTATAAAACAGTTCCATGAAGTATGTGAATTACATAGGTGCCACTGGCCTGTGAGGATATATCAAATACCCGTGTCATTCATACAGTACTATTTCACGACAATCAGTAAGAGGTCCGAAGGGTGAGGGCTTGAAGGGTTAGAGGAAATTCCTGACGTTTGATTTTCTGACCGAATGCGTATCTTCATTACACATAGAATGAGTCACTTGCCAGCAGTTACTCCCGGTCTCCGATCCTCTGCTACGACTTTATTGCCCACTTCAGGCCTGATTGTGGCCTTCAGTGCCTGAGCGACTGCCCTTCTATGTTCATTAATAATTGCTGGCCTGAAACAGTCATCTGGGATGAACATTTGCTTCCTAGTGCCTAGCAGGGATCATCCACTCAGTCACCGGATAAAAACAAAATGCTTGTTACTATGTTTATAAACAAAGAAGAACAGCTTTCCTGACATGTTTAAATAATAGCGGTCATGGCATAGCGTCCTGTAGAAAATATTTCCTTCAAATGGGTTCGTCAGCGCTTACGAGCTTTTTTCAGGTCGGTTTGTCCGTAATCGGCCAACCAAGCCATTTAAACCAGCAGTGCGCCCAGTATCCGATGAAAATTGACGGCTGAAATCCAAAATATTCATCACAGTGTCATCACCAAAGAACGAAATACATCGCATCAATTCCTTGGAGGCGGTGTGCAACCACAGAAAGCTTCTGTGCTCATGAGGCCACTAAATATTCCAACTACGACGGTCTTAAAGTACTGGTATACGTCCCAAGGGCTGATGTCGGGGCCGGCTTGAAGCGGCCTGTCCCTGGGCTGATGCTAGGATTGTGAATCTCGAGCTAGTCTTTATTCTTTTTTTTAACTGACTTATAGGTACTACACCTCATGATCTAAAATTCCGTCTTCAGAATTGCAGTGTGGCTTTAAGCAGCATTCTTTTTCTCATATGGCCCAGTGTTTTATTTGCAAACCGTTGTTCATTTCTCATTCGCATCGCTGACATACCTGCATTCGAGGCATATATATTCGACTTGGCGTGTACGTCTTCCTGTTACTACGCAAGGACAAGAACTCTCCTTTCCACTCAACTACACGTTGGGCTTGCCATCTGACAAAGACGAAAATCATCATTCGGTGTCTGTAAAGATCGTTGCCCCTAGCGGCTCGCCAGGAACTCTAACGCTCCATAAAGACACTATGCTACAGTGTCATGTTGCGTTAGTGCTTTTAACGTCAGGGATTACTTACATGCATCTTCCTTCTCTGTGTACTGCCTCAATGAATCCTAGACCTATATTTTTCCTCGTGTCGGATAGGAAAGCCCGAACTTCTATTTTTTACCTCCTTTCTCTCCTTCTTCATATGCTGGGCAAATGCTTACAGCAGAGAATAGAAAAATAAGTTACCCTGCAATTTTTAGTATGTTGGACAATTTGAAGGACGATTTTAAAATGTGTGCTGAAAACTCTTACGTGTGCAATCAATCACTATTCACTTCAGATGGGTTTGGGCTAATAGCGCCGCGCTTTCAAGCGTGCATCTCACTGGCACAAGATATTAATTTTATGTCAGTGCTGGTTCTTTTTTTTTCTACTTGAAGGAAAAACCTCTATTAAAAAAAAAACTTCCGTTCCGTTAGTCCTAAAACCACTCCCAAAAAATTCATTTTGTCGAGAATTTATTTCGCTTCACTTTTGCATGCTTTTCTTATTTTATCATACGGAGGGGTTATATTCCTCTCCTCCCGACGACCGAAGAGAAGCTTGCAGCGCTAAAACGAGTGCGCCAAAAGGCGGCTGCGAAAGATGACTTTTACGCGACAGCTGTGCACTACCGAAACGAGCGAAGAGCCTTCGGGCGTCTCGCCAATATGACGGTAATAACGCAACCAGGCCGGACATCCTATCAGCAGGGCCGGGTATCAGCGCCGCGAATTGCTTGCGCCGCCAAGCTCGCCCAAGGTGGGAGCTCAGCGGCGCATGTGGCTTAGTGGATGGAAGGCCGCATCTGCCGTCCGGTGCCCGCTATCTGCCTCTCCCTCTTCCACCTCCGGCTACGTTCCTCTCATCGCACCCTTTATGCTCCCTGCCGTCGCCACGGGAGAACGAAAGCTCCGCGGCCTCCTGCCCAACTCACCCTTCATCGTCCCTTAAACCTTTCTCCCCGTCTCTTTCCGACACAATGAGCGTGCTTTTACGTGTATATATGCGCATGTACAGATTTCGCCTTAATTGGCAGACGACACGCCGGTGTTCCGTGAATATTGCACGAGTGAATTAGCGCTCCCTAGAGCCATTTGGAGGCTTAACGTGCACGCGTGGTTTGTGAGGTTTAGTGTTATTGGCACAGGCGCGCTACGCTGCTAGCTCGAACGTTGCATCACCAGCTCTTATGACTGTCCCTTACTGGACTACCCATAAATTCTCCATAATTCGCACATGATACGCAGAACGGTCGTTCTGTTTTATTTCTTTTATTTTTGTTCTCTTGTGCATCGTCATCGAAGTAAACCGGGATTTGTGCCTTATTTTGTTCATTTATTACGACACAGGTTTACTTCCATCTTCGCGAATAATAATGCATCTCAAACTACCCGCCGCAGTGGCTCAGTAGTTAGGGCGCTCGACTACTGATCCGGAGTTCCCGGGTTCCAACCCGACCGCGGCGGCTGCGTTTTTATGGAGGAAAAACGCTAAGGCGCCCGTGTGCTGTGCGATGTCAGTGCACGTTAAAGATACCCAGGTGGTCGAAATTATTCCGGAGCCCTCCACTACGGCACCTCTCTCTTCCTTTCTTCTTTCACTTCCTCCTTTACTCTTCCCTTACGGCGCGGTTCAGGTGTCCAACGATATATGAGACAGATACTGCGCCATTTCCTTTCCCCCCCCCCCCAAAACCAAATATTATTATTATTATCTCAAACTAATATTGCTTCCCCTCCACCTCCCCTGCAACGTTTCTAGTTACTACAACAGAACACAAATGCGAATGTTTCTGAAGGCCATTCGTTTCCACCCAATTTTTGTGCTCTTCTCGTTTCCTCTACAGCCATCCTGTCTCAAAAACTAGTACCAGTGAGATTTCTGTTTGAATTTGTTGCTTGATATTAAGGCCACTAAAAGCTTCAGCCTAAATGCTATTTCTGTTTGTTACGCCCTGTGGATGCTTCACTCATCGCGGCCCTCACACGTGCTGCAATAGTGTTCCATCCATAAATTATGGCACATTTGAACTCAGTGATCTCCACTTTACTGCCATTAAAGCAGCTTAACACACGAAATGCCTCCGTTCAAAATGATCTTAACACCACTAATCACATGTTATCTATTCGATTTTAAGTGTTCACTCACATTAAGGTTGTTAGTTCAAGTCCTTTAGCAATCATCAGTCATTATTCTATAAATATTTTTCAACCGAAATGAAGGAGCCTTTGCTAATTTCGTCTTCTTCTTTTCGATCTCTTATCGCCTACCTTTTGCTCATACTCTTAAGTCTCTCTACAAAAATCTTTGCCCAGTGCAACTTTTACAACAGTTTGATCATGTGTTTCTCGTTTCTTGGAAAATTTTAGATTAACTGGATATATTTATGACTTTTTCAGCTGTGAGATATATTATTATTCCTGCACTGATTCTGAGAAACCTTTAAAAAACCAAATAAAGGAGCAAGTCTCACCAATTCTAAGCACATCAACTGCTGCTGCTAACTTTGTAACCTAATTCTTACATGATCACTTCTCACATGGCTCAAAAGCCCAATCTGTAGAGTTAAAATATCAGATTTCTTATTGTGTCCGCAGTTTCATTCAAGTTAACTTCAGGAGCTCCTGAGAACGAAAAGCATACTATAATTGTAGCCACTCTAGCACTTACGCATAACAATATGTACACAAGATTATTTTCGTCGACGCACCAAGCAATTGGCCAAACATATATTTTACGTTCTCTACTGCCAATTATCGGCCTGTGGAGGAGTAGCATATAGTCTTTAACACCTTTGTGTTTTATCGTGCCTCTGTAATACACAAGCGCCTGCTGCGTGCCAGAACACTACCCATCGATATACACATATATAGAAAGCACCAAGCCCGATTCGTGCTTGAGTGTGCGAAGTTCATCTTAATGAACAGATTACCGATTGATTCATTAACACATATGTCAGATGTAAATGCACTGTACTCCCACCCCATGTTTCCAGCATCGTTCCTTGCGATCGTCATTAACGGCAAGTTAATAATATGAGAATCACAGTGAAGTAATTTGACATGCATTCAATACCAATGCACCAGTCCCGGTCCCAGCTAAATTTCTTTCGCGCATACTGCTGAAAATGTACTATTCCTGGAAGCCAGCTTTAATGAATGGGTGGCCGCATGGAGGCAACAAGTCGAGAATAGCGTGCAGGTGCAGAAAATTATCGCAAAAGTGATTCTTTTTTCTTACCTTCACACTATATTTCTTTCTCTATTTTCATCTATCTCAAAGAGCTTCTTCAGAATATTGCTTCTGGTGACCTTCTCTGCAGCAGGCTTCCCTCGATTGACTACGTTCTATTAGTCACGCGGCATAGATGCAGACGTCTTTAAAGCACGCGGCTCTATGGATGATGCCAAACTGTCACGCGTTCTACAAAAAGATACCCCAGTAAACAAAGAGCGATATACATGGAAGGCATTAGAAAGTTAGCAATAAAGATATCCGCATGAGAAAGGTTACCTTTTTTTTACCTCTATAGAGCAGGAAAAGAAGAGATTCTTAATATATAGATATAGTAGAAAGCCAAATACACAAACGCAGAGAGTTAGATTGAGAACTTTGGAGCGACGACCTAAAGAGGCGTGTCTGTGCCTGAGTGAGGAGACCTGAAGTAAAAATATTTTTTCCTGTTTCTCTTTAATGCTCCATACAGAAGCTATTCAATTAAGAATATCTAATACGTAAGTTGAATTTGTTTTCAATTTTCATTGCAATTTTAACGCAAGAGAAGTAGAAAAATACTTCAGTAGTCATTCATCTTAATTACCAGCTAGACGATACTACATGCCATCGGCTGCATTCGCATTTCGCATTTCGCCAAAGCTTACGCTAATCTCTTTGATATTGTCCGCAACTGAATATTCCAGAAGCATTTCAGGTTCATGCACAACCGCTTCCTTTAAAAATTACCTCTTCGTGGAAACATTTTTCTACTGAGACGTAACGTTGCGTACGTTTGTATTCACGGCAGAAATATGTGGTGGCCTTCGACGTGGTTGTGTTCGTGAAGTCAAAACTGTCCTGAAAAGGTTTTCACTACTGACAAGAAGAGGCAAGAAAAGGTACTGAGAAGAAAAAGTACTCTTCCAAACACAAAGAACCAATTGCCGCTTTGTATTAGATTCTACTTCTGCATTACTGACCAAAGAACAACCTTTCCCGTTTAGCGGTAGAATATATAAATTATGATAAATGTACCTCACTGTCGACATCCGCTCAGGTCGACTTGGGGGCCTGCGCACGGTTAGTATGCAAATAACCTCAACTTTGTTTGTTTTCCATTTTAGTGCCTGCATCATGCCCACCCTTGAAGATGCGATTCTGATCGCTTCATAAAACGTTGTTAAAATATAGGCAAACCGAAAATGAGTATCCCTTTTTTTCTTTACGTGTTTTACCATGATTCCCGCAGAAGCCCCATGAGCTTCCTGCAGCTCTTAAGAAACGCTTCTGCTGCATCTTGAGATACGTTTTTCCTCTTTTATTGACCGACTTGTGGCAATAAATGCTGATTCCTCCTCTACTTTTCCAGCAATTTTGTGGTACTGGTAATGAATCCGCCACATTATCCGAACAAAGGAGGGATACGCCTCGTTCCTCTTGTGCCGAACCTGAAATGAAATCTTTTGCACTTGGCTCGGAATCCGCGCAGTTCCAGTGGATTTTGTCTTCACGCACTTTCTCTGCGAGCTACATGCTGTTCCTATACCACTCGGCACGACTCAAAAAGGGAGGCTTCGATAATAAGCAACAAAAATTCATATAAGCGACATAAATAAATACTCTGAAATCATTTCGGCTTACTTACTCAAGAGTGTACGAAGTGAATGCATAGATGCCATCAAGTGGCTCCTAGATCGAAACATCACTGGTAAAACATCATCACACAGAGGTCGCCTTGTATGTGCCGAAAACACTGACAGTAGGAAGTATAAGATGGTACACGTGTGAGCCGGTCAGGCTTCGGCTGGTTCAAAAATAGAAGTCCTCTGAGCCTTGCGATACCCAGTTCAAGAAAGCAGCACCGGGTGAAAAACGCTGCAAAATGTTATCAGGTAATGAGGTTATGTTACATAAAAACTGAGGATTTAAGGAAAGATTGTTTGCAATCCGCTAACCTTTTGACAGAAGAGGGCCATTGCAATTTAGCAGTGTAGCTTAATTGGTACAGACATTTTTGTACACTTATTTCTCGAATAAATATGACGAATCTAAGATATTTTGTTCCCTGAAATTATGCACTATTGGTGCCTTTACTGATGTCTTTGCCCCTAGGAAGCAATCACTAGAACTCGGTTCTGCTACTCTGGCTCTAGACGTAGGGCTCTGTTACGGTTGCTGTCATGCACTGCCATATTGCCCAATATAGCACTGTATTCTCTTTAACCTGCAGATTAATTTGCTCCATTATGTCAAGGTTCTGAATAAAACAATTATAATGGTGTCATAATGATTCTGATTATGAAAAGCAGCTAGAATTTTTTTTTACATATCAACACATATTTGTCTAATTCCTACCGCAACTCTCCCTGTGTTTGTAGTTTGCGGTGGGCGGAAGGCTTCTCCCACTCCATTATCTTTTTTTTTGGAAATATAAGATTGTTGTAGCACACATATACCTAAATGAAAAAAATAATTTGCCGCTGAATCGGACGCAGCAGCCTAGAATGATTTTCGGCACAAAATTGTTGCTACCTATTCGTCATGTAACACGTAGTGATGTCATACGTTTTCGGGAACAGAAAGTGGCTTCGGAATTATGGTTTATAGTTTATGGGGATTTAACGTCCAAAGCCACTCAGGCTATGAGGGACTCCGTAGTGAAGGGCCGGAAATTTCGACCACCTGGAGTTCTTTGACGTGCACAACATCGCACAGTACACGGGCCTCTCGAATTTCGCCTCCATCGAAATTCGACCGCCGCGGCCGGGATCGAACCCGCGTCTTTCGGACCTGCAGCCGAGCGCCATAACCTGTCAGCCACCGTGGCGGCTGGCTTCGGAATTGTTAGGTGTGTTTGCGGGATGCATGTCCCACTGAAACTTTACTGAGTTCAACATACAGAGGCCACGCTTGCCGTGAGGCAGTTATAGCACTGTTTATGTAAATTTTCTGTTGGAAATGATATGCTATGCGAAAGGCATAATTTTTGCTGCTGTTGCCCAAACATGCCCTGGAAGCACCCTGTTAACCAGAAGGTTTTAAAATTACGCAGTTCAGGAGTTGCTTTTCGCTGTTTTCATGCTGACGTTTGCCCAGACCACACTCACAACTTACACTGATGAAGACTATAATTGATCCAAATCAACCGGTACAACTTAAAAATTACCGACCATAATTATGGTCGCCAAAATCACTGCAACAAGCCTAAAAGCCTTTTTTGATATTCGCTATAAAGAAGGTTAACGTAGAATACTGTATTGAGCCGAGCAAACTTTCAGAAACATATGAAGCGCATGACATAGTACATCGGTCATAAAGCAGCTTGTCGATATATGTAACGCCTGATATTGACATGCCCTTCATGTAGGGACCTTTAACGATTCATTTATAAATGAATAAGAACACAGTTCAGTCACCTGTCTGCATGATGCATTGAAAGAGTTTTTTTGTTTTGTTTTCAACCAGTCACATTGGTCTTTAAACTGCTCTGAAAGCTGAGAACAACGCGATTTTATTTCTTGTTTCTTCTATTGCGTATTCCTTTTCTGGGTCTGGTAGCAGCCACTCTTAGGTTTATTGTAAGCTTGGCTGGTGCTGCTAGCTTATTTCATCATATGTTTCCTAGATTGGCTGCAGCTGGTAGCTCAGTCCGCAAGAAGTTCTGTATTCAACACATGAAAATAGAGAGGCAGATCTCGCAGTGACAGCGTTATGTAATTGTACCCCACCAGGATCCCAACGTCTGTTCTCAACCGTGCCGACCAAGGTCACGCAATTACAAGCAGCATGGCCTTCTCTGATTAAGATTCAAAAGTTACAGTTCACGTCTAGTTGGTTCGGCAGCTACTATAATATGCGCAAGGTCTTACTAGCTTTCATCTGCCCTTCCATCACCTGTTTAGTATCTTGTTTCTTCTAGTAAATTCAGAATTAAGTTCTTGCATGGCTCATTGACTGGCTCCTACATTTTGGCTACCCAAGCACAAAATGGCTGAAAAGATCTCTGAACTAATTTTTTTCTGCATCTATTTTTAATGTTTAAAAAGTGCACTTACCGAAAACTCTGACGACCAGCTCCGCGTGGTTAAATCCGCAGCGCTGTGGAAGCCGCATATTGGGGCACCTTTGTTCTTTGTGAGGCAAATTACGATGCTAGGACACGTTTATCTCGCAGTTCCGGATGAAAACTTTGGTACGAAACTTCATGAAGGGGTTCCCACCTTCGTAGAAATTCAATAAGCATCACGAGTGGCTGGCACTGAGTGAAAGTTGATAGCAAACTATTTGCGAAGAGAGTGAAGGATGCGGTCTCCTGCAGAAGCACAGTCTTTACACTGAGGTTGTTGGTTTATTGTTCGAAGCGTCCCAAAGTCACCAGGGAATGAACACCACAGATGGTAAGCTTGTGTTGGTGAGCAAAAAAGGGTTTTCTGCGGTTGTTTGCGCGACCAGTTCTTTAAATGTGCAATGTGGCTAAAAAGCATGTGCAAAATGGATGACGCCTAGCCAAGTGACGTTACGTCTCTAGGTATCAGAATCTGGTTCATTTTACGCTCCTGGTCAAAGCGACTCTTATTACCACTTCAATTTTCATTAAACGCCCAAGTGTTAATTTTACCCATTTCAGAATAATAAATTGCACGGTATTTACCAGCAGTGCTGCTTATACAAATTTGCAAACGCCATAAACGACGCGAAGGTTTCAAAGCATTCCTACAGCCTTCGTCCCCAAGGTTTCTGTTATAGGCAGGATTATGATAAATGTATTTTAGAGGCTGACAGCTATTGCATACCCCAGTTGAAAAAATTCAGCATTTGCTGGAAGTGTGTTCGGAATAGGTGATAAGCGGAACTAAACAAGCAAGCACATTTTTCTATCGGTGGCACGCAAAAGGCAGGTATTTACGGCGGCGCACTTCCAAAGCGTAATTTTGCCGTTCACTGTCTCACACAGTGTTCAGCATCACTGAGTAGCAAAATCTACGCGTATAAGCGAGTGAGCTTTTAAAGCGTCCCAATCTCAGGTGTTTGATAGGCGGGTGGCCCAAAGAAAGATTTTGGCTCGCTAAGGCCAGGGGTTTAAACAAAGTACTGAAAGAATATTTTTCCGCAAGGTATTAGGTTTAAAAGAAAAGCTGATTACTTGAAGCTCATTCGTTCTTTCTAGGGGCAAGAATCATAGGAGAACGACAACTCTTTGTTCAAAATATGGAAGCTTTTGTTAACTCCATTCGCTCATCAATGTCTGTGTTCGCAATTGTTGAAGATGATATGATCGCTTTCAAAAAACTTCAGGCAGCGTTCACACGCTCTATTCAGTCCCGCAAATTCAAGCCGCGAGATATGCACAAAACGACCTGTATTTGAAGTGAGAAGCAGGCTAACTTTCAAACCTTTAAGCCCTTCTTTAACGCAGTCGTTAGTTCCCTTTTTCTACTTTCGTCGAGATCGTTTCAAAACCTAAAATTTGGACATGTCAGAATTTGTCCCCTTATTTAGCTTCCTTAGGTGCTATCTCAAACTTAGCAAGGAATAATACCTGTCAGCATGTGTAAGTGCTTGCCATGCTACTATAACACTACATTAGCTGTGCTGATGATTTACAAACTTAATGTTCCAAACGTTTGCACATTTTCTTGGCTGGGAGATGAATCGTGTATATTCCAACAAATCTGTCAGTGCCGTTCTGACACGAGCAGTATACAACCAATTTTGGCGCGTTCTATCGAAGATAAAGGAATGTTGCCAGTTCTCTGGGAACTTGACACGTAAATCGCTGTTCTGTTTACAGAAGAGTTGTTACCTAGCATGAAATTTAAGTATTTTCCTGGACTCCAGCAGGCTCAGTAAACACCAAGAAATCTGGCTCTTCTCATCAAATTAAAGCCTGTACCACTGCACAACTAGACCGAATGCGCATAAGAAGAAAAACCTGGAGGTGCTCCACGGCCAGAGAAATAACCACAAGACACTCCACGCAGTGAAGAGCGATGACGGCCTGGTTCACACCGTTCACACGCTGACGTAGAACTGCTGGCAGTTTGTCGTGCAGCCAGGGACACCGACGACGACTACAAACATCCCACCGCTGTACCACTGCTTCACTTGCCTCCGGTGAGGCAAGAACGTTCGAATACGAACCGCACGGAATAAAAATCTCTGATGAACAACGAGTGCGGGTAACAGATTGACCCCTGCTAGGCTGGCGTGCCGGCCACAGTGCGAGACCACGTGCCCGAAGCCGGGAAAGCGTCCCGTCTCCGTGTGAGCGCGCAGACTTCTCTTCGCCCACTTCGAGGCGCCCGCGGCTTCGGTCGGACTGTGGAGCCCCAGGGCCAGGAGGGCACTGCCAGCGCCGCGGCGTATTGATCTTCAGCCGCCAAAACCGTAGTGAGACCAGGCTGTAGAGACACGTAGTGAGAGTGGGGAAGCTCGGCGAACGAATCGGTAGCAGCGCCGCCTCGCGCTCGGCAAAGAAAGCATTCCGCTGCTCGCGGTGGAGTTCTCAGACAGCCTTCAGACGCAGGCTGGGAAACACGGCCCAAATCGTTCAATCGGCTGGTCGCAGCGCTGGTTTGAGCTCTGCAAGCCGCTAGCTGTCGTTTTTTTTTTCGTGGTGATCCTCGTTAGACTTTCTTTACAGCTTATAAAAATTGGTTTTTGAGGAAATGGAATAGCTCAGTAATTGTTTGACATATCTCGGTGGACACCCGAACCGCGCCGTAATGGAAGGGAGGAAGGCCGGAGTGAAGGAAAAAGAGAGAAAGACGTGCCGCAGTGGGGGGCTCTGGAATAATTTTGACCACCTGGGTGTCTTTAATGAGCACTGGTATCGTACAGAACACAGGCACACTTGCGTTTCGTCTCCGTCGAAACACGGCCGCCGCAGTCCCGATAGAACCCGGGTACTTCAGCCCAGTAGCCAGGCGCCCTAACCACTGACCCATCGCGGCGGGCGGTTCGGGCACTCCGTTTTCTTCACCTCTAAAGGACACCTTCGCAGGAAATTAGGCGCCATATTTCTGCGCTATTTTCTTTTGGAATAGAGAAGCTTGTGCAGTAAACGTTTGGCGACCCTATGCTAACAGCCTGTTATTTGTATTCTTTTTTATGTACTCAACCATGCCACCTGAAGTAGTCTTTTATTGGAATAGGTAGACGGTAATTCATGTGGCACTGACTGTACTTTAAATATCAAGGACGCGCTTCCTCTTCACAACTCCTTGTTTATAACAACCAACGTGATCGGGTAGAAATTAGCCAGTTTTGCACATGTTAGCTGGTGGTAGGGTAATTTTTTCTAGCTGCGTGGCGCGCTATATCCTAGTCCCTTGTCTTTGTGTCCGTTATTTCCTAGCATAGTCATTGTAGTACACTTGGTTTTAATAAGCAGCTTCATTTGGACCAATCCTTTGCCTTACTTAACTGGCGTCGTAAGGCAGACTATATTTGCTCAATGAGCGAGAAAAAAAAAGCGTAACACCTCTAAAATAGCAAAAAAATATGACAGAACCTTATTGCCCGATTTTTGACGATGAAATAATGGCGATGATGAAGACAGGATTCTCTGCCTGTGTCTTCGCGGCTCAGATAGAATTTGATGAAAACTACGATGTGCAAGGCACAGTGCGAGAGTGTGTTGCAGTTTAACACTAGGCGCGTTCGCCTGTGTAGAAAACCTAGTGCTCTCACGCAGGTTCCAGCGAATTTGATATATTCTGCGCCGCCAAAGGTTCGAATCCCAGTCACGTATATTTATTTAATTGATATTTATTTGCTTGTTTCACTTGGCACAAACCCGCAAACGTCGGAAGATCTTTATCGTGGTTTACTCATCGGAATAGTGTTTTTGCCACTATAAATTACTACCTGGTGGCAGAAACTTGAGCCCAAGAGATGGAACTGAAACTCTTCACGGTCTGAATGCAATGAAAGGTTTAGGAAAGCTGTGCTAAATGCAGGCTTCCAGACTATGGCCATGACTCTTTTACCTTTGGCATTTGTAGGATAGCCACTTATACAACAATGCTGGTGATCTTTCTGCCTCCATTTTTCGTTTACAGCGCTAGCTGTTTATGGCAGGGCACCACCCGTGGAAATACACGTGTCGCACTAAAACAGTTGTGAATCCTAGCGATGGATGGCGCTGGCACTCTTACGGCACAAACGGACGCCGCCGCCGGGCGAATTGTATGACGGCGGGCGCTTAGTACCACGCGTTCGCCTCGCTCAGTGTAATCAGAACTGCTCGTGGCAGCTTTGTGAAGAGGAGCACGGCCAGCGCTAAGAAGGACGAGGCAAGGGATACAGCGGCAAAAGTGACTCAAAAAGAGGGCTGCGCTGCATGTGGCGGTGAATCGCAAGTTTCCATGCTGCTCACTGCTCCAGCCCTTCTCGGGAAACAGAAGGGCCCATGAAATTGGCGCCGTGGAGCGACGAGCGCTATGGGTGTGTCTTTTTGAGTGCAGGCGTTCCGAAAGCGCGCGTCTTTTGGAGAGAGACAGCCGAAATTTGTTGAGCCACAGGGCCAGAGGTCATTGCGCTTTTCCAATTGTAAAAAATGATATGACGATTAATAAATGCCAGCTGCAAAATTACCAATAAAAATAGGTGCCTATTCGTAAACAAGAAAAAGTTAATTAACAAAAATTAGTTAATGAGCTTGTTAGTTAAAATTATTCACCCGCTTTTTGATGTCTGTGAACACTGGCAATATTGTGTCGCAACAGTCAGCTTTGTGCCTGAAAACCTTTTTAATAAGTGCCTGGCTCTTTAAAAAAAAGGGATATACGCCGCCAAGAATGACTCAAAAACCAATAAACAAAACCTAAAAACTAATAAAAAACGGGCAGGTACAGTTTAATAACGCAGGATTAATTAGAGAATTAATATTTTCACCGCCTTGCAGTGTCACCTCCCAGATGGCCGTACATGATCATTCATTCTCTGCAATCATATGTCTGAATAAACTTAGGACACCTCTCATCACTATGCCCAAGGACGGAGGTTCCGCAATCAAGCAACGGGCAGCAATTTTTGGATTTACCTTTACCACAGTGCAACGCAAGATTATTCGAATATGCTCCTATCCGGATGCCATTGCGAGGAGATGGTACTGACAAAAATTACGATATCCCATTTTTCGACCTCTCCTGACGTCTAAGTTCAGGCTGAATAAAAAAATTGTGTAATCAAACAGTGTGGTCACTCGCCAGCCATGAGGAGCTGCTTTGGTTAGGCACTGATTGGGTGCAGTCGTACCGGTGCTTACTAGTCACCAGTGGAACCATAGTGCAATGTATACTTTGACAGAGAACTCCAGACCATGAATCAGTAGTTATCGCTTTGAAATCTTTTATGACCATATATACCTGAGTCGGTGCAATTTGACAACAGCCAAGGGTGACTGCTGTCCTTAGCGCATGGTTAGTTGTACTCATACCGGTGTGAACGTCTAGACAAATGAACCTGACTCTATTCTTTTCTTTCATGGAGAGTTTATGTGCCTAAACAGTTAAATTTAAATCAAGGAAATGCTATGTTTGGGGGCACCGTGAAAATTGCGTGTCTCTATGAAGCCGATGTGCACACCATTGTGACTCTTAGAATGCAGGTTTTTTTCATGCAAAGGCGGTACGATTGGCCCCATTTATTACAGGGTTACTAAGGGCAAGAAAATAAACGCTGCAAGTCAAAACAAACACATACAAATGTTGATATGGCTGGTTACATTCCTGTACCAATAAATTCGCGTGTAGTAAACGATAAGAACGCAGTAGAGAACGAAAGCCTCTTCTCTTTCCTGGCTTGTTTCACACATGCAGTAAACTCCGACAAACGTAATTGCTTTTTGTTTTGTTTCCACACAAATAATTAGAAGTATCATGCAAAAAATCCAACGTTGTAACGCAATATCGATTCTTTGTGCTTCCTTTAGGGCTTAATTGTTTACGTGCTGGAACCTGCCACACTTTTTAACGTCTTGTCTTCATTAAAATCAAAGGACGCGTACTTGTTCAATTGAGCAGCTCTATAAATCTGGAAGCAATTTGAAAATTAGGCGCATATTTTCGCCAAAGTTTTGTGCTGCGCGCATCTCCAGACGAAGCACAAGCTCCGTGCTCCTTTCGTTTCCCTTGAACGTGAGATCAAGTGCAGCGCTGGCAGCTATGAATTGGTGCTTAGGCCAGCAGCGTGCGCTTAGCTGAGCGCCGCCATGCAGCGGGACGCAAGGCGTGGGTGCGCTATTTCTAATGAATGTCCAGAAAAGCTTCGCGGCTAGCGTTCTCCAAGCATAAAACAACATTCAAGACTGCCATTGGTTCTGCGCATGCGCTTTTCGACACAATAAATTTTCTGGGGGCCCCAATACATGTATGCTATCCAACTCTCTAATTATTACCGCTTAGAAATTGCGTGCAAATATTTCAGCATAAAAAGACTAAAGCAGCCGAAAACTATCACCAGGACGAAAAAAAATCTCTCCGTTTTACAGCAGGAAAATAATAGTATTCTCTTGTACAATATAACTACCACTAGGGGGCGCAGCTCGGCTAGCGCAAGTGGAAAGCGAGCTTTAATATAAGGCACAGATGTCAACTTGAGAGATATCTACCCTTCTTCACAATGCATGTATGAAATCCCGAGGGAAAGCCTTCATGTTCGGGAGGCTTCAATAGCAGTGGAGGTGGTGGCAGAGATCGAAAAACACTTCTGGTGACAAAATCTAAACAGGATGACTTTGGAACTAACCTGAGGATTCCATTATTCATTTGAATGAGTACATAGAGTGCGTACATTATTGCTTTCAAGATGATTAGGCAGTACTTACTCGCATCCACCTTAGTGCAGCCATATGATGGCCACCAAAGAAAACCAATTAAGTTTCAAGAAGCTTCGCACTTGAGAAAACAATAGATTGCACGATATCAAGAGATTAAAGCTGTTAGTAAATTGTGCCAAAGTTTCAAGCACACGCTGCCAATTCACAATACCGTCAGGATGTGAAAGGCGAGAATATGCTTGGGAAATAACAATGCCTCTAGGTACTACATGGACTTATACACTCTAACCTGGACGTTGAGATTTTGCACATTTGAATGTGTAAGTGCAAAGTAGTTTTCTTAATAGTAAGATGCATCCGACTGCAAATTGCTTTGTGTCAGCACTCTGTAACAGCCGCTATTTTCTTGATGAATATTCATGAAGTGCAACGCATCGCCATCTTAATAAAGACGTCTTCCTCTTTCTAAACTCTCAAGCGTATACATAAAACCTCGTAACAGAAACAACACACGAGCGGGCTCCAGACATAAATGCTAAACAAATAAACACGGCAAGAGCAAAAGTACCAGATTTTATTCGGCTTAAGCAATAATCACAGCCACACAGATTTGTGGGTTTTTGATAATAATTGTTGTTGCGTGCTATCAATTCATAATGGTGCCAACACAAATGCCTGAAAAATCCTTCCTCTTCCGCTCACTTCACCTCTGCCCAGCACAGAGGCACAGATAAAAAAAGGAATTTCCTGTCGGCTCATGTCCTTCTTTTCTAAGCAGCATAAAAAAAAATAACTTCCAAATGAATTCAAATCCCGCACTTTCATTCGGCTGTCCCTCAATCCAGCCTTCTCACGACTGCTTGCTGCCAGTGGCGAATTCCGTTATCGCAGAGAGCTCAGTGGTTCGTTCTGTGTGTATTCAATTACCATCTCTTCTGCTTTCTTCGTTCACACCCTTCAGAGAGATTACACGCCTTCGTTATCACCAGTAATTTATGCTGTTATGCGCGGTTCTGTTCTCTCTATGGTTTTCTTTGT
The DNA here is from genome assembly GCF_052857255.1 of Amblyomma americanum. Taxonomy (NCBI): domain Eukaryota; kingdom Metazoa; phylum Arthropoda; class Arachnida; order Ixodida; family Ixodidae; genus Amblyomma; species Amblyomma americanum. The sequence continues at coordinate 160,699,841 of NC_135500.1, read as the reverse complement.
AATAGTGGTTGCTGTAGCGGCAGTCTTATCGCCACATTTATCTCTGGGTGTCGGCCCACCCGACCAATGTTTTCAGGAGCCGCTTGATGCCGGAAAAGCCGCTTTTGTTTGCGGCCGCCATTCAGTGCCAGAAAACAAGGACAGGAAAAACGGAAAACAACAACTACGAAAATGCAAAGGGCAGCCGTTTGTTGTGAGACATTAAGGCTGGTATTCGTGTATAATGAAGCACACGGTCGAAGTGGTGCCGTCTCTTTGCGGCCGAGTCCAGCTTCTGGTCTCGACCTTGCAACCACCGAATGATTTCAAGATTCTTGGCTTCCTCATCTACACCTCGTGTCAAGATCACTATATCACCGTTGATAAAGGCGTTGATTTTTGGGGCTAGTATTTTTATTCTCTTAGCAGAAATATGTTTATTGCACTACATATGAATCCTTTTATTTTGTTCTTATTCACCATCGAAACACATTCACTCCCAAGAGGCACCGAATGCAGGATGCAGAGATTAATACTGCTGCACCTTTCGCTGAGTATTAGGCTCGTAACTTTACCTGCTACCTTCATTGAGCAATTATATAAGGCAGACCGAGCTTGAAAGTATAATTTGATGGCACTAAAAAGAACACGGCTGTAAGTATGTCCATACAGACAGGGGCCTAGTTGATCATATGCAGTTCTGCCAGAGGGCGAATTTGAGAGATTTCGGGTGCAAAATGCTATACATATGGCGATGCTATTCATACCAGATTTCGCCTAACTGTCCTAAAGACTTGCTGGTACCTTAAAGCTGCCTTTGGGAGAGGGACACAGATCAAGTACAGAAAAGACGGTAAATTATACAAGCAATTTTCTAAGCTCCCCAAAAAGCAGGGGACACGCTGGCGCTAGCCTCAGACAAGAACCTTTTAGTGCCTTTATCTCACTGCCTTTAGGCACAGATGCCCACATTGCGAGGAGAGGACTGGGCTGCATTACACCACGTGAGCCTGGCAACGAAACCAGGCAACGCCGCATCATAAAAGTCTCACATTGGAGCAGTGGGCGGCAGCTTTGACCAGCCTTACCTTAGAGGACAAGCTCGTCTTTGCAGACCGTGCCTGTGCAGAGGATGACTCCATGGGTGCCCTAGACTTAAAAAGAAAGTCCGCACCAACCGCACTGCTCTAACCAAGAAGCTTTTTGGAGCATTATTAAAGTTTCTTCTTCTGTTATTGGCTTATTTCAACCGTGGAGCTGCTCGAATATATGACTTCAAACACAACGCCTGCAAGATCGAGGAGGAGGTGGGCGCAACCAATGACAAGAAAAGAAAACTGGAGTGGTAGCCGGCGATCGATGCATCGCAGCAGATCAGTACTGTACAAAGATAAGTGAACGACTACGGTGGCCTGCCCTTGGAGTGGCACCGGAGCAATGTGTTATAGTGGTTTGACCATCTGCCTGCCATGTGGCAAGTGCAGAGTTCGATTCCCAGTGGTGCTGGGTTCTCACCGATGATACAATGGGCACAAACCTTGCCCTTGCCTCGTGCTCTGGTTATCTGTTGTGAATTGCTTGGGAAAAGGGGCGTTTGCTACACCTCGTGTAAACGAAAAATTCTTGGCGCATGGCGCTTTTTGGCCAAAGCTAACTCTGCGCCATAAAAAATATAATCATCATTATGCCATTGAAGCGAAGTGTATCATGTGTTGATTATTGGAGGCACTATTCAAGGTGTCCCTCTCTGCTTGTCCGGAAAGTAGGAATACACAGCGCGCCAGCCGATGAGTTATAAAGCTTATCGAGATGTTGGCAACAAATAATTCGAACGTCGAGCTTCTTTCCTCTTTCCGTTTTACGCCACTCCACCCGCACGTAACCCGTTAGCACACCTTTCAAATATTTGCATTGACACAGACTTCCCCTAAATTTAGGGTGCGATTAGTGAAAAGCTCCCTTCATGCTCGCAAAAGGTTTACCACCACCGGCCATTCACAGTCTAAACTGTGCTGTTTAACGCGGGCCTCTTATCTGGCAGCCTTGATGTCATAGGTAGCATAAGGGGGTTCTCGCCCTCACCGTTCGACCACGTTCCTGCGCGGCACTCGCGGTAATACAGGACGCACCACGTCCGCCGCTATGGGCGAGAGTGGCGCTTGTCAAAACTGTCATGCTTCGCTTAAAGTACACATGAATACCTCGAAAGCATTCTGAACACTGAAGCCGACGGACGAAGGGAGGACGAGACACGCCATGCGCTGAAATGAGCAACTTGCCTGACCATAGTCAGTAACTTTGTGGCAGACTCTCTAGGTTCAATGGCGAACTTGGGACAGCGCTGAAGCAGCGCTGTATTTATTTGGGGCAGTCGCTGACGCCTCCAATCAGATGCACTTGGTTTGAAGTTGCCGCTTTTCCTTTTGGCATTAGCGTCCATTGACTGCTCTTCCAAACAAGTGCATCTGATAGGAGGCATCAGCGACTGCCCCGAAGAAATACAGCGCCTGATTCAGCGCGGTCCCAAGTTCGCCATTGAACCTAGACAGTCTGCCCCGGAGTCACTATGGTCAGGCAACTTGCTAAGTTCAGCACACTGTGTGTCTCGTCCTCCCTTCGTCCGTCGTCTGCCATCAATTCAGTGCTCAGAATGTCAAACGAACTCGCCCAGCAAGACACCCTGTTCCGAAAGCAGCCGTTCGACAGCCGACGCCATAACCTAGTTGGTAGAGCATCGGAAGCAAAATTTCGGAGGTGGTGGGTACGGATCCCAACAACAGCATGAGGTTGTTTTCTCTTCAGCTTTTATAATCGACCGTTAATAAAAAACTACAAATTAAATACAGATCTTCCCTTTTGCTACTTGGTTTCGGTGGCTGTTGACTTCCGTCATGTATGCCATAACTAGCCCCTCTGTTACCTTCACTTCTGTACTTTTACGGTGGTATTAAGAATCAACACGATATTGGGAAGCGCGCAGTAAATACACGGAAGGAAGAGTGGTTTCCATTAAAAAAGAGAAGGGAGTCCGTCTCTTCTCACTGGTGATATTCATTTCAAAATCGAAGGTGGAATTAGGTCGAAAAGGTGGTTACAATGAGGTGTTTTTCTTAAACTCAAGCTTTATGCCTACAGTTAAAATAATGAACATTCAACATATTGCGAAAGCTTGTCATAGTGACTGTAGGGAATTTAAAGAAAACTAAAGGAACTACTCACAAGTGGCATCGGCCTGCTTGATAAGAGCGCCTGCATTCATAAGGCGCACGTCACCATCTCGCATCCGGCAAGATTATCTGGAAGCCTGGCCCGCAAGCGCCGACCGGTCACCCAGTTATTTTCACTCGTTTTATTGATCTGAAGAAACATCACACCGGAAAGCTATTCGCCAGCAAAAAGATCGCAAGAAGATTCCTGTCGTTGTTTAGGTAGAAGGCCGGATATTGCTATTAACATGGCATTCAAACGACAATTGCCAAGCTAAACAATTATTTTGACAATGTGACAAAATATGTTGAAAAATGGAGAATGTGAAATGATTGCTCTAGAGTGAAACCTTTGTGGAGTAAAAACTTTCAACAGCCATGCTGTCATTTGTGGCTTTACTTTGCGGAGACGCGTCGAATTTCTTGGTTGCGAAGAGCACGGGTGGAACCTGCGCATCCAGAAAGGTGTTAAGAAGCCTCAAGCCGCGTGGTGTCAGGCATCTGGACGTGGCAATGGTGCTGGTTCTGCGCTCTATGTTAGGTTTACCGTTGGGTTTACAAACAAACACGATTTGAGATTTGTCTTGTAGGGTTTTTTTTTGGGAAGATAAATACTTTCTCCCAACTTATTCGCGGCTGACACAGTTCAAAACCCCCCGGACCCCACCCCGTCGTCGCGTACGCTACCAAGCGTTCGCCGACCACGGCGGGCCTTCCTCTGACGCAACAACGGAACGACACTTTGGCTCACACAAACAGGCATTTATTGCTACAGCAACAATAACGCCAGCTAAACACAAAATTCGCTAATGAATCAAGGCCGTCCGACTCACCAGCAAGGTTACGAGTGAATGTTGGCCCACGCTAGGGCAAGCGATACTCCGTAGGCCGGACGTGACGAGATGCGGGAGCCAGTATTCCCGCCGCTTCCCCGCCCAGGTGGCGAAGAGCGGAGCCGCGTGCGAAATGTCTGCTCGCACCGACAATCCCATCCGAAGAGCCTCCTCCCCTATCCCGAGCGCGAGCTCCAAGCAGTCTCTCGCGCTGCGACGCTGGTGGCCTCTCTTGCTAGTTAAGGTAAATAGCAAGGGAATGTGCCCCTCCTCCATGCAGTATAGCATCACGCAGGAATGACACAACAAGAAGGAACGATTTATTCAGGCAGCCCCTTTTATAGCCCGCCGGTGAGGTGACGTTGTGATCACGTGGTCAAGCCAAGGTTTGCCGACGACAGGTGGCCGTCGCTGTCTGGTTGATCTTCGCAAACCAGGCGGGCCAGTTTCCGTCCCGGATGCTTCTGGGCTATCTTGCGACGTGGTCGGAGCGTCGTCCGCAGGTTCCCGCTTGCCAACTTCTCCAGGGGCTCTGTCTTCTGATTCAGTCCGACGTCTCAGTTGGTCCAAGTGCCGCCGCTGAAGACCTTGCTCCGAGTCAACGGAGACTATCCTGGAGCCCTGTTGACCATGCACTACTCCTGGAATCCACCTGCGACCTGCTCCGAAACTGCGCATCCAGACCGGTTCTCCCACATCCAATTTAGTCGCACCTACTCTTCGCTGGCTTTCTGCCGACTTCTCACCGGGCGTGATGCAATCCATCTTTGTTCTTATCTGGTAGCCGAATAAGTGTTCTGCGGGCGACTTGCCATGCTTAACAGGCGTTCGGCGATATCGGAACAAAAACCGAGCTATACGCATTTCCAGGTCTTTTCCAGGGTTTTTCTTTAGCCCTTCCTTGAGCGTGCGCACAGCTCTTTCGGCTAAACCATTCGATTGTGGGTGATAAGGGGCTGTTGTGAGTTGCTTTACGTTGTTTCGTGCCAGAAACTCGCGAAAAACGGCGCCCACAAATTGTGGACCGTTATCTGAAACGAAGGTTTTTGGAAGGCCGAAGCGTGCAAATATTGACCGTAGTGCGTCCACCGTTGTTTGCGATGTGGCAATTTTCATTGGAATTGCTTCTATCCATTTTGTTTCAGAGTCTACGACGACCAATACCATATGTCCGTCCATTGGGCCTGCGAAATCTGCGTGTAGTCTGCTCCATCTTTCCCCGGTTGCTGGCCACACCAAAGGTATCTGTGCCGGTTGCATCGCAGCGGCCTGTGCACAAATAGAGCATGATTTCACCAGTCGCTCTATGTCAGAATCCAGACCCGGGTACCAAAACAGCGTTCTCGCCGTGCTTTTCATGGACGTCATACCAGGGTGCGTCTCATGGAGCAGCCCCAACAAACGCTTTGCCGCCGCCATAGGTAGAACAATGCGATGTCCCCAGTACACCAAATTGTGGCTCACGGTAAGCTCTGTTCTTCTGTTGAAGTACGCCCGGAGATGCTCAAGATCCTGCGGTAGATACGGAGGCCATCCGTCGGCAATCCACCTTTTGACCTGTTGAAGAGTGGCGTCTCGGTTTGTCATTTGTTCAACCTCCCGGGCGCCGACCGCCGTTTCCTCAAGACACTGGGCATACAAAACGTACTCGTCGGGAGCGACATCCCGCGGCTCCGTAACCGGCAATGGCAAGCGACTGAGGGCGTCTGCATTAGAATTCTCGCTGCCCTTGCGGTACTGCAATGTGTAGCTGTAGTTGCCAAGGAACAAGGCCCAGCGCTGGATTCTCGCAGCCGCCATCGGTGGTATTGGTTTGCCTGGATTGAATAAACCAGTAAGAGGCTTGTGGTCGGTTACTAACACGAACCGATGTCCATACAAGTAGTCCTTGAACCGTGCGACGCCGAACACCAGTGCTAGTGCTTCTTTTTCTAACTGAGAGTAGTTACGCTCTGCCTTTGTGAGTGTCCTGGACCGGAATCCGATGGGGTAGTCAACACCGTTCACACGGTGGGACAAAACGGCCCCAATGCCTACTGATGACGCATCGCACTCAAGCCGCAGTGGCTTATCCGGGTCGTAATGAGCAAGGAACTTGGAAGCCACAATTGCCTGCTTAACTTTCTGAACAGCTTTTTCTTGTTCCTTGTTCCACTTCCACTTGGCCCCTTTAGCTAGGAGGGCGTACAGCGGAGCCAGCACAGTGGCCAGATTGGGCAAGAACTTGCCGTAATAATTTACAAGTCCGAGAAAAGCTTTCAGCTCACTCACTGAAGTAGGTTCTGGGGCTTCGATAACAGCCTTGATGTTATCGTCCTTTGGTCGCAGACCCTTAGCGTCGATCCGATGGCCGAGAAAAGTGACTTCGTCTTGCCGGAATTTGCACTTATCCTTGTGCAGTCGGAGACAGTACTCCCGCAGGCGTTGCAGCACCCTCTTCAGCCTTGATGCATCGTCCTTTTTTTCAGCGATAATATCATCCAGGTACACCTGAACTCCTGGAATATCGCCCAGCAGCGCGTCCATCCGCCTCTGGAGTATAGCTGGAGCAGAACTTATGCCAAAAGGTAATCGGTTGAAACAGAAGAGGCCTTTCTGAGTGTTCAGCACTGCTATCTTTTTGGCATCCGCGTCTAAAGGTAGCTGGTTGTAGGCTTGGCGTAAGTCCAACGTCGTAAATACTTCTCCGCCATTCAGCTTAGCAAAAATGTCGTCCACTCGAGGCAACGGATACTGTTCCATCACTGTGGCTGCATTCACTGTCATACGAAAGTCTCCGCACACTCGGAGAGACCCATCGCCCTTTAAAACGGGTACCACTGGTGTTGCCCATTCGGCGGTTTTCACAGGCGCCAGGACATCTTGCGCAACCAGTTGGTCCAGCGCTTCAGACATCTTGTCCCTCAAAGCGTAGGGAACCGTACGGGCCTTAAAAAACTTTGGACACGCATTCTCTTTCAGCTGCAATGTGACCGGTGGTCCCTTGCATACGCCGAGTCCTGGAGCAAACACGTCAGCATATTCGTTGAGCAGCTCTTGCAGTTCCGTGCTGTCAGCTTTTATCTCGACTGGTTGCACACTCGCGACCACACGCGACAGCATTGCCACCCCAGCCTCGTTGAATGCCTTGATTGTGTCTCTGCCGCACAAAGATGGTCCGACGCTGTCGACTACTACGACCGCACCCGGAATGCCTTTCCCGTCGCATGTAGCCGTCATACTGAGCTGTCCGACAACTGGAAGTTCGCCCAAGAGGCAGGATAGCTTAAGCTGTGATTTGCGCAACGGCGGCCACAGCGCCTCGTACTTCCGGAACGTCGCTACGGAGATGACACTCACGGGTGATCCTGTGTCCACCAGCATAGTAAGAGGGACGTTATTCCAATTAATGTCCTTGTAAATTGGCCGAACCTTGCGGATGCTGGCTTCTTGGTGGAGAACCGCTGCAATAGTGTACAGGGCTTCGCTGTCGTCCGAGCTCGTGTCCCCTGCTGCTGCCATTGCGTAGGAGCCCTGGCGTCGTTGGCCTCCCGGGTGCGATGCGTGCCGACGGAAACTTGTGCTGGACTGGCACATTCGGCGCAGATGTCCTCGTTTGCCGCACCGGTAGCACACCGCGTGAAGGTGTTTGCATTCCGCCTCGGTGTGCGACTCGCCACCACACCTGCCACATGTATCGCACTTCTCCAGCCTTGGGCGCGGCTTCGATGAACGACTCTTTTGACGGGCAAAATGTACCTCTCCTGGCTCTGAAGAGTGCATGCTTTTGGCGTTCTGGGAGGCTTTCTGTGCCGAGACAACAAAGTCTTCCGCCTCTTCTAGTGTAAGCTTCCGTTGAGTCAGTAAGTGTCGCCGGACGTCTTCATCTTGCACACCGCACACAATTCTGTCCCGTAACATGCGCTCCAGTGACGTTCTGAAGTTGCACTTCTCCGCTAGCCGCCTAATTTCCGCAATGAAGTCCTGGGTAGACTCCCCGTCTTTTTGCGAGCACCTGAAGAAAGCATAACTTGCAGCGATCTCGTTAACTTGCGGAGCATAGTGGTCTTCCAAATGCTGGACGACTTCTTGGTAACTCAGCTCATTCACTTGTTTTGGATGACACCGCCCCTGCACCACTCGCACCGCACTGTCTGTGAGCGAAGCTATGAGCAGCGCTCGCTTCTTCGTTGGTTCCGCGATGCTATGGGCTTCGAAGTAAGCCTCCAGCCGAACACGATACGTAGGCCACGTACAGTACCTTCTGCATCCGTGAATTCCGGTGGTCGCCCGGCACTCATTCTTGCGCACGTAAGTTCGCCTAGCGCCGGCGCGCTATCTCGTCGCCACTGCAGTATAGCATCACGCAGGAATGACACAACAAGAAGGAACGATTTATTCAGGCAGCCCCTTTTATAGCCCGCCGGTGAGGTGACGTTGTGATCACGTGGTCAAGCCAAGGTTTGCCGACGACGCATCACTCCAGGCAAGTATGCTGCTGCACGGTGCCTCGCGGGAAAGCAAACCGCAAGGAGAAACTGCGGGGGCGGATTCCCCAGTCTATGACTATGGCTAGGCGCACTCTTCTACCTTAAAACTAACGTAAGCAGGCTGTGATGTTTAGAATGCTGATTCATGAAAGGAATTGATGTGTCCTCGGTGCTTACATATCTTCTGCGCTACTTTCTGAAAGCGTGCTCAGGATAACTCTATTATTTTCGCGTTTATTATCTAGAGGCTGCGGGCTTCCGGAAGTGCATGACAAGCACTGTATACGCGGCATTTTCAGTCACTCTGTAATGCAATCTATGCAGGCTCAGGACACAGTAATTTTACTACGGTGTTCCTTTTGCGGAGATGTGATATCAATAAAAGAAAGTTACGTTGGGAATGAAGAACTGGGGCTCGATAACCAGCCACTTCATAGCTAACCACTTGAAAACCTGCCCGTAATAGTAAGTTCAGGTTGGTTCCAGGTTAACACGGACAAATGGAGAACCATCACGGCTAAAATTCAGTTTGGGACGACAGCACTCGCAAACATTACCTGTTGCGTAATTTTACCTTTTGATAATGCAGTGTAAGGTGCCCAAATATTAGGGCCGAGACTTGAAGAGGCTTTTGCAGAAGCAGCTGCTGAGCACGTTGCTTGGTCCTGAGGTGTCAGCTTCGACTTTGGTTAGTCGACATGAAGGGATGTCTTGCACGACGTCGACCCAGTGCGCCATGAATGCGTGCCACGGTGACTTGTCCGAGCACAGTGACGTCACTTTTTATAGGAAAGATATAAACGGCAAAGAATGAATATATATCCACCGCAAATAGCTGACACAGGATTTCACACTACACAATGGTAGCCATCCTGCGACATTTTGCTTCCGACCAGTTAGAGATTAAATAATGAAAACGGCTAAGTCAGCAAGACTATATTTCTAGGGTACCTACAAAGGAGGCGGTGACGTTTTATGCAATCGTTTTAAAAGGCTGCAGCCTGTTGACGCGTAGTCCCAGGCTGTGCTCCGCGCAAGGGCACGATTACGTCATGAAAAAATAATCAATGCTCTGAGAGGAACCCATCAGTGCGACTCTCAATCAGCAGTGTATTGCGGTACGAGTTTATATAAACGAGCTTCTAATATGTGAATGCGTTCTTCCGCAATCCGCACCAAACAGAATATATAGGTCACATTTTGGTCCTGAAAACTAGAAATAGTGAATGCTCAGGCTGCACCATTGTTTCATGAAAGGCTGTCTAGTGTACCAATCGAAACAATTTCGGCGACAATGCCTTCTGTGTGGTACATTTCATCTTTCCGATTTATTGTACTCCTTAGTCTAAAACATCATTGCCAAGCACCAGAAGTGCGCTGTCCTGTTTATATTCCGGCTTCATCTTTCACTGAAAACACGACCCGGGAAAAGCCATCCTTTGAAATGGTCCATCCACGCAACTAAAAAGCACGGTTCGAGCCTGTCAACTTTACCTCTGGCTTTCTTGCACGACGAAATGTTGCCTACTTTGTGCAGCACTACCCAGCTCAAACTTTGACGCTGAATATCTACGCGCAATACCAAAGCCCGGAATCCTTACGCAGCACAAACAGCGCAAGCTTGAAGCAAACACCGCCCACACGCTTTCAGTTAAGCCGCTTATATACGGCGACTATTTCTGGGCCTTGTATTCACCTTACCACGTGCGCGACGAATCCCAGGTATGCCGCGCCCAAAGTAGGCCGCCAGCTAAATGGCCCCGGAAGTCACCCGGAAAGCGTAACCAGGCGTACACACGGCTTAATGCTTTGCGAGGAAGAAGACTCGTGTTTTCGCAGTCTCCTCCACGCATTTCTGAAACACGGGACAGCAGTTTAAGCTGCAACTGACAGAGAGCGAACGCGCAGAGTGCACAAACTGGCGAGGTCTAAATTTAACCGGTCGGAATGCTGCTCTGAATTCGCTACCTTAATAGCCCCATCAGCCGTGTCTAAGCAACAGCGGTGGCTTGAAAGCTTCTAGGTGTTTGTTCGCTTTAGAAAAAAAAAATTGGGAACCGCATTCATTAGAGCTCTGAATACGGTCGCGCAGGTAACTTTAGCAGATACTTAACGTTTTTGAGTGCGTTGAATGCTCGGTATTGCTAAGTATGCTCTGCAGTCTGTGTCGGTGTGAGAGCAAGTATTTTTCAGCAGTTCTCCAACCACTTTTAACCGCAACGGAGGATCACTCAAGACAGCAATGTAGTGCAGGTTTTGTTGTTTTTGAAAGCATGTTGCCAGATTCTGGGACCGCGTTCGCAATCGTAAGGTCGGCAAAGAGCATGATGGGAGGGTATGATTTTTCTGTCAGTTATCAAATAATTTATACAGTTATTAGTTGTTTTTTTGAAAATTTTTTCTCTTCTGGATGCACTTGACCAAACAGACACCGACTGAGGCTAGCGTAAAAAAACAGGTCAAAGCACCCAAAAATTCAAGTCCAAAGCTGTGAAACCGTCAACACAGGACTGCGACACACGCTGCAATATACGGAGTGCAGAGAACTTGGATATCTAATGATCTGGTCTCTGGGCCTAATTAATTCCGGCTGACTCACACGCTCTGAGAACTCCCATTAGTCGAAAATAGCTTTCTCAGATCTGGCCACAGCCGGAACACGCGCAGAACACGCGCTGGTAGAAATCCACAGGAATACCTTTATTTTTCTCTCCGCTCTGAGCTTAGCACCTTCAGATACTGTTTCATTCTTGCATTTTTTAATCATTACAACGCGCGTTTTAAACATCTGCCCGTGTGGCCACCTTACTACTAGGCGCTGCTTTTCGGAATACCCTTTATTTTTTTCAGTACGGTTTAGACTACCGGTTGAGTTTAGGTGATATCTTGCGTATTTCTTTTACTCGGTAGTTTAGAAAATTTTTAATGTCTGTGTTTTTTGCAAGACATTTTTAGGCACTGAAGAGTGAGATAAAAGGACCGCCAATAATTAATCTTGTGAATGCGGTGTCTGGGTTAGTGCAAGTTGTGTAGTAACGAGTTTAAGTTGCGGTTCTCTGAGAGCACCTTCATCTGGTGACATTGGACCATTTCCTCCCCACGCGCCCTTTCGGTGCGGGCGTGCGGCCTCTCTCTCTCTTTCTAACTTCCCTCTCCTGTAATTCCGTATTACGCAAAACAATTTTGCTTCTAACTGCGCCTCACGATTGATTAAGCCTAATCCTCTTATAGTCGCTCAAATGAATCTATAATTTTTTTGCTAGCGTTTTTTTAACTCTTTTGTCCTGCCTCAGAAGTGGCTGCCGCCCGTAAGCATATGTAAACAATGACAATTCGGCAAGACGCAAACCATATAATTCATAGAGTTTTAGGCACGCTGACTAGAACTTACGCTGTTTCGTCAGGAGCCCATCAATTTTTCATATAGTAACGAGTTCTCCTGTAGTTGCTTCATCTCGGCTTTGTGAGGAAAATGAAAGAGATAAAGCTGTACGAGTAAAATGAACTCAGAGTACACATGGCCTCCAAAATGAGAGTAAACCCACGGAAAACCCGAATAATACAAACAAGCTTTCTTTTGTGGATTCTGGGTTGCCCGCAATTTGTTATGCAGCATAGCCGTCATATGTGTACTATCCTTCTACTTGCATAACTCTTTACTTATTCATTACAGCACTGTTGCATATGGCCCTCTTCTTGCGATCGTCGGGACGCGCTCCGACATCCCGTTTAGGAGCGTTCTGTCAGCGTCTTTAGTTTAACGCTCTCTGACGTCCTTTTCTGCCACATCTGGATTTTCGGCCGGGCGAGATGCTTTTGCAGCACCACGACTTCGTCACCAGGCCAATTTTGCCTGTAGAAAGGCTGGTTAGACCAGTGCTCCCCGAAATGAATCCACAAACCTGCCATGGTGAAACAAGGTTCCTCACCTCCACTCGTAGACGTAATTGCGGTTCACGACGTTCTTTCCCAAAGCGACATAACGGAGGAACGCTCCGCAGAGATTTTCCAGCGGGACACTCTGGGTTAAAACTGGGAGCCCCCTTAGAACATTGTTGAACCAGCTGGGCGATAGAAAGCCCATGCCCAAATTGCGCCCAGGAGAGCAGATGCGCAAATCCAGCAGGTGCGCTAGTCCCTATCAGTAAATTGCAGACAAACGCGCCTCCTTACAATCAAAGTTGCCCTCATGACGAAATCCTGCTTCCAGGAAACAAATGGTGCCTCCAAACAATGCTACAGAAACTGACCATAGCTATCAACTTCGGTGAAGTTGATAGCTATGTCGCCGCAGTCTTGGAGTGTCACATATCGATTCCTGCATATTCAGCATCTAAGTGTCGCTGCGGTGGAGCAATTGCCAGAAGAATCCGCAAGGCTAACCCCGCCAGAAGCTGCAACAACCTCAACCTCTCCTGCACGTCGAAGGAAGGTAGGCGGACTGAATCATATCATGAAGCACTGGCTATTCGCGCCTTATTAATGCGATGGCGTTTCAGCTGTGACGCGAAAGCTCTGCTGATGCCCGGTGTCACGTAATTCGCTGAGTGGTAGAGAGAGGAGAGGCGACATTGTGATGTGATGTGATCAATAGCCACCTTGATGGGCCACCACGATTGGTCAAGATTGGTTACATGACATTTTTACGTCATTTGAACTGCCAATCGGCTCATCAGCATTCTAGACAGCATTGCCGTTCTCTGCCGGAGCAACTCAGTTCCGCCCGGTATCACAAAATTTCCTTCTTGGTCGAGAGAAGTAGGAGAGGGGATGAGGGGTTTGAGTTCAACAAAGAGCGCGCAAAATTCAAATCAAAAATGTGAAAAAAATTTAGATATATCTAAATGTTGGTACCTTCAGAGGATAGCGGATACCTGCTCCTCTAGCGAGCATTAAGAACATGCCGATTGATTGACCGAGGATTGCAAAGAAACTGACGGACACAACCACACACAAAATTTGCACCAGAAGCTGCGGCTAATGGGAAATGTAGTCCTATCGTATTTCATTCCAAAGGTGACTGAAGCGCCCCTATATTTTGTCGCCACGATTGTCGACGTTCGCACACCTGTTGATATATGCGCCTGTTAGCAGGTGCAGCGAAATCACCTTTCGGCGTAATTTGTTCGAGCAGAATGGAAGAAATCCATTTTCTTGACAGAATACGGCTTAATTGTTAAGAGTGTCCTGCAGTGAAGTGGGACTTTTCTGTCTCCGAACATGGCCTGTGAATACAGCCCATACACAGCTGTTCTCTCTGCGTACCTTTCGTCTAGGATAAGCACCTGCTGTGGCCTCTAATTTATTGTTTACATCTGCTTCCCGGAATGGAGAAGAAAATAAAAAAGGCTAAAAGGAAAAGTGGGTTTCAATTGAAATGAGTAACCATGACAAACGCCAACTAAAGCTCTAGGCCGGGTAGCTCAAAAAAGAACTTGATCAACCCAGAATGGTCTTCCGGAACAACTTCTCGTGACCAATCCAAAATTTAACAGTCACCTTTCACAATAGGCATGCATTTTTCTCACAGTTAAGTGCACAGGTTGCAACCTGTCATTCTGAGCAGGTTGTGATAAACTCACAAGGTAACGTGGGTGCGCAAGAAAGAAAACAGAAGCATAGGCATGTCGAAGTCTTGTTTACTTTACAATGTACGCTTGAAACATTGCTCGAAAAATGTCTTTGAGGTCATTGGAAATTCCTCTGAATAAATTGTTCTATGTGTGCTTAATATACCATTGTGCTCCCTCTATTAGGCTGTCTAATAACCTCCACTGCTAGAAGCTTTCGTTTAAACGCTATGGCGCTTGTGGTTGGTTGTGGAGATAGAACCGCCGGGCGCTAGCTACAAGACAGTATGCAGGAAGCGTGAAAAAATCTTCGATCGTCGTCGTGTATGAACACGCGATCTAAAGCGCTTTATAGCGTTTGCTGGTGCGAAAAGCGCTGTGGCAGCACGGGCAAGCAGGGCGACCCCCATAAATATTTATGGCGTTGCGCTCGCTGGCCCGCGCAAGGAAGCGCCTGGCTCTCGAAGTTCTCATTTGCAATCCTACGTCGTATTGAGCGTCGGGTCAAGAAGCAGCATTGTCTTGCTCGATGTTTCTTTTCTGTCGCTGTTTTCCTTTCTCTAATTTCGAACTAGCTGCTAAAGCATTCTCCTTTTCTTTCATTTTCTGACAGGGAAAGTGGTCTCAGTAGCATTTCAATGTTTCTTTCATTCTCACTTAGAACTAGTCGCAATTACTAAGTTTCACTCTCTCTCTTCCGTTCTCTCTTTGCCATTTTCTCTTGTTAGCATTTACGTTACGTATCTATACTTAAGGGTCTCAAGATCAGTAACCTCTTGTACATTATTTTAGATTAAGGAGTAATAACTATTTGTGTGTCTTCACGTGGTTCTCTTCATAATCTTGTGGGATTTGTAGCTTGCTACCTAAGGTAATAAAATATACTTAGGGTTTCACTACGCATTCGTGGTATATGTCTTTGTTTGTGGCCGTGTACTCCAACACTGCTGATTTCTGCGCGGAACCAGTTACCGCAGCTGATATGGCACGTCGCCGCTTCTTTCCGTAGCAGAAAAAGCGTCTTTGGTATATACCATAGCGGTTAGACAAGAAGCATTCAGTATGCAATAAGAATCAGTACCACGGATACAGAACTACGCAATAAGCGTCGATGACGCGCTACCGAGCGCAAATCTCGAGTGCTCTCAAGAGGTATGCGCACATATCCACTATGGAACGATGTCCAGTGTGCTAAATCAAGAAAGAACTCGACACGTGGCTTTTGTTACCTTGTTTTCGCGAAGTTTCCGTTTCATACTTGATATTAGTCTTCCAGACGAGAAATATTAAGTACAATAAGTTCATTTACTACTCTCCTTGAGCCTGCTAGTGTTGGTGTTTGATTGCGATAAAAGAAATATAAGTATGCAATGTACTTTTTATTGCTTCTTACTGATGCAGTTTGGTGCCAACCTCAATTCCAGTCAAAGCGCCCCAGTAATTATTACTAAAACTCCCTCTGTTATGATTGGGCTCCTTATATAAATATCGCAATGGTCGAACTCACCGGTAAACCTTTGGGCATTCCTTCATGAAGGATGAGGTGAGCTCTGTTCTGAAACATCCAGTCTCCCTTTTCTTACTTCTTGTTTTCTCTTAAGGAAGAAATTCTTGGACAGTACCAAAGTGGATTAACCATATATATTATTTTGTGCAATATTGTACTGTATCAGTCTAATGTGCTCGCGGAAGTTCCCTAGCTGAGTTGGAGGAGAATAAATTCTTGGAGTAATTACCAATTTGCATCCATAAAATCGCAGCCCCACCGCCCTCTTTAAGCCGTCATTGACTCACTCGCTTCTGGGACCAGCTATTCGTGGAAGCGGACAGCCTTTAGGATAAACATAATGCGATAACCATGCCTAGCTAAGTCTTCGAAAAACCTGTGTCATATCTTAAGAGCCTCGGGCAAAATGAAACCGACTTAACGGCTCAGCAAGCAAATAAAGCGAACCTCTTAGCAGAAGTTTTCGAGGTGATTGTTGTACCATTCCGTAAATGTGTCTTGTCAATACAATGATTCCATTCAGCTTTTACATTTCCATTATTATAGCTACTGGTGAGTGCTTAAATGAGTGTATGACGAGTAAGGAATGGAACCTTAGAAAAATAATATGATAAGGGACCAAGCTACGCATGCACCTGCACATGCTCTAGTACTATGTGTTTAGCACAAATGTTTTGCAGTAAGAGTTAGAACTAGCATATGCAGTACGAAATAGCTCCAATTATTTGCGCCTCTTCCTGAAGCACAACACTTCCTTGGAGAGGCAGGCTGGTATAATAAAACAAATATTTGTGTACTAAACAACGGTCCATTTTTATATCCCTCTCTGCCAATTGAACGAACCTGACACACCAGTAGGTGTTGTGATGCCACAGCAAATAACGACGGCAGAACATGAATATAATGAGAATATTAGCGTTAATATACCCACCAGTTAGAATACTCCCGCCTTTACTTAAAGCATTCACTTCAACGCCCGTATGGATCAAGCTTCATTTGATAATGTCATGCCTCCGGCTGCATTCTTCGCAGTGCCTTAGTCGCTTACCACGGGTATAAATGATCATTGGCCCCTGAGTCAGGGCAGTTATTTTCGCTTATAATATACTCCTACTGAAAGTTTACTTAAGCAGAATGCCCATATGCTTTCCACGGTGTGAAACACTAGATGAAGCGGTGTACATTGCCAGCATACGAGGATTCCATTCAATTACCTTCCTCTGAGCACTCACACGACTCTTATGTACAACGGGTGCTTTTAAACTCATCTCGCCTAATTCCAGGCGTAATTATTAGCAACCAAGCTCAGAAACAAAGAAGTACTACCTCCGCTGAGCACAAGTGCACAGTTGCTAACAAAGACAAAAAATAACATCCAGGAAGCATCTAAATAGTGAATAAACCATGTTTGCGTTTGAGCCCAGAATAGAGGCGGCAGCTGGTGCTTAATACCGGCGTGCGAGCGCGGCAACACATTCGCAAAAGCGCCCATCCACAAAGGCTTGCACCCTGAACCAGAGTAGGCGGTTCTCGGTGAAACGCCGCTCACTCCGCTTCGCTCGATTAGGTAAGCCGACCAAAGTTCCTCGTGTAACATCAGGAAGAAAGAAGCTAAACTTTCCGGCAGTTGCCTGAACAGCGTTGCATTGTGACCCCGAGAGGCACCAGAAGCTGCCTAATTTGCGTATGCCTTACGACTCAAGATGCGCCGGCGCTGAATAGGACCATGCAGCTGCGTTCAGAGCTGTAGACCTAATAACGCTGCAGACGTTATTTTTGCAGCAGACAACGTCCAAAACGCATGTGCACACGTGCAGAGGGGGTCACTTTTACTTAAATAATTATCTTCTTTCACATCTGCTTTCTCATAACACCGCCATCTTAGTACAACCGTGAAGAGGAGGTGTTAGAACTGCGGCTGGTTGCAATGCTGCATTTTAGTGACCCAAAAACAAGAAAAAAAAACGCGGGCGAAAAACTATGACCACGAGAAAATAAAGCTCGAGAACCACTTGACCAGCTTGCACTTTCTTTCCTATTGCTACCACTCAAAAAGAACGACAGTGGAATAATTGGTTTTTGAGCATGAAGCGTGAGACGTTGGGAAGTTGAAGAAAACCTCAATTTTTTTAATTGCGTGTTCTTCAAAGATTTCATTAGAAACATTCTCTTCTAAATGTCTATGCTGGAATTTATTTTTATTTGTGCAAGAACATAGAAGTCAAGGAACAAAAATGACAGTTTTAAGGCGCAGAACAGGGCTTTTGAACATGCTGACATTAAAATTTTTGTTGAGTATTTTTAATTATTGAATGCCATGAGGATATTGGCACGAAGTTGGTACTTGCAAATACTCAGCCACCAAAACAGCTAGCTTGAATTAATAGGCGGTTTTGAAACGGCATAGTGAGTTCAGTATCAGTGTCGAGTTTGGTAAACTTACTACCATAAATAACGCTATTAATTTTATTTGCCGCGTCCCATTTCAAGTGATTGCACTTTTGTGGCTCATATTTGTAGAAAGCGCCCCAGAAGCAACACCGAAGACCTTTGCTGACTGATAATTATTCGTTCCCGAAGTAACTGCTTTTACCACAGGCGCATTGTGGTTAGCAAAAATCGATTTGCGTTTACGATTTCTACCAATCTGACTAATTTTGACCTTCGAAATAGCATGCTTGTCGACGCCGCCAGGCATACTGCACACACGACTTAATAGACGGTGAAACACCGCAACAGTGCTGAGAAAGCCGAAACTAAACTGTGCCTAGAACCTGAGAAGCAGAGCATGTTCGCAGTATGCAATGCGCAGACAATAGGAGGTCTCCAAACTTGTCAACTCTGCTAATGCTCAGCAGAGAGTTAGCATCGCACTGCGTCACATCACTCAGCAAGTTTCGTCGAACATGGGCACGCCGGAATTAAACTATTCTTGCGCCGAATATCGACAAAAGCAACAATCCATGTTGTCTCGCTTGAAGCAAGGAAAGCTCTGCGCATGTCTCGTGCCTTGCAAGGCAGAGCTGGTTGTGGCTGTAATTTAAATATTCCCCGCAGTCGTTCGTGTCGAATGAATAAATGGCAGTTGCGCTCTATTTCAAGTCGATATACTTGGCTACGAATGGCCAGTAAATTTCACTGGGGGTTGTAGAGGCGGTTAGCTGGGACCCATGGTAGGAAAAACATGCTTTTTTTAAAAAAACGATATATTCAAAATATGGCCTTCTATGCGAGCTTCATACAGGAAAGCTATCCTTTAATGTAACCCTTTGCTTCTTTATAAACTGTTTTTATAGGAAGGTTTTTCTGTAAAAAGCAAAGGCGAAACGTGACCCCTTTAACTGCGTGCGTTGAACTCATTGGGTTTCACCCGCAAGAACTTGAAAGCGAACATCATCTCTCAACACTGAAACTGCGCCAAAGCAAGCAGATAGTAATGCAGCTAGCGGTGTAGTTAATACTTTTGTTTGCGGGTGGAGAGGAGGTTAGCATGTCTAAGTTTTACCTCCCTGCACTAAAACCGTAGCCGACCGAGCCCAGCAGATACACCCAGGTTCCACGGGCATAAAAATCTCTCTCAGAAAC
Source organism: Amblyomma americanum (assembly GCF_052857255.1). NCBI lineage: Eukaryota > Metazoa > Arthropoda > Arachnida > Ixodida > Ixodidae > Amblyomma > Amblyomma americanum. Next base: position 160,680,692 of record NC_135500.1, on the reverse strand, counting down.
CTAAGACGTGTGAGTCTCTGTAACCTTCATTCAAGGACACCATGCCTGCGCGGTTTGTGCAGCTGTGACGATTGCCTGAGGAAAGCACTAGGCCAATAAAATGACGCGGGAACCTGCGAATTCTTTCGCCACTCCGCGTGTGGAACAGGGTCTACTTTATCAGAGCGTTAGCCAAACTAAGCCCCTGGTGCTTTTTTCAACTTAGAAGTGAAATGATCAGCTCAGGAGCAAACTGGCAGCAAAGTCTATTGTTGTCAGCCTCGGCATTTTCGCCCTATCTGCATTAGCGGTTTCTGTCGTGAGAAAAATTTGCGAGCAAGTTATGCATGGTGTTCACGGCGGTTCATGCATCTTGCTGCGGTGACAAGCGCAGACAAAATTTCAAAAACGACCTCGTCCAGGTCACTCTTGTACACTCTAGCGATAAGTTCGTCTTGTCTGTTTCGAGCGGTGTACGCCCCTACGCGCAGGGCTAAACAGCACAGCATTTCTGTCATGAACCTGTTCCTGCACTGCCACACGCGTTTAGTCCCGCATTACCCGACTGGGAACCAAGAAGCTCCAGACTTTTTCTGTCTTTTGTGCTTTGAAACTTTTGCAATCCCTTTGAAACCCTTAAACATCATTTTTACGCTGAAAAATTTCTCATATCAGTATTCATGAATTGAAGGAGACATATGAGTAGCGAGTGAACGCATAACATTTCCTTAAGGTTACTCTACATACAGGAGCTGCACCGTTTTCTGCGAAAAAGGCCTATCACAAATCTCTTGATTCAAAACCCATGGTTCGTTTCAGCTGCACATCGCAATCAGGTCTTTAAGAAGACGATTGCTTTTATTGCAAAAACAACGCGGTCCATTCACTTCTGCCACGTGCCGTTGTCTAGTACAAGATAAGACTCGTGAAGAGAAGAGCTTTATTTCAGCCATAGGAAAGACAACAGTCGTTGCGATTTCTCTACTGGGAAGACTGCGCATTGAAAAAGCCGATAATTTTAATTTCGGAATACCAGTTAACGTCATTCACTATGCGACCTCTCGCGGCTGCGCCGCTAAGAAGAAGTAAAGGGCTTTTTGGAAGGTCTCTTCAACGAACGATTTTTTTAGAAGATTGTAGCTGCCATAATTACCTACACATAAGCACACCATTTTTCAGAGGCAAATATTTAGATACTATGTTACAACCAATTGACTTTGGAGTAGTATTAGGGTGTATTTTCAGGGCAATAATAACGCGGCAAACACTCATGCACGAACAGATATTTTTTCGCAGAATTTTGTTTTCTTTTCAATGACCTATCATAGGTCCCGAAAGTAACATCTCCACCTTTCTTCGTTGATCACCATACGCGGAAACGATATCAGCTTTAAAACTGGTGCACCAGTCATAACGTAGGTTCTGTCAAAGATTTTCGCCCACATTCCGGAGTCATTACCAGCCCCGTTGATAAGCTACTGAATTAAGTCTTGCGTTTAGGAATATGCTTCTGAGGTTCGCGGTCGACGCTGTGAAAGTGTGGCAGAATTTCATTCTTTAGATTCTATCGGACTTAACAATGAATATTTTTGAATGAATTTTTGGATATTTTTCAATGAAGGTGAGGGTCCGCATGAAGCCTTTGCTCAAAGACGGTGGCTGTAGCTGCCTTTGGGTGTGAAGGCTGCAAGGTAGCCTGTATGCATTACGTTTCCATAAAAGCCTTGTTTCCGTTGTTATTCCTTCATCTTTGATTTTATGCCTCGGTCTGGCGGAGATTCGGATATTTGTTGACACCTTAGTTTTTACTATCGGGTTATTAAAATCAGGTCGACCTATACCAGAGCAAATTATCTAATCATCAACCGATCAGGCTTTTGGAAAGAGCAAGAAAGAGCTAGGAAGAAACCAACTTTGACCACCAAAAAGCGAATATGAAACACCCCTGTGAGAGCAGTGAACAAACTCCAAATTCACAAATTGTAAAACAATCAATTCCACTGTAGCAGGGCGCGTGAATAGAACTTGCAAAGTCTAAGGAAGGAAAACGATGTCAGAGAATAAAAACTTATCTGACAATGCAGCGTTTCCACCCTACGGACAAGCCAACATGACATGACATGAAAATTTAAATTTCGTGAGCAAGTTTCCCGGGCTCGAATCACCGGCGAGTGCTCCCAACGCCCTAAATATTTATGAGAGGTCGCTCCAGCTTGCCTACGACGGGGATCCTGTTCTGGAACACCTCGGCACGCGCGTTCATGCACGAGGAAAAAAAAATTGTCCGTACGCTTTCCATATGACGTTATTTCACTAGCACCCTACGTTTTTCTGTGTATATCGTCGGCGAGATCGCAGTAAGCCGTACAGGGCCTGCACGGGAGAAATTAAGAATGTATAACAGTAAGCTTAGGCATGAAAAGAAACAGCAAAAAGAAAAATACGTGACGAGGTATCTTACCTACCCGAGAATATTAAGGTGAACACCGTAAGATTTATAGCCGAATAAAAGAGCGTTCGAACTGGAGGTGCTTTCTATTTTCTATTTGCTTGCTTTCTACGAATAAACGACCTCGTGATGCTTTTACTTTCGGCGAAAGCATGCAGGAAGGCGATAAGAAACTTGTGAAAAACGGATTTAACCGGATTCAAACAACGGTTTGTTGTGTTGGTTGGTAACTGTTCGTCTTTTGTTACAGGTGCGAAACACACAAACGCAAGGAAGGTAAACGAAACAACGCGCTCTGTCCCCTCTGCCTTCATGTTCTTTGTGTGTGTTTAGCGTTTACAACCAAATCAGAACAATTAGCAGCTAGCCCGACAAGACGTTGTTTTAAGCTATATTTCTAGTAGTTAATTCTATTGTATGCATGTGTCGTCTCTATGTTTCGTGAATCAGTAAGAACTTTCTCCCGTCTACCTTCCTAGTGTCGGTGTGTATTTCGTGCGTTTAACCAAAAGTTAACTGGATTAGCGGGAACACCGAGAAAAGAAAACGACAAGCACTTGAGTTGAAGGAGAACATGAGTCGTTTAGGAATCCGTAAAAATACACGAAACCTACATCAGAGCAACGAATGTGCAGCCATAAGGAGGATAAAAGTTGATGCGTGTAAAAATATCAGATTACGCCCAGGTGTGGAGGTTCGAGGAGCATGCCGCGGGTGCTGCCCCTGAAAAGAGTGGTGCGCAGATTTCTTATCTAACAATCTCGCAAAACACGCCTCCTTAAGGGTGTAAAACTAACGCAAACAAAATATTATTACTAACAGCTTATTTACTCAAGAATTAGGAAACTTGTCAAATGAAAGAATAACTTATACTGACCCACGTATCATTCTGAGAGCACGGAACGCTGCTGTTGCGCAGACAAGACGAGCAGAAAAAACAGGGAGTCGGACACGGCGACAGCCGTCCTTGGCACTAATGCTGGGTCTCAATCAGACGGGAGAGTGTTGGTTCTTCCTCTTTGTGCATGCTGCTTGTGCTTGCTTCACACACGTCGTGAATGCCTCTTTGCCTTAATTCAATCCCGCTCTTTCGAGCATCCATATTTCCGTTTCTTCTGCTGTTCCGAGATGTTCCGACAAGCAAGCGTAAGCATATCTAGTGCTACCTAGATGCCTATGCATATCAGCAAGTTTTCTGGGAGACTTCTATGAACAGGACTGACAAGCTGGCCAGAGCCACATGGCTACTCTCATTGAACGAAAGAGGCCTCGTCTCGTCACGTAATTAATTTATTGTTATATGTATTTTTACGCGCTGAAGCGGTGGCTGAGAGGTGTAGAATAAAGGGCACCTCCTGGCGCTCTTTAGATGAAACTCAAATTTCAGCCTGTGATGTTTCAACACAATAGCTTTAATTGGGACAATTTCGGGGCTAAACACTTTCGGCATAGCATATTTACCTGCTCTCCATATCTCTCGCGTTCGCCTAGTGGCCAGTAATAATGCTACCAATGTTGTTAATAGCTGTAGTATTAAAATGAGCTGTATTGGCAAAAGAACCTCTATTGAGGACGATGGGCAGAGAACGAAAGCACAAGTGCGGGGTCGAACATGTTGTCTTTTGGTCTGGAAGGCTGCTCTAAAAAAACTGCTATCTGTTGTCATGTCCTCAGAGTTAGGTTAGAAATTATCATTCTTGCAGAGGAAGCGACTCAGCTGTCCTACTGACTTCTTTGTCCCTCTTGACGGTAATAGGCAGGGCAGCTTTTCATCGCTGACAGATATGACGAAGATCCCCTGCTTTTACGGCGAGTGAGCGCGCCATCAGCATACATAGCCTTTAATCTCGAGACCAAGCTACGCTCATACCTCATGTTTTACGCCTCAAGCTAACTGCATCGTCATCAATTGAGGTTTTGAAACGCTGCCGCAGATGAGCCGCCAACAGAAGGCTATAGTGACCCCTCATGGCCTTGCAGTTTGGGTGGATCAAAAAAAAGGGCATTGGCGTAAAGTTACATGTTTATGGATACAATTGGTATTTAAAATAAAATGTCGAATTTATGAGTAAAGGCAATAGCGTTCAGTTTGATGGATTGCATGAAGAAATATCACAAAAAATTATTCTTGATTTGACCGTTTTTGCAAATGCGTTATAAGTGCGATAGCAGTTTTCTGCCGTGCGGAGCAGCGTGTGGCTATGAAGAACTCTGCTGAAATCCGCGGCATAACCACATATTCCTTAATCAAGACAGCAAGGTAGGAAGCTTGGTTGACCATGCTCCGTATAATGATTTCCAAAATAGAATGGTCATCCACAATGTTACGCGACAAAGCCTTTTGCATGATTTCTGTTTCTTTCAGGTTATTAACTATGGGGCTCCTTATCGCGTACTGACCGCAGTTACAGAAGCAGAACCACTTACATATCTCACCCCCGGAAAGATTGTCTCTATCACGCCAAAGGTTTTTGCAGTAGGAGACATACTTGGCTAGTTGGCTAGTTGGCTGCCGGGCATTGTTTGGTTGGTTGGTTTTTTAGGGAAAGAAAATGGCGCAGTATCTGTCTCACAGAATGGCGGGCACCTGAACCGCGCCGTAAGGGAATTGATAAAGGAGGAAGTGAAAGAAGAAAGGAAGAAAGTGGTGCTGTAGTGGAGGACTCCGAAATAATTTCTACCATCTGGGGATCTTTGACGTGCACTGACATCGCACAGCCCACGGGTGCCATGGCGTTTCGCCTCCATCGAAACGCAGTCGCCGCGGTTGGGTTCGAACCCGTGAACTCCGGACCGGTAGCCGAGTGCCCTAACCACTGAGCCACCGCGGCGGGTCTCTTCCTCAGGATAATGCAGTAATCGGTGTCACACAAGAAAGTACCCGTGTTGTTATCTTCTTTCTTCTGTGTAGTATTGGCGCTAAAATCTTTTTATTAAGTTTGAAGCCACTGGGATTAGGTCCCCCTTAATTGTGGTCGACTCTACCACACACAACACGCATAGCCAAATGCATTGTCCAGGAAATCCCGCTTGAATATCTTTGCCACGGTGACACGCTGCTGCGGTCGTTCCTCCGCTTGCCGCTTCCGAGAGCTGCCTCAGCCGAATAATCCGCTTCCAGTGGAATGGCGCTCTGGCCTGCAATTTTAGCAGGGTGTCGATCTCGTATTTCAGCAACGCGCTTTCCAGGTGTGTTTGGCATTCGTTTCTGCTTGCTATCACTGCACTCATTTGCTCATTTTTCGAAGTTTCAAATTGTTGACTAGCACGCTTATGCTGTTGATGACCCACCACTTCTTCTGCTGGCGTCACTATGTCTGCAGGTTACGTCGACTTATACTGTTGTTGCCGACATTTACGTTCGTGTTCAGCACATCTTGCTCATTGGACACCATCTGGACAGACATTAGAACGCCCGTGCTCATCCACCTGCTTAACGACGGTGGAAAGCAGCCTAGAAGCGAGCGCAAAGCATGAGGGAAGCAGGAACGGGAGCAATATCGAAAGCAAACCCGAAAGCAACCTTGAAAGCAAACCTGCTGGTATTCTTCCACTGCCACAAAGCAGGCACGCGAAATGTTAGGAGAACGAAAAAATGTACGCGTCCCTCTCATATTTTCTTCTCGAAGGAAATGTGAGGTTCTGCTCATGTTTTTTTTTTTAAACTTGTGAGAGGTGCACAGCCAAGAACGGAACAGGATTCACAATGTAAAAAAAAAAGCAAGCAATGAAGATTCTGCGGCTTGTGAAGTCCATCTCTCTTAGGAGAAGTCTCATGGAGGACAAATTAAACAAAGTGTTAGTTACCACGTGCGTTGTCGCAGCCGATCCTTAAAAAACAACCGTTTCGCAGTTTCGTGCGCACTGCTTGGTGTTCTTGTTAGATCCCCCGCCGGACGACATCACACTCCTAGGCATGTGCAAAGATACAATCAGCTAAGAGCTTACCGAATCGCTTTAAGTAAAACAAAATTATTTCAGCGTTGCACATCTGTCGCTCGAGTCAGCAATAATCAAAGTTGAAAGCTTTTCATTCATAGACTGTTGAAGACATGGACTACAGATCAGATGTTAAAGATGATTGAAGCGTGCTTGGTGTTCCCTAGAAAAGCCTATAATATGTACAATGGTCTGAAGTAACCTTGTCAAAGGTGCAAAACCCGTCCTATTTTCTTGATCTTCCTGCCCTTCTTTTTGCGCTAGCACTTTACACAGGTAGCTACATCTCTGCATCTAGAGACACGTGAGAACCTGATAAGCATAAAAAATAGGGCCCTGAAAATGTTGCCAAACAACTACACGCAAGGCAGCAATAGTTGCTGAACAGAGAACAAAACATTCCCGTGGCACTACTGGCAGTTTTGGATTATTTAAGCCGTGAAAGGTGCAGCCACAAGCACTGAGTCGTTAAGAGCGCCAGGTCTTCTGTGGGTTATTCGCAATTTTTTAGTGAAATCACAGGTATCTCTAGAGCTGTTGAGTATGTCTTTCAGTCACTGACGAGGTGGGCTGCAAATATGAATACCTAGTATTTTAGGCAGCATACATAGCCAGTGACACGATGCAAAGCCATCCACGCAATTGTATTCTGGACCCCAATTGAATCCGTTCTCAATTTTAGGATTTCATTGCAATTAACACCCAAAAGCTTTCAAGCCACCGGTGAAACAAAAAAACGAAAGAGTATTAAGTTAGCCTACGCGCCACGTTTCAACCGGGTAAATTTAGAGCCCACTCGCTTTTGCGTCCTAAGTGTTCGCTCTCGGTGCAGCTTAAACATGTGCCCAGCGTTGCAGCAGTGTCTTAAGTAGACTACGCAAACTCGGCGTTTCTCTACAGAGCATTATGCCTGTTTGTGCGGGGTACGCTTTCCGAGTAATTTCCTGGCCCATTTAGGCTGGCGGCGTACTCTAGAGGCGGCCAGCCTGGTAGTCGTCGCATGCGTGGAACGAAGAAAAGAGGGTCGTGGAAGAGCCATCGTATATAACCGGCGTAACCGTAAGTGTCACAAGGGGCTTTTTCCAAGTTTGTTCCGCGCATGTGGCTAAAGATCACAAGGCACGATATTTATGTGCATGTATGCAGCGTCAGAATTCACACCACAGGCTGAACGCTGCGAACAGAACGAAGTGCTTTACATTTTGAGTTAGCAACCATATATCGGAACAACGTTTTCAATCCTCAGGATGAACTTTTTCACAGCCTGACTTATTCCAACCTGCAAAAGACGATTGATGCTTCCGGTTCAGAGGAATTCTTACGTTAGGACGCAACGCCAGTTTTTTGCGCCATTTTTTTTTATTTCCACGAATTCAGAACAAAGAATTTGTAACACTCCGGCAGAGGCCTCTCGCGGAATCAGGGATGAGAACTTTCGCGAAGCATTGGCCTCCATGACTGCGTTTCCTGCCTCGTTGCTTCTTCCTTCATGCTGCTGAACTTTGTGACCGTTCGTTGTTTTTACAGCGAGAAGCTCTTATAGAGCAGTTCCGCGGAATGAAGCTCAGTAAGTCGTTCCTCTTCAGAGCAACAAAAAAAATATCCATGAGGTATACTCGAACCAGCTCCGGCGGAAAAAGAGCACCTTGTTTACCCGTTGACTTACACAATTCGGCAACCGCCGCAGCCTTATGGCTGGCGCATGCACTCGTGCTCTCGCGATCCAAAATGAATAAAATTGCTATCGGGGAAGGAGTAAAGTAAAGGGACAGATGAACCATTAGTACCTACAAATTTCTAAGCTCTCTCCAGCATATATTGTGTGCATAAAAATTAGAACACGAATGTGTGGGAGTTAATTTTAATAAAGGGCAACTACTCATGAGCATCAATCGAAGCGCAGCCAAACGGCTACAAAGGAAAGCTATAAAGCTTGCAAAGAAACTACTTGGGTAAAGGAAAATTCGCCCTGGTCGGAGTTCAGACACAGAATTGCCGCTTCACCGAGGCAGAAACTCTACCAACTGGGAGGCTACCATATATTAGGACGAGAGCGAATTGATCAATACGTCGAAGTGGAAACGATGTAGATCGAATGTTTAAAGGAATTCGCCAAGGTTTCCTTTGTAGCCGTTTGGCTGCGCTTGGCCAGACCAGGGAGTAATTACTCCCTAACTACAAATCGACCCCATATGACGGGGAATTGTTTGTTTTCAAACGAGAGTTGTCTAGACGCCAACTGAACGTACGCAGTCCATACCAAAGATAACTGCAACTTTCTTCCGTTGACCGGCAGAGAAAGCGTAAGCGACTAAAAAGATTTAGCCATGCAGGAAAACAGCGTGAACTTGGTAGTCTTTGTAGGTAATCCGAGCACCTCAGTCATCATCGCGCTGAGCTATCTGTGCGAAGCCACAAGCCCCACCACCCAAGTCTTAGTCTTTTATGAATGCGCTAATAGCGTTTATGGTTCTTTCATACTGACCACGGCTTTTTCGCTTTATTCATCCACGGCACAAGCAGCTTTATTTCTACATTAATAGCAACTCTTTCTCGTCAATGCGCGCCCCGCGTTTCGCCTCGACGCCACGGGTCACCATGAAGTTGGCTTTTGCTTGCATATTTTCACGTAGTGGTGACAATATTCCAGGCAGTTAGGAAGACAGGAAAAACTTCTTCTAAAAGAACATTGTTTATTTGGACTGACTTGTGCCCACAATAGACTGACTGACTCAGCGGCGGCGAAAGGAACAAGCGTGCTTGGCGGTCGTTGAACAGAAAGCGCGACGATCCCAAACGTGCTAAAGTTCAACCTGATAGCGAACTTTCGAGATATTTTGTGCAAAGCTACCACAACAGTCTAGAACAATGTAGAATCACTTCAGCCTGGCTGCGATGCTTTGAAGAAAATCTAATGGTGCATTGCATCACAAACAAAGCGATAAATAGGGGTGTCGGCAGCTTTGAAGAATGTACAAAGAGTGCAAAGAATCGCGGCACTATCGAAAACGGGAAGGGGAGCTTGTTGTTTACGAGTTTCGAGAACATTCTTATTGATACTCGCGACGTCTGTCAATTTGTTTAAAACAACGCAACATCTTAATTTTGAGCTTATCTTTATTCATCTATAATCTCGATGTTCTTTTCTGCAGTCATGTTTGCGTTCAAGTAGTTTCATTAAATTTATTAATTTCAATTAACATTTATTTTATATCATGAGCAACAAACTGTGAATACTGAAGTAGGAGATGTGTTTGGTAGCTCTTAAGTGGACTCCCCTATTGAATACGCGTCCATTTTCGCTGTCATGACTTATTGTTGATGCCAAGTTTATAGTGCTTATATTCCCAATACAGGCCCTCCTGGGTTATTTTATGAACCACTGTCTTTCTGCTTAGGAAACGGCAATGTGAAATCCCCTTTTATGAGCACTGTCCTTTGAGTGGTCGGTGAAGGGCATTTCAGCACCAACGTTCTGCGTAACGTGGTTGTTACACTGCCTTAAGAACCTCATCGTTGCCATCGTACTTCATCTTCACGAAGCACATGTCACCTACTCTACAGGTGTTATCCTTTCTGGGTGTATCTTAATGGGGAATGGGATTTCATTTGTAATAGTCGATGTCACTATTGATGTAAATTGCAACTCCCGCACGGGAATCACGAGACCTTTTCTTGCACGCGACAAATTCGAAATCATTAAATAGAATTGGTTGATTATTCTGCGCTTCAGACATAGCGAGTAAGCCACTTTTTTGTAGTTCTAGATATGCTCTGTACAATGGGTGTGCACTTTGAGTGACTGGATGTTACAGGATGAGATGAAAGTGTGTTTACAAGCCTCGCCTTGAATTTTGGGGTCTTTTCGCAGGCGTCTCGTTGTCCTGTGGCCGCACACATTTGTTGAAGATTCATCGTTTAATTCGCTGTGAATCGGGGGCATTTGGTAGCGGCACATCGAATTTGCCTTTCGTGGAGCTCCTATTTTGTGGGTAGTGCTCGCATGTGAGACCCCATCTCTCGTTTCTCGTTTTTTTGACGGCGATGCGGTGTTTTGGCTCCATACCCTCTCTTTTCTTTGGCAAGCGTGCGCTGGCGCTCCCACTAGTTGTACGCTCTGCGCACGTGGGCGCGCAATAGATACGAATGCGTCGAGAAATGAGATTAAGGCAGCTACGAAATGCTCCGCACTAAAAAACATCGCACTGTTTCCAAAACGTAGAGCGAGGTGCTTTGTGAAGCACACTATTAGAGGAAACATCTTAGTTTACAGTTACAACAACACGGTAATACTGCATTCGGCAGAAGCGTGCAGGCGCGTTTGGTCCAGAGCCGCACCGCTTCACGAGCTAGCATTCTTGAGCGCAAGAGAGAGCAAGCGTTTCAAAGCATCAGAACTTCGTCACCTCATTGCACATTTTAAGATGATTTAGACGTTCGAATTAATCACACTCCTAACATTCTGTGATTTGAAATGAAGTAAACAAGAACGCTATCACCAAAAAGTTGCGATAACGCGCCTGCGCGATAACACCCTGCTGCGAAAACCATGCTCTCACTAAAAGTGTTTAAGGTAATTTTGATTTTATATGTTTCAGAATGTGATGCATGCAACGGGCGTGTGTCGAGATTGAATTATCTCCTTTCAGTTTGAGCGTTTTTACATTGATGTCAGTGTAGAGACTCCAGGTAAGCCATTGTGTTTTTCATTGCTGGTTTCCTTCGCGTTTCCTCCGTCCCGGCCATGGCATGAAGATGCTGCATGTGCAACAAGTGCGTTTATTAAGGAGAAAAAAGAATGTAAAACGCAGTAAACAACGTCAGTGAGTCCAGTAAGAGGAGAAAGTCTAGATTGTGATGTATCGCCCATAACGAAGAACAGTAATTGCTTGAATGACAGTAGCTATAAATATCCGGCGAATAGTGTTTTGTGCACGGAGTGGCAGCAACAGCATGTCGCATCTTTTATAAATACAAAAAAGGCTGTGGTTTAGCTTTGAATAAACCTGGACTGACGCGATAACTTCATCTGGCCGAGTGGAACTCGCTCAGTCGAAGCTTGAATGATGGAACACGGACTGCGCAGGGAAGCCGATAGCTTACATTACCGCCTGCGTCTTTATATCGTCAGTGGCTCGAGAACATTTGTGTAAGTCTCTACCCTCAGAAAGCGTGTGTACGCACAGAAACATAAATTCTAGAATGTGTAGCATAAATGTGCTACCCATGCGGGTTATTTTCCACGTCCTGTTGCAAAGCTGGCCTTTTTTGCTTTTCACGAGCAGTTAAATAAAAGGAAATGGGCTCTCCCCGGACGCTGTGGTCATTGTAATAACGAATTCTTGCAAGCGTTTATGATATGAACGTCACAAAATGCCAATAATTAGGCTATAATGATGCACATCCATGAGATGTGCGCTTGATGCGTTTACATGCGTGCGAAGTTGATTAGCTATGAGCCTGAGAGCACACTCAGCTAAAGAAGGTTACAACGCTAGCAAGAAAGAAAAGAAAAATTTGCACAAATATCTGGCGTCCTCCTGGCAATTCCTCATTATTGAGGTATGCTGGCGTCATGGAAGCCAACAAATACTGTCCTACAGGTTGTCGCCTAGGCAGAGGTAAGAGAAAGTCATAAAAAGCGCTTCTTGTGCCAGTATCACGTCGCCCGCAAACCATGCATAGACCTTCAGCCTCGCAGTCGCCACAAGTAGCGCCTATTTCTCTTGTAAGTACAATAATCATATCCTGCGTATAAAGGCGACATGCATCCTGATACAAGACAAATGTATTAGTGCACAAACATAAACATGCGTGCATTTCTTCAGAGATGATAGAGAGAGAAGCGCACAAAGGAAGGGCGAAGTGGAGAGGGGGCGACAAGGCGTTGTTCCTCCTGTGTCGACTGACATCTGCATAAAGGGCATGATGTGAGGAACGGAGCCGGAACTGTGAGATATAGTGGCAGGTAGCAGGCATCGGGCGACCAATGTTGCCGCCCACCCACTCAGCTGCAAGCACCACTGCGTTCCTCCCTTATGCGAGCCGGGCTCCGCAAGCAATTTGTAGCACTGATACCCGGCCAGGCCGATTCGATTACCGGCGTGGCTACGGCATCACTGTCATACTGGCGAAACTTCCGGTTGCTGGTAGCTCGTTTTTTGGCTTATCAGTTATTCACGGTGGTCTGACAGGCAAAAGTGATCTGTCGTGGCCTCCTCCTCGTGTCCGCGTTAAAAAGCTCCGCCTTTTCGTAGGCAGGTGCTTTGCGAAAAACATATTCCGCAAGTGTGCCGAAAAAAAAAATCAAGCCATAGTATATCCCAAGGAGTTTGTAGCGAGATGGTTCGTTCCTCATTGGTTTTAAAAGCATCGTTTAGTTCTCGCTGCAAATTTTTTTTACCAGTAAATGAAGAAAACATAGGCGTCCAGGCTTCACAGTGTATAGCCTTTATGTAATTGCTAGCCACATTTGAAATAGAGCTATTTCAGTTCGAGGTATTCATTAGGTAATTCCAAATCGTTTTAAGGGCAATTTTAATTTTGTACGAAAGTATTGTTCTGATCCTTGTGTTGCTAATAAGAAGTATGTAATGGCTAAAAATTGACAAATAAATTATTCCCACATTTCGGGTATAAACATTTGGCCAACATTTGGAAAAGGAGAAGAAAGGATTTGGGGCCAGCTGAAAAAAAAAATGAAGACGAGGTGATGTGCCTTAGAGTGCGCGAATAGAACAGGGGAATGTAATTAAGAAATGAGAATGAGTAGGGGGGGGGGGGGAGTACGAAATAAAATTTCACTATATGTAGACGGGTCCAACTGCTCTAAGAACTGTACCAGCCTTTGGTTTATGGTTTATGGGGGTTTAACATCCCAAAGCGACTCAGGCTATGAGAGACGCCGTAGTGAAGGGCTCCGGAAATTTCGACCACCTAGGGTTCTTTAACGTGCACTGAAACAGTACACGGAAACCAGCCTTTGAATAAAGCATGGCGTTCTAAGAGGAGCAGAACACTGCCTGACCTGTAGTTACCGTTGGAGACCGATATTCCCTGCCCGGTTACAGGACCGAAGCCGTTCAGTGCACTGCAAAGCGCTTGTCTCTTACGTGTACATATAACATAATTATCTTCTCTTCATAATATGTTATATAATTTTCGATGCATTTATTTGGCAGTAAAGGATCTTTGCTGAGTTTTGCTGAAAGAATATTTTGGCATTAGATGATTTTCTATGACTCGAAGCTGATAATGATTACAAAAAAAACAAGAAAATTTAGAGCGACTGCAATGGTGCAAAAATAAATTGATTAGGGTTATCTTTAAGAACCTCTGCAGGCATCTAAAGGCGCCTCAGAAGTAGTGAAGCTAGAGCCGATTCCGACGTCTCTGGGCGCAGTAGCCGACTATTGCGATACGCGGGCATTGCAAGCGCTGGCCACCTTGAAGTCATTGTAAGGCGGCCGTTCTTGGGAAGACTTTGAACTGTTCCTACTGGCGAGCACATTTTCTGCGATACGGTGCGTACACTTCTAGCACTCATTTTCTAAGCAGACGGCGTCTATCGTTGTTTGCAGAAGCTCAGGAGAAAACAGGTTGTGTTGTGCTCTGCCCGCAGCACACGAAAGTGGCTATCGAGAAGGCACCAGACCTGCCAAAAGGCAGAGGGGGAGAAGAAGGAGATAGCAAGGAAAGGCTGATTTAACCCATGGAAGATTGCCGCCGACTGCTACGAAACTTTCTCGAAACTGGGTCGCCGAGAAATGTCTCACCTCGACTCTGCTGTCTGCCTAATGCGAGTGCATTTTCCTTATCACTCCGTGAAACTGCAATCGTCTCTTCTTCTGGAGGGCAACAAAACCGAATGGGTGAAACTGAAAAATGAAACAAGATTGGGCGAAAGCGAGTTTGCCGATTACTTGGTTTACTGGCTCCCATTTGTAGCCTCGCGGACGCCGCCCCACAACAAGAACTTGTTATAGAACTAAAAAAAAGTAAAAGCCATGTAAAAACGGGGAGTCTGACGGCGGAAAGGAGATAACATTTTTTTTCCAGAAACCTGCGGCTTCTCTCCACATAAATGGCAGTCTCCAGCCGTGAGTGTCGCGATATGCGGATCTATATTGGAAATGGGCATTTATCCGTCATCCAACAGGGAAGAATAAGTCCCTCATGTAATGCAGCCGTAACTTTTGTCGTATATTTGTGGAGCTGAAGCTGCAATCAGCGCGTGTCGAGACAATAAATAAGCAGTCGCACCTGCAGTCATCAGAGGGGTACATTACGTTTCTTCAATTTTTATACACGTTTATTCAAGGGTCAGACGTTAGCAATTAATGCATTGTGAGTAGAATTGATTCCTTCATGCTTTCTCTACGCTTAAGTAGTGACCTTGAGTAGCAATACTCATTACTGATCCTGCATCATGCATCAAAGGACTGCAGAGAGAAGAGCTTTGGGCCATCATTTTAAAAAATGGCCAACTCATAAGCTGGAACTGATTTTAAGTTCTTGAATGCGTCCCTACGTATGCGCTAGAAGCATTGCAAAGTGTGCGAGTCCTAGCGTCAGAGCAGTCAGTTTTCCAATATAGGCCTCAATCAAATTTTAGTTCCAAAACGCACACGGTCTGCTAATTACGTCCACGAAAACGTTCGTTCGCCACGACTCCGCAGGACACGTGTACTCGTAATATTGAACTTTCTTTCAGTTTTGTTGATGTGAGCGCACTATATTTCCAGTGACAATCGCAGCGCGCTCAGCCATCAATAGAATATGTGCAAAGTGTCGCGCACTGTATAAGCGGAACGCGGCGGGACCGATTGGGATAAAAAATTGTGATCCGCGTATTTATGGCTACTCAAGTGAGAATTATGCAATCGGTATGATTCCAGTTTTCATTTTATTTACGCTTCCACATGCATTGGCGAAATCGTTCGTGGAATATAGTTGAGCTCTACGGGACGATTTGCACACCAACTAGTGGAAAAGCAAGCTATCTGCGTCATGCTCTATGTTTTTATAATCAAATACCCTATGGATGCAGCGTGACGGACCGTATAATACAAGTCATTGGCACTATGGGATCACATGAGTCATTGCGCATGGAACGTGCCATTTAACACATTAGTGTCATTGTTCGGCCCTATTAACAACCTCGTTTAGGATGTCGATTTTTGGTGCAGTGTTAAATGTGCAGGCGGCACACCGTTTCGCACGCGTTCGAATCTTGCTTATCATGTTCACTGATGCATCTGAACTTGTTTGTATTGCGGATTTGTATGTGCATATGTGCATTGTGTCTTCAGCAGTGATATTTAGACGCGGCAGATCCTGGAAATGCAGGAAAAAAATTTTACTCGAAAAATTTGCTGGTAGGCAGCATAAACGTGCTGCCGCTGATTGATAAAGACGGTTTTGAAAGCAGCAAAGATTTGACCATTTTTAGTGCATAAAATTGGTGGGGTTAATTACGCAACCGCTTATAGGCTCTTGCCCCAATAGAAATTGCGCTGCTAAATGAGTCTCCTTAAGCTACTCGACGCGCACACAATCTGTTTAGAGGCGTCCAAAATTTGTACACGAATTCTACATTGACTGCGCGCGATATACGCGACAGTCGAATAAGAGCGTTGTATGGGACGATGAGGCATGAGGCGCGCTGGACGGCATGGGGGGGAACATAGAAAGAGCTCCGTCGCATCAATGGCGTGCGTAGGAATACGGCTGACAGGCAGCTATAAATAGGCGCCGAATTGTCGGAAAACGGCAGCCGTTGGCGAGACAGGCATTACCGTGAGGCCAGCTGTCAGCGGTTCGTCAGAACGCATGGGTCACTGTCTTTGTGCATGCAAACCGAAGAGCTTCCCTCGACGGTCACCGTCCCTCCCACGAAACCGCTGGCAGTTGAGGGGCACAACAAAGAGCCCCCACACACCCGTTTGAATATCTCGGTGAAGGGAAATAATTTCCGTTACTTCAGACGCCACTGCCTGCAAAATTCCTGTATTTCGCCAGCCTTTTTGGGAGCTCTCAGTGTAAAGGATAGTTGCCAAAGGCCTGATTATAACGTCAGTCAAAAGGAAAATTGAGATATTTTCATGGCCAAGGCTGCTCGACACAGAAACAAGAGTTCACATATCTCACAGAGACTCCCAAGCCTGATAATTCAACCACGCTGAAATAAGACAAGGGTTCCACTGCCTGTTACTGCTTCCCACAAAATGAGCAGTGTATAAAGGCAGACTACAAATGAGCTAATTGCAGGAGCACGTAGTCATTACTGAAACAGCGGATTTTTTAGCACGCTCATCTGCTTCCCCGATAAAGTTGCAAATTAACCAGCGGATTTATTCCTAAGCGGAACATTTAGTCAGACCGCCCCGCTTGTGGACATCAACTTCCAAATGGGCTCTTAGCTTAGCCAAAAAAAAATGTACCTGAAAGGATGGGAGCAAGCCTCAAATTAGGAAGGTGCCAGAGACCATAATCCTCTGGACAGTTATACTGCCCAAATTATATACCACAATGCAACGTCTGAAAAAAAAAACAGTAAATATTTTATCTTTTCCCTATTCCTTTCGTCTTTTTGGTAACTGCCTTGTAAAAGCGGACAATTAACATTCGCAGAAGGAAAGCGTCAGGCCCGTAGAAACATATAATTCGACAAAAATTATAATTAGATTATAGATGAAAACAGGTGACATTCCGTCACTGTCAGTATCTGTTCCTTCACCATCTTCCTCGATAAATGTAGCGGCTGTAATGGCAGGTAGTATTTGTTGCATAAGGTCCATCACATGTGTCAGCATGGTTGGACGAAGCTAATGGAACTGAGAAGCCTGACTAAATTTCGACACAACGCTTGCGTATGCTCCAAAAAGCACAGACTTTTAAATGTCGAATGCTTAACAGTGCCGAAGCATGAGCCACGCTTGTGCACCCCTCCTGAACTCCCTTACATTGAGTGCGTTGATATTGAACTAATTCAAATCTTAATGTAGTGCACGTGCCTATTTAATTAAAACCCTGAAAATATATACGCAGGTATATTATAGGCAAATTTCTTTGCCCACGTACGCAATGAGAGTACCCCGCCACTCAATTCTAACACTGGCCACCTGTGTAATTCCTTCTCTTTCCCTCCTTTATTTCAGTTCTTTCACTTTTTTTCCCGTGCCTCTGTAGATTTTGGCCCATAAGCCACTTTTTGTTAAATTTCAGCTCCAAATATACTGTTGGTGAGCGCAATCGTTTCCCAAGACATTGGGCGCCGACAAAAGCGCCCTCATTTTCGGTGATTGCTCATATTTTGGGTGCTGCTATTTCTAGCTTCATAATTATTTCGTAAACACATAAAAGCACGCAAGAAACACGAAAATCCTCTTCCAACTGGCAAGGTCTCGTCATCCCCAATTCGCAGATGTTCGGGACGTGATCCCCTGTTGAAGAAATTTCTTGTGCGAATTTGCTCTGAATATTGCTACGCTAAGAATAGCCATAAGTATGTTTGCTCTCCGTCTTTCCAACCAGAAATTTTTGCTGCAGAGGTACGCCTCTCAACGAACTTTGGTCACCAAGTGGTGGCGACGCACCCCGGGCTCCATTTCCTCGCGAATTAAATCAATCAGCGAAGAACTTCCTTGCAGGAAATCATACTCGTGGAGACCTTCAAATTGCCTTAACTTAGCGTCCATTTTCGCTGTGTGCCGTCAAGACTTTACAACCACACAGGCATTTGGTGCATATGCCGTTTAACAACGCGGCGGCGAAATTGCTGTGGCATCCATTCTACTAGGAACGGGGCAGCCGCAGCTCCAATATCGAGCTAGAGCCCTCCGACTCCAGCCGCAATCGTTCCCTGCCACTGCGTGCTGAATGGAAAAAGGTTAGGACAAGGAAGGAAGAGGGCTCGGGTGGTCATCGCAATTAAGGCTGGTGCTGCTCATCGAAACGCTACCAATTCAATTAGCGACAGGCGGGGCATCCCTGCCGTTTTTCGATTTCCTGGAAGAAACCGTTAACTTCGCTTGCGCGACGCTGAAGCTCAAATTATGGTCTCAGCATCAGCTGCGTTATCAAGAGGGGGCTGCTACTCCAGCCACAAGAGTGTAGAACCCGGGAAAAGGCACAGAAGAAGAGGAAAAATGGAAAGCCAAGTTTTCTCGTCATGGATGTCGGTTGTAAAGTGGAACGACGGAAGTTTTGGCACAATTCCTTCTCGAGGAACATTAAGCTCTTCCGCAATATCCGCGGGAAATTCGTGCTCTCCACGGAGCACCCACTGTCGGTGATTGCTACGCCACTTGCGTGGGCGACACCAGTGCCTGTGGGGAGCGTAATGGTTTGCTTCTCAGTTTCTGGCTTGTTTTACAATCCGAATAGGGGATGGGGGCAAGATACCACACTCTTTGCACCTCTCTTACTGCGGGGTGTCGTAGCCATGCTTTCGGTGATAGCGCTGGTAAGGCCGCTATAGCGAGCCCGAGGCGTTTCCAGAACACGCCTAACATCTTTACTGGGCCTACGTATTGTTTCCATTCATACTTGTTCTAGAGGCAACTGTGGTTGGTTAAGTCGCTCATAACACTTGGCGCAGAGCATTTTCCGCTTGCTTTCTCCTCTTTGTCTTTTGTTTCTGCCGGCAACTTTAAATTTTTGAGCCATTATTGCAGCGACATTATATACGTGCCCCATCCGCTCCAAACAAAGGCTGCGTCTCATTCTTGCGTCTGGTTTGATTCTTCGATCTTGCATTTATGGTGCTTTTCGAATAGCTGTGAAGTGAAAGTTTTGGTTCTGTACTGTTTAACTTCATTACTTAGGACGATGATAATGATTGTGAAGAGTTGAAGAAACGGTTTTGTTCTTCTGTAAGGTGTACGCCTTCGGCAGAGTGAATGCTAATCAAAGTTGTTATTTATGTGCAAAACATTATATTATATTGGTATACTCAACAAGTGCTGAAGATTCTGGTGTCTAAAATTTACACTTTATTCCCTTAGTTATTACACTTTCTTTTAAAGTGTCCTGCTCAAATAAGTACTTCTTTGTGGCAGAATGTAGAAATACTTATCTTTTTGCGAAGTGGATGAGTATCCATGGCGCCTTTCTGGTGGAACGACTGCAATTCTAAAGCAAACGGACGTTTGCATTAATCCTGCGCATCTCTATATGTCATGAAACCCGCGCGAGTACATTCCTGCACTGAAATTATTTGCTTTCCACAGTGCAAGTACAGTCTATCGTGTTGTAGACCATGCTCCTAAAATAAAGGCCATACGAAGCAAAAATTTTTTTAAAGATTTTCCACCCGTCCACTACACGTGGAAACAGCACACAACGAAAGGCAAAATTTATGTGAGACTCGAATCCATGCCTTTTACACCCCATTATGGGTTCCACCCACCCGTTCGCTCTCAGGCTTTTTACGCCTTTCGCCACAGTTCCAATAGAAACAGAAGGGATAATGACTGCGAAATAAGTGCACGGGCTCGTCGACTAGCTGTTGCTCAGCCACAATCACTCCCGCGTACAGGCACAAGGCAGCCAAGAGAGATAGGAGGGGAACGATTGAAAGAAAGACGCGCGTTGCAACACAAAAACCACGTTCGCCTGAGCTTCGACTATGGCTGCCTTGGAAAGAGATAACGGCCTTTACTTTCACCTCGAATGCAGCCAATAGAAGCATGTGCAAAAGGAACTTGCTCATGTAACAGTTAGCCTGCGAATATTTAAACATTAATTAGCAGCAAAAACGAAGGAGCAAAGCAAACATTTTTATGAAAGATGCCCTACAAGAGAAATTTTATCTCTTTCTGAAATTTAAATATCGTCACGGGATGTCTAAAGAGAGACTCCTCGAAAAATTGCATTCTTTTGAGGTCTAAGAGCCATCATCTCAAAATAAACGCACATTCACACAGCGAGCGGCACAAATATGGTGTTGAACCATCATTGTCATAGTGGAGGACGCGTTGTTGCTGCCCTGAAATGGTTACAAATTCTTCTCTGTACCTTTTTTCCATCTTTGCAGGAATCGTTAGACACCGCCAGACAATTTGAAAAGCTTTAAGAATGGTCTGGCGTTTGAGGAGGTGTCGAGTCAAATGCTACATCAGACGGCCTGGCTTGGGCTAGCGGCAGGGTCCGCAGGTCGCGAGGCTTCAGTACACTGCCAAAATACCGAGAATATTTGGTCACCATCTTGGGCGACAGCGGAAACACAACCTCGCCAAACGGGCACATTAATGTCTGTTTACTGATAGCGCCAGGTGTACAAGCATGGAAAGAAAACACGGTACATGCGCTGAAAGCAGTAAACGAAGTACGCTATTTTGTTTTAAGGTACATTGTGCCTTTCCTATTGGAACTGAAAAAAACATTGCTTGTCCAAGAGAAAGAGCTCCAAAATCCACCATCAGCATGCGCGGGCCGTTGGTAAAAAATTTATTTAGGCAACGCCTGGAAAAAAAAAAATGTTTGAGAACACTGCGGCTACCCGCACTAGAGAAATGCGAAAGCATGTGCTGCTGCAACGACCATGCGCCTTTTTGCCGCTTAGGTACCTATGTTCTCACAATTCCTTTCCACAGGTCATCTACTCAGGTGGCTTTGCAATGGCGTAATTATTTTGCCACATGACTTTGCTGTGACGTCACTGTTTCACGTGACTTCTGAATTTTCTAAAAGTCATTTTGTCGCATGACTTCGATATGATGTCATCATGTTGTCATGTGAATTCGAAATTTTTCGCGTCATCTTGTCACATGAATTTGGTATCACATCACGTATCATCATCATCACTTCTATTATTGATATCATCCTGAATCTCGTTTGAGTTCACTTTTGTTAATTCATTTTGTTAATTGTCATAATTTTATCTTAATTAGCATTAAATAATTTACAACATGACGTCATGAATCTTCATCATAGCATTGTACACTATTCATTAATTTATTACTAAATTGCATTACACTCCCACACAACCACACATTCAGATTGTGACGTCAAAGTGCGGACACATTTTGCCGATGCATTTTGTCTACACTCTTTGAGGACACATTTTGCAGACATGACCTTGACATTGAGCCATGTAATGCTTTCGCATTGAGGTTCGAAGACAACTGCTTGCTCCATTCACTTTTGTTCGCAGCTGTACGCATTAGATCATAGTTTATTTTATGATCAGTGCTTTCCAGGGATATATGAGTTCCGTTGATTTTTCCCCTGGGGTCTAGAGGGTGAGATATCACTTTAATTATTCGTCGCTTCATTAACCATAGGATTTTCATACCGTTTGCCTTCCTCTCATGTGCACCTGACGAAGAAGATCTAAACAGTCATTCGTTCTCTTACTCGACCATCCAACCTGAACATGCATAGTAACGCACATAGGCTCGACCCCATGTTTTGCGCAATGCGCGCTGCCCAATGAGGCATAATTAGCACAGCGATGCTGCGTCTAGAAGCGTGTAACGCAGATAAACACGTTATCTTATGATTTATGTAACTTGGTAAAAAACTCTCCATAAGCTCGCCGCACACTGTCTTGGCCCGCCTCTATTAGGCCTATTTTTTTCTGTTCTGTGCTGGTTCTGATGAGCACAGTTACTTTAAATTTAGATTCCTTCTTTTTTATAGCGGGAGTTAATGTTGCAGTGGGCCGAAGTTTCAGTTTCGTCTTCCCTGCACCTAGTACTATCATCATCAACAATTCTCTCAATTCTCTCTCCCACAGACGCTGATGGAAATAGTCCACCCTGAGCTGTTGCCTGGGCATGTTAGTTCCTTCTGCTAGAAATACTGCTTTTGATCGGGTTTGTACGTCGCAAGGTTTGCTGTGTGAAGACGAACCGAATTTAACTTCTTTTTGTACCGGCGGACAGCAGGCAACTAAAGCAAAAGGCCGAAGTCGGTGAACGTGAGGGTGACTACGACGGAAGCGGAACTGTAATTGGCAGTCCAGGCTAGCACCATAGGAATGTATTTGTTGAGTAAGTTGGTCAAGGCAGTACGCCTTTGGGAGGTCTGGTTTTCTTCGGCCTCTAGTGCACAAGAAACGAGGCGTACATAAGCTGGCTCAAGCTGAAAAAAGTGGCGATCAACCAAAACAAGCAGACGAAAAACCCGCCGGTCTTCAAACTCCGTGCAAAAGTCTACCCTCAGCGGCCGTCTGCACCTCTTCATTCCCTCCTTCCCTGTACCTGATACCACAGAATCGGTGGTGGCAGCGGGAGTGCTCCAACCAACAATGTGCCTAAAGTATGGTTTTTGGAACTTGAACTTATGGTGCCGTCCTCGTAGCCGCTTTCCAGCGTTGGACGTGGTTCAACGAATAATTCATGGCGAATTTTTCAAATTTCCTCAGAGCATCCTCAATCTGCATCCGAAATTCTACTATGCGTTCAAGCGTAGGAGCCAATCACACTTAAAATAGGTGCTCTAGTATCTTCTAAGAACGTGCTGTTTCGGCTTCCACGCACGCGTTCACGTTAGTGACTTTCTGCGTTGCGTGTACGGCACCAGTCAGAAAGGGCAACCTAAATGCTCGAACAGTTGCTCGCCTTACAGATTAGACGCCTAATTCGGCACGGCCTCTCTTTAATGTTAACCTCGCTCCATCGTTTTTCATGGACTTTCCAGCATGCAGGAATATTTTCTCGCTTTGTCTTGGCCTCTCCTTCAGCTTCGCGACACGTCCGCGGAAGGAAAATCAGCGATGGGGTCTCCCGAGCGCGGCTCGGCTGCGAATTTGCTAGCGGCTGTGTCTTGACAAGCAATAAAAAACCATCCGTGAATCAGCACCACCCGAGCGGCGTACGTGTGGCAGGAGAAATATAAGCGGTGACCAAGGATTCGTCTTCCCTCCCGCTTCCCCATTTTCCTTTTCCGCCTTTTTATTTAGCCTGGCCTATACCATCTCTTCACGCGTGGCGAACCAAGCCTGCCTGTAATGCTCAGCTTGTGTTTACTTCGGTGTCGTCGCTGTCTGTACGGCCCGCATCACGCTCGGACGAATCGCATAGCGGGGAACCCGGCAACCCAATGACGAGCGGCTCTTCTTCCCGCTTGGGCTTCCGCGGAATGTACGACTGACCGATGGGGGGCGAGGGGTTGATGTCGCGCTTGCAGCAAGCTCTCATGAAAGGAGCCGCCAAAATCTTTCCACTCGACGCTGCAGTGAACGGGCTGGTTGAAAATTAAAACTATAGCGCAGCAGAAGACGAAAGACAGTAATATAGACAAACAGCGCGGGAGCTACACTGTTTGTACTCTCTTGATACTCTCTGCCGTCTGCTGGTGGGCTATAATTTCTTACGTATGTGCTTGTCTTGATACTCCTACACGAACACATATTCAAGTCTTCACATTTTACACAAGATTAGAACCACACAGTCTCGAAGTTACTGTCCTTGGTGCGGAGCAAGGACCACGCTCTACCACACAGCTTGCGAATGCCAGGACAAACCGGATAAAAATTAATAGTGCCACACCCGACACACGAGCAGTGGGAGGAGGCCCTGACCGCGACAGCCTGGGCCAGCAAGCCTGTATCATCCAGCTTCTCCGTAAGTCAGCTTCCGCTAGCGTAGCCATGGACTAGAGGTCCTGAAACACCAGGCTTCTGCGAATCACTCAGACTGGACTAGACATTACTTGCATTCAGGCAGCGTATTTTTCGCAGTGAAGCAACGAGATGCCCTTTGGATAATGGGCGTCCGATATGAAGTAAAGCCAAATGAAACGGACGTGTACATATGAGGACGCGTTTTGGAGTCAAATTTTCAAGTCTTTAAAAAGCGTGTTGAGAAAGAAACAGTGCGCGCATAATTGATTATTGCTTGCCGGTGAGAAGCCATGTTCATTAAAAGGCAACTGGACAAATATATAGCACGTCACGTCGTCTTTGTGTGAAATGTCAACATAGTGCCCTTTATAGAAACATGTCATAATTAGTACCTTCTTCTCCTGCACGTTTATTTCGTTTGGAATGTTTATTACTCCTCGCTGCCATATTTCTGTTAGCACGATCTTTTCGTACAAAACCGCAGTGAGAAAAAAAGCCTTAATCGAGGACAGTCAACAGTGTTATAAATTTATTATGAATATCCTAGAGTTATTTTATTCTTTTGAAATGATTGGTAGGTGTAGCTCCCTGTGCCCGTCTTGCTTTTATATTAAGTTTTGGCTTATTATATTTATATAGTACGGCGGTTCTCCTACAGTAAAGGAACAAATATTTTTGTTCGACCAATAACTAGATAGAGTTGTTTAACTCTTCATTTGCTCTAACGTTTCACTTCTTTGTTTACCAGCACATTCCTGAGCATTGCATCCAGATATAAAAACGTATAATTAAACGTCGGCATTCATATCTCTTTTTTTCTCTTTTCGTGCCTCCGTTCAGTTCTCCGCTGTCCTTATCGACAACGACAAATTTCGGTGGAGATAGTCGGTACCCCGTACTTCCTCTATGCAAGCCTTTCAAAGTTGTTGTGCATGAATGAGCTCTCCAAATGATGCAGCGCGCCAGATCCTTTGATGTTACCGAGCCGTGAAGAGCTTACTTGCATGTCTATTTCGGCACTAGCACACATGAACTAACTAAAGGGCCTAACTAGAAATGGTACGCCCTATTCCGCATTCGTAGAACGTAGACACAGACGGCCATCTCAAGGGAGTTTAGCTTCAGCTGCTCGGTTCGCGTCAGCGGAGTTCTTGCCGACATCCACTAGAGAACGAGACGGCAGCAAGGGAAGCCGACAGGGAAGCGTGACCTCTTGCATAGCAACATGGTCGGATCCTTAATTTCCCTTTCTCCCAGTCACGCACGGCTGGCGTGACTTAGGCACGTGGTGGGTGTGTTGGGAGGCATGAGGGGAAGAGAAACAGACAAAGTGGAATTATGGCAGTAAAGCAAAATAGGGTAGACAGGAGTCGGTGTTAACCTGCAGGCGGCGCGCTGACGTAGTTGTGCTTACTCCGAGTTGGCAGTTTTTGAAGTTAGCTACTTCGAAGGGCATTGCAGCACGCCGACGTAAGCGTTCTTCTGGAGGTTAAAGAGAAATGTGGCTTATCGCTGTGTTCCCCTTTTCTTCCTGTCAACCGTCCATACGGCGCTCCTCTGCTGCCTTTAACACAACTGGACGCAGCCCGCCACTCGTATTGCAAGATTGCAAGGTCTAAAGCTTTCCAATAAAAAGAAAACGAGTTTCAAACAAGCAAGTGCTCCACCATCTATCGGAAATATTTTTTCATTTATAGTGTTTGGTTTTTCTTCGGTGTAAACGCCATCGCGGGCTGGTAGACGTGTTTAATTGCAAATTTCTGTTCCCCTCTGTTACGTCGTCAGCTACATAGCTGGTGGGGAATGATCGTTCGTTCTGGTAGAGGAGGTCAATAAATAGCACAGGTGAAAAGAGGAGCCAAGAGCGAGAGAAACGCAGAAACGGCTATTGCTCGAGCCATCGACACAAAGACAAAAAGGGGAGAGGGTGTTTGACGTGAAAGATGCGCTTTTCGCAACACTCTTCACTTTTCAAAAGTTCGCCACAACCAGCGCTCTTTGGGTTTGCGTGAGCAGCATGGAGAATCTGTGCTAGGGCAGGCTGCCTCTGGACAATGCGTTGTAGTATACAGTCAGTCAAGGCTGGTTAAGAAAACTGGGACAGGGCAGCTGATGCGGAGACCCAAAGTTAATGTACACGCTTGTACGACTATATTCTAAATTAAATTATTAAATTTGCAAGTCCACAACCAGTGGCACTGAGAGAATATACTTGCGGGTGTTCGAGAATTCATGGGCATGGTCTCGGCTGGCACTGAGTCTATATCTCGGTGCATTTCAGGTGCAAAATTACGCTTTTTCGGGGGTCATAGCAAGTTTATTAAGTTAAGGAGGCCAAAAAAGTTTTTTGAGGCACTGCAATTCATTACCCTGTTCTCATAGATAACGAAATAAATGTCTTGCCACGTTGTACTGAACTTGCATACTGTGATTAGAGCGAGGTTGTGATTAGAGCGAACAATTATGCTAGTCTTAGTGTGATTAGCAGTAAACAATGCTTGCGATGCTGGAAGGTTATGAAAAGTTCATTTAGCCTTTCTTAATTACTCGCCTTCCTTTGTCTTTACATTTTGAAACGGATATAATTCCGTTTCTCTGTGTGAACTCAGTTTAATAACTGGCCCGACGTATAGTGATTCTGTTTGGCTTTATATTGGACAACGTATTTATTCTGCCAGTTTCTTACGTCCAAAGGCACATTTAAATGGCTCCGACTTCTCGGTATATATCAATATTATACCATATGTTAATGAACTTCGCGGTCATGAAAGGCCCGTTGAGAAGTTCCAAGGATTGTTATTAGTGACACTTCAATTAAAGATTTTTTTCATGCTAACAGATACACGAACTTGCAACAAGAAAGTGCAAAATATCAATCTTCTTGAAGTGCAAAGAGATGAAAAACAGTGAAAAATATGTATCGCATGATAGGTAAATGAAACGAACCTCGTAAACATCCAAAGGGCTTCTTACGGTTATGAAAAACGCCCCAATTATTTCTAGGTAGTAGGCTAAAGGCAACTCAGGAGGTTGTCTAACAGAGAGCACAACATAGAGCAGTGATGATTATTCATGAGAACATCAGCTGTTTATTTTTGGTGACGGCGCATGCACCAGAGAGCTAGCGCTGCTGAAATGAGCGCTGGCAAGTGTCCTGTAAATAGTGCCCACACCTGACCTTTAAGACCGGCAGAAACGCAAAGAGGATAAGGAAAAATTCCGGTCCTGCAAAGAATAAGCCCGCCGAAGGAGTCCCCACCAGTGAGCACTTTTCCTGCTTTCCTTTCGCCAACAGAGGCAAAGTGAATGTTCAGAAGTGGGGAACTTTGAGAAACGCGATGTGCGTGCCACATTCCTAACAAACGCCGCCGCCAAATAAGGAAACCTGTTTGATGGCGTTTACCATCCTAAAGGGACTCAGGCTACGAGTGAAGGATAATTTATTTCGACCACCCGGGGATCGTTAACATCTACTGATATCGCAAGTACATAGGCCACTTCCATCTCGACTCCATTGAAAGGCAACCGCCGCGGCTGGGATAAAACCCACGTGTTTAGGGAAAGCAGCCAAGCACCAAATCACTGAGCCACTGCGGCGCGTCACAAGGAAGAAAGTGTATAGAAAAATTGAATACAGCAGCGCAGCTATTCGTGTTATTTACCGAACCCCTGGCCGCGACAGAAATAGAGAAAACGTGCGGGTTGTTCATTCTTACAAATACGCGAAATGAATACAGCGTTTGCGAGCACACCCACGGTGGTTTTTCAGCTTGCTAGAGAGCTCGTCTGTTGGGGCTGACGACGCGGGTGGATTGGTTGTCGGTACGGGGCTGTTTGTTTGGAGGCAAAATGCGTACACGCCCATGCACATTGCATGTCAGTGGAGAGTAGAGATCCTCAGTTGGTCAAAATTATTGCGGAGCTCTCCACTACGACACCTATTTCTCTCTTTCTTCTTCCACTCGTTTCTTCCTTTCCTTTATCAAATGTATTTATTTTCAGACCCTGTCCTGAAAAATTGGTTTTAACAACATTAATGTTGCAGCACCTGTTTCCTCATTGCGGACACACCAACAACACCGTGAACGGAGGGATCAATCTGGGAACGAAAGAAGAAAGAGATGCTGTAGTGGATGTTGCTAGGAAACTGCCTATACAACCCGTTGTCAAGCCAATCTAGACGTATGCAGCAATTCTCCATGAAGGCTGTTAAGAAAGCCACCTCGAGTATCGCATCGTTGTCAAGGAAACGGTATCCAACCTGAAAAATGGACCGATCCAAAAGCGGTATTGAACCACCGTTGGCGTAACTAGAGCACCGTTGTTTTTCTCGGCCTCCGCCATTTAGGTCACCGCCACAGCCTCTCGCGAGGCGCGCATGTGCAGGAATCAAACATTTTTAAATAACAGTTCTGGCCCAGACAAAAGGCGGCTGAAGTAGTTGAAAGTGAAACTAACTGGCGCTTCTCACCACAATACAGGAGAGCTCCGGAATAATAACAACTACCAGGGGATCTCTAACGGCACTGACTTCACACAACACGCGGACGCCTTAGCGTTTCGCCTCCATCGAAACGCTGTCGCCGCGGCCGGGTTCGAACCTGGGTACTCCGGCCCAGTAGTCAAGCGCCAGAAGAATTGGGCCACCGCGGCGGGCACTTCACTGAAAGAATCTAGGCCGCTGCGTAGCTCGGTGGTTATGATGCTCTGTTGCTAACCCGAAAGACGCGGGTTCGATCCCGGCCGTGGCGGTCAGATTTAGAGGGAGGCGAAATGCTAGAGGCATGTGTGCTGCGCGATTTCAGTGCACGTGCATGAACCCCAAGTGACCTTAATTATAGGGAGCCCTCCACTATGGCGTCGCTCACAGCCTGAGTCTCTTTGGTACGTTAAACCCCGTAAAATCAAACCAAACCAAATGGAAAACATCGGAAAGAATACATGGAGAGGAAAATAGAATCCCTCGCGAAGGGGGGCATTTGAGAACGAAGAATAAAGAAATTTCCAGCACCAAAAGACTGCTATCAAAAGTCGCGGCGAAGCATAAGCAAAAAATTGAATGAATGACGGAAGGCATAAGACGCGGCTGAGAATTTCAATTAAGCTTCGATTCCTGCGCTTAAAAGAAAGAAAGCAAATGACGTGAATGTGCTGGGGAAGCCGCTATCTTTCTGCATCCCCTCTTGGTCGCGGAAAGGCAAAGTTCTTTATGCGACAACCAATTTGAAGTCTCTAAGAAAGGGACTGAGATAGTGGATGTGTTGGGGAAATGTCCTCAGTCGCGCGCCAAGTTCACTAGGCGCGAAAGATAAGGCAGGACTTAGTGGCACCAGCGAATCGATTGCCGCTTTCTTGGTGCTGTAGCTCTGTTTTTGCTGCCATGATCTTCTTAGCGGCTTGGTGAAATGTCAGGTTAGCTGCAAGGTTAATGAACTTCTGTCGCAAAACTTCTGCGAAGAAAAAGATATGAGGAAATGATGTGTTGTGGGACTCCTGCCCCATAAGGCGTGGCTTACTGACACTCATGCCCACTCGCGCTCACATCCGCTGACTGCCACGAATGTCCACTCATACTCGCAACCACTTAACTCACATTCACGTCTAGTCTACTCGCGCCCACAAACATTCAGACACACTCAGATTTATTCCCTTTGACTCTCGCTCTTATCCACTAAAACTGATAACCACTCACTCAGACTCGTGTCCACTGGCGCTCGCATCCATTCACTTGCACTCACAGATGTTCGTCCACACTCACAAGCACTCAATCACACTCGCAACCACCCCGTCGGTCTCACACTCATGTCCATTTGCACTTATGTCTCACTCCGACTCATTTCCACTCACACTCGCGTCTACTCCTACTCATGTACAATCAGATCCACTCATTTACTCTCATGTCCATTCATATTCACACACGTTCACTCAATACTAAACTTACAGCGCTTGTGTGAGCTTGAACGGCGTCTGTCTGGGGTTTTCTTTTAATTGTTCGCTGACGCCGGAGGGGATGACATTTATATTGCCTCGGCCGACAACAATCGCGGTTTCAGCGCTGCGTGGCCCATACAGACGCAGTGATGAGTGTCCCGGGGCTTTCTTGGACTCTTTCTCCAATTTTCAGTTTCGCTGCTCGGAGGAAGAGGCCGCTTATGGCGCGCCATCCTTGGCCCGAAGCATTGTTACGTACATGTGCACCTGCGCTTGTTGCTGCGACGATGATTGCTTGAAGAGCATCAATTAAGATTCTTAGTTTTACCCTTTGGCACTTACAGCGTTCTGTGGGTGTGTGTGTGTGAAGATTATTGTGCACCACAAAACGGTTACTGTGCACGACGGTTTTTTTACGCTGCCTGAGTGCAAAAATATGTTGTCTTTGTTGAACGCGAGTCTATTTAAACACATAGAACCTGCAGTCATGCCTTAAGGAAACGCGAGTAACTGCTCTGAGAAAAAGAGAATATTTTACCTCTGTACTTTCAGCTTTGGTGTAAAACTTGCGTGAAACTTGTTTCCGGAGAAAGCGTGTGTCGAAAAATACATTCATAAACCGGTTGTAAAGGCGAGCCTCGCCGCAAAGCAGAAAAGTTCGCCAAATCTGTTGTTCGAGCTTCATTCCGGCCTGAGCGTAAGTTTCCGCTATCGAAAAACTGAAAAAATTATTGAAATAACCAAGTCCGTTCCTCCACGGAAATGGAAGTGGCTGGAAGGTGCGGGTTTCCAGCAGCGCAATAGGTAGTCGCCGTTATCAATAGCTCATGAATAGCCACTTGGCCTTTCATTAGCATATCGTTAAAAACAGGGCTGATTTCGTCTACCTAGGTAAGGTATGCTCGACCGATGCGCGGGAACGCCGTGTAGTACGTTCTCTGCGATGCCCTCAATCAGCATCTGATAGACGTCTGAGAACCAGACCGTTTGTCCTCGCTTGAGGCCCGTGTGTGCGGAGACGATGTGCTCTCCAGCGTGAGCGTAGGAGGGGCTAACGTTGCACCTAATTATTATCCTGCAGTCCGTCGCAACGCTGGTTGAGAAAACGCTGTTGATAAAATAACGCTTACAACAGCACCCCCGCCACACTCTTGACCACCACCATCCTCTTTCTACCTTACTCTTTCATTACTTTTTGGGGTCATTTTTGTATTACTGTGTCCGTCGGCAGGTTTTTTCTTCGCTGCCTTCTCTGCTTCGGCAGTTTCAACAACAAAGCTATCTTTCTCGATAGTATTCAGCAAAACCGAAAATGTCAGCCTTTACTTCACTGTTGCTAGCCTTCATTCAGTTGTACAGCTTTTCTTATATAGTTTCCTTTTCTAGTGAAAAGCTTACAATGCTCTGCTATTAAATATTTTCTATCCATTTCCCCGTTACGGAAGAATCAAGCTTAAACTGCAGTCCTAATTGATAAAAAAGGTGAGCTCAGTTTGGTTGCCATTATATACCCTGCTGAAAATCACCGCTACTTTACGGTGCCATTGACACGACAAGAGCATTTTTAGAGGAGAAAAAAATGCAAAAAATTACAATTGCGGCAATCTCTTGTATGTTGAGCTATGACCATGACCCGTGCGGCGTAAAGAAATGAAGAAATAGCGCACACCTTTTCTGCGTCACAGGCCTCCTTCCAATACATGATAAAAGCAAGATCATTTGCTGTAACCGCTGAGAGTGATTTGGTTTTCGGGTCGATTCCGGGCTTGAACCGAGCCTGTGTATAGTGAAATATGCGGTATTTTATTTATTCTAAATTTATTTTTAAGATTTCATGGGGCAAGTTGCTGAATTGCGGACCATTTTGCTTCCTGGGCTATACAACGAATCTTCCGGACACATTTGAGCTCTATAGAGATAATAGAACCAAATTCTAGCTGTGGATTTCTTACAGGCGCTCCGATATCTTAATCAGCTTAGCTCTTCCACGATCTCACGCTCCCGATAAAATCGCCTGTAATAAGTCAGGTCTCATACATACTTTTTTTAAAGCAGCTGTATGATACGTTCTCCCCTCAATCATGCCTCTCTATTCTAGATTAGTCCTGTCGCATAGTCTGTCCCCAGTCGTCAGGCCGTAGATGATGAATGCCATGGAAAGGTCATGCCAATTTATATAATATTGCTCTCCCATTCAATGTGTTTTTTTTAATTCTGCCTAGAAACAGTAACAAGCAAAAAAATTAGTGATAAAGACAGACTATAAAAAGAAATTTATACACGTAAACACAAAAGCCATGAAAGAAGTTGCTTTAAAAATTGGCACCCATTTCGGCGGCCTCTTCCTGGGCCTCTATTTTTTGCTTAGCTTAGACTACCAGATTTCATGTAAAGTCTGTTTTAATGCACCTTTATGTTTTATTCTGAACGCAATTTTCCAAACAGTTCAGCATACGAAGACACCAAAAGATGGTATTAAACTTCCCATGTCCGTTGTGAAAACTTCTAATTAAACGATGTTCCCAAAAGAAGGTGCTTAAAGGACACCTTGAACCTTTTCCTAGTAGTGGGTCTTGTAGTTGTAGTTTGCGGGAACGTATTTGGAATAATATGTGTTCCGGTGGTAGAGGTCCTGTAATTAATTATTTTCTGTAACCCCTTTCCATGAATTCAAATCCCTAGCTTACTTCCTTCGTCCCAGACGCACCGCCTTCGCTGAGTGGCTGTAGTGTCCAAGTACCAAGCAGACGTTCGTTTTTTGATTAGGGGTTGGGGCGATCAATTTCGGCGCTTAAGGAGCTCCGAGCTTTCATGTACGGAGAATTCCGTGCGCCGAAACAAAAGCTCTGTAGCTTATACTTAAGCCTACTCGTGCAGCGAATCTCAGAGATGGAGACTAGTTGTAGCATGAGCAAATGTTCGCTCACAGCTCGTCGCAAGACAGCTGTACCATTTTAAAAAAGATAAGGAACAGAAAATTATATTTCACACTAGAAAAAAAAAAACTGCGGTAATATATTTAAGGGCGTATGAGAGCTTGTTTGCACTCATGAAAAGCTCGTTTTTATATTTAGCTCTGATACAAAGGAGGAGCGAGAGGAGGCAGGTTAAGCTGCGATCTAAAGATAACTGCTCGAGATAATTTCTTTTCATTTCTTAACCACTGTACGATTCTTGGCCGGTTAACTTCTTATTTTGAACACACTGCTTTTGGCAACTGCGACGTCCACTTTTTGCATACATCGCCTCAGCTTCGTTGCCAGTACTCAGTGTAAGGTTAAACTGCAGCACGTCGAATCAAACACCTTTAATTATTAGATGCAAGATAATTAATTGTTGTTCCTTCGAAATAATGAGCGACTACAAAGAACACACTAATCAGCAAAAACAAAATATTTTTCCACCTTTTTTGGATAGAACGCTGAAGCAATATTTGTGCGCTTCTACGAGCAGTGTGGAACCTTGAAAAACTTGTTTTTCAAAAATAATGACCGAGCTCAATAATGACCGAATAATGACCGAACTCAATAATGACCGAAATTTTGCTAATGCGATCAAAGCAAGCGGAAATCATTTGCACAAGTTGGTGCTCCAATTTTCTAGAGGCAATTAATTTTCCAACTTTTTGTCTAAATTTCAATTTGAAGTTCTTTGAGATTGCGCTGCAATGTGTTGTGCTAACTTTAGCAGCGTAACTTCATAAATCATTAACAGGTTCGGCTCTTTGAGATTGTTGTCGAGAGAAGGTGATTAATCGTTAAAAAAGATGTGTTAATAATGCTTCCGCATGTGCACTTTAACCTGTTTGTCACGATGCCAGTTTACAAGCACACCAAAATGGATATTTAGAAGCACAGTGAAATTTAATGATGAACATGAGAAGAAATTATTCGCCAGGACATGAGTTGGGTAAACAAATTTCGTCGTTTTCAGCTGTATTTGAGCAGTATTTTAAAATATCTGCAGGCGAGTTCTGGTTGTGATTAGGCAAAAGAGCGAGAACGCAGCATGGTGTGCAGTAGTATCGAAAAGGAATTGCGAATAGAGCCTACTAGCACAGGCGAGCGTCTCTTTCATATATGACATGCAACATTCGCTGTGTCCTTGATATCAGATTAAGACACAGGCATTTGCTGCTTGTAATGCTGTAGAAGGAAGAATGTACAGTGTACCCATAGTTGTTCCTGCTCATCGGCCAAGTTATGCGGGTGCCACTGCTTGAGGGCTATTGAAATTTGACTAAAAAACTCTAAATTTCATACAGCATTGGAGCAGTCCAGTGCGTGATGATATGAACGGTGGCCCAAAGACAACGGCACAAGGAAAGGACAACACATCAAGCACCAGCTGGCGCCATAGGCCGTTAGTCTCCAGTGCACGAGTGTCAGTTTTGACTGAATAAAAAAAAATTGGGTGTTGCGAACAAGAAAAGTATGTGCTTTTACGTTAGGAAGGACCTGGGGAAGAATTTTCGGATGTCTTAATTCAGCGGCACGATTTTATGCTGAAGAGAACGAATAATATGTATATCGTTTAAAACCTAGTGTTGTAATATTAATAGTAATACTTGTTGTTCGCCTGGATAGCGCACTAGACAGGTGTGATATGGTTTCGCGGTTATTTTCCCCCAAAAGAAAATCTTACAGCCCCTTGCAGGAAGGGTAAACCACTACGTTTACTTTGATGTATTATATAACAGAAATTAAAAAAAAAAACAAATTGGGATAATAAGGAATGCGACCTTTTAGAATGTGATGTCCACCAGCGTCTAGGGCAGGGCTCTCTAACGCAAATCGGGTCGTTCCACAATGCCCTATTCAAAACGCATTTATTGTGACTAAGGTTGCTTGTGGTCGCCGTTGTGCAGCAATCGAAAGGCATTTTATTACGCGGCTAATTCACCTGAGCAGCCTCATTGTTGTGAAATATTAAAGGCTGTATCGCTTAACGTCTCAACGTCCTAAGTATCTTAACGTCGTTATCATGCAATTCGTTTATGCACAACAGTTTTTTGGGGTAGGTGCCATTTCGCCATGATTTCAATTTATGTTCATTCACGTTGCAGAGCGGATCAAAAAGGCTTTGTGTTAACATCGCCAAGCCGTCAACAATAAGCCGTTAATAGCTGGACTTTTATTCGTACTTGTAAATACTCTCGTGGACCAACTCACTACAAATGAGAACAGAAGGTCTCCGCGCTGTCCATATAGAGGCATACTCACGAATATTCCGTTATATTGATAACGGTGTGGGACAGCTAACGTGCGAAACCATCGAAGCTCGTCGTAGTGCTATACTCCGAATTCAGGCCCTCCACCTCTTGTTCCTCACGTGTACTGCAATACCATCGCGCGACGACAGTTCTTCCATTTCGCCTCCAATCAAAAGGGTCATCGGGTATCACCCGCCACATCGTCCTTTGTAGAAAAAACATTATTGCAGTTGAGAAATGTTTCGCCCCGGATAGGTTTCTCTATAATCGGACCAGAAGTCTCAACGTTACTGGGGTTTAGTTGCACTAGGACTACTTGTATGTTCGCTCGTTTCTGGGTGAACAAGGGTTTTCTAAATCAAGGCTGTATCCTTCTGGACTGAATGCTTTATACAGAATGAGCAGCACATTGCCAAATTGTACAGAAATCCTGTGCGGTTCCCAATTCGCCCAGAATTTGCCGTCATGATGTAAAATCTAGTCCAAAGAAAACATGAAAGACAGACAGGACGACGCGCTTGTCTGCGTCAGCCTGCCTTTCTTAGTTATTTAATTTAGGCGACATTTTACATCATTTCACATCACCAACTCGCCCAGATGTAGTCTTTACATGCCATGCTCAGCCTAGAAAATAATACTGTCACATTATGCAATGGCAACAAGGAGAGTCTGAAAATAAGCTTTCCTCTCTGATGCATATACTTGAACAACCTGAGCGACCGAGGTCAGCGTGTCGACAAGAGCGGTGAGGAGTTCTCAATTAAAAATAAAATAAAAAAGAAAGCGCTCGCTTTGACGAAAGCAGAGGAAAGGGTCAGTTATCTTACTGTGCGTTAGCGGAAGAGGTAATGGAAGAAAAGAAAAGCGTGAAGCATAACGAACCTACACTTGGCCGTGCTATTTAAACTGTTTTCATTATTATTTACACTAATTTCAGAATGCTCCACAAATCGGCAGGGAACGCCACCAGCCCAGCTGTGGTGCTGGTTGCGCGGCCTTGTAGCTGGGCTACATTTAGCATTTGGTAGTCCGTAGCTGGGCTACGTTTAGCATTTGAAATCGAACGCAGCGGAGGTGAAGATATGTAGTGCGTGCCGAAGTTTGCGCATCGAGCATGGAAAGCTTTCCCTTCCAATAGAACTAGATCGAAAACACATCTTGGCCTTTGCTTTGTCCGATATGCGTCCCTTTGCAGTTGAATGTTCTTTGACAAAAGCTGCCTTATATTTCTGTAAAACTGGACCACGTGAAAGGAAGTAAACCCCTCATTTATGAAAGTAATCATGAATGGCAGTACAAAAGAGAGAAGCACTGTGAGCGCAGAAACTTCAAAGAAATTGTATATAGGCGATCAGTCACTGCAAGTGTCTTTGAACAACCGACCACTTGCAGCACGCACTTGCATTTCAGTGTCAGATAATAGAATACGGACGAGGATTTTAAAATAATTTCTGCGGGATCAAGATAGTCCCCACAACTAAGCTCCGCTTGTGATCTCTATGTTCCATTTGTGTTTGATAATCCGTGCACCCGCAAGTGAAATTAAATCAGTGGTTGTTGAGCAAGGAAGCAATGTGACCATAGAAAAGGCGAGGAGTGTTTTCGAGCTGAGGAAAAGATTAGGTCTCTGCGCAGCTCTCAATGATTTTCAGTGCTAGATTTCTTTACGTATTCTCGCAGCCACATTTTTCAAGTTTAAGGCTTAAGCAGAGTTGCTTTAAAGGAAAGCCAACTATCTGGTTTAATTCTATTTATTTGACCCTTAACGCCCGAAGGCATTTCTTAAGAGGAAAGGGTAGCCAGTACTCGTTGTCGTGGTTGCAAAACAAACAAAGAAGATAGAAGGGAAAATCAACACAATATACTACCTAAAACCAATGATAAGTAACAAAACAAAGGAAGACATTGATATTTAAATTCTTGGAAAGCTGGCAGTTCAAACCGGAGCGCCCAAAAACGGCTCGGTAAGTTTGCGAAAAGTGGCTAGCTAGTCTGGCGCGCAGTAATGGGCAGTCAGAGCTTGTAACTATCATAATCACACCAAGTCGACATATTGTGACTCTTTTGCTTGCCTAGGCAGATTTGGATTCCCAGCGTAGCAAGAAGAGGCAGTGATGCTTAACCTAGCAAAAAGCACACAAAGTGCCATGAACTATTGCTGCACCTTGTTTTAAGGCTCCAGTAGTGTCGTCGAATTATTCGCGCTTAAAAGCACTTATTATTTTTTCAAAAGTTGCATTGCAACTCACTTCACGTTAAGTAGCACGTTTTTCAGTGCCGATTACTGAGGAACAAAATTTTTGCCCTTCTGCTTTAATGAGTTGCGCTTCGCAGCTTTAACTATACTCATTTTTGTTCTGGTTTAATGTGTGATGCCCTTTTCAGAGATAAAATTAGGTATGTCGTGAATCACTGTCAAATATTTCGAATGAAAGCTGGCGACAACGACTACTACGACGCTGCTCATAAAATGTAATCAAAGCCGAAATTATTCACCAGGAAAGACTTTCTATCCTCAAGAAGATTCGAGGAACGCAAGTTACATCGCTATTCGAGGCTATGTGTGATTGCTCTCGCCAGAAACACAGATGTCTTCGCCGGAGAAATAATGATCAAGGATGAAAAATGACCTTAAGTAGAGTCGACCATTAATCATGTTTTCAAAGTAGCACTCCTATGTCTCTTTCATAAATATATATGTAGTCACGATTTATGATACATGTAGACTCTTAATCTTTGTTTTTGTGTTCTGACTGTGCAATTTGTGAACGAACCACAGAGTTATATTATATTCAGCCAATGCAAATATATCTCTCAGAGACGTCCGAACTTTCTACAGGCCTACGGCATGAGCTTGCTTTCAGAGTCTGCCTCTTGCGAAGCCAGAACATGAATGATGTTCTAAAATACATCCCCACCCCCCACAACTTTT
This sequence comes from Amblyomma americanum, assembly GCF_052857255.1. NCBI lineage: Eukaryota > Metazoa > Arthropoda > Arachnida > Ixodida > Ixodidae > Amblyomma > Amblyomma americanum. The sequence goes on along the minus strand of NC_135500.1, from coordinate 160,642,678 downwards.
ATGACAACACAAAGTTGTCAGTGCGTGCTTTTAGTACGAGATGTCGAAAACATGTCTGAAGTTCCAGGTTTTCTGGCCATTATTAGCACCCTTATATATACCCACAAATTTACCTCTAGGGCCTTGTTCTTAACGAATTGGCCATAAAAACAACAACGACATAAAGGGTTACTAGAGAATCTCTGCATAAGACAATTTTGCCTGTTGGAAAAATTAGCCCGCTTCCAAGCACGGCATTGTTGTCTCATATGGTCGCGCTTGGATAACCATATTCTCGGGTCATGCTTTTGGTGTGACTTCTTCACAAGGCTGAATTGTAAATTCTAACGGCATAAAGAAGGGCAGCGAGAATTGATGCCTCTTGATGTGAATCTTGAAACTATGGTTCTCTTCTCGAAGTAGTAGTCCGGATGTGCATTACAGCCACGACACACGTAGAGAGCGGTCTGCTTGTCTCTGCATGTAAGTGGCCGTGTCTTAACTAAGAAAATGGCAGCTCCTCTGAAGACGAGGAACTTATAATTATAAAGATCCAAGTGAGAGTGTTCTCAAGTATACATGCTCATCTTATGAATTGCTGCGTACGAAAGTAAGCCGGGCGGCTATCAAGCAGCCACAGTGTGGAATTCTAGAACAATGTAAACTAGCATGTGTACTTTAGCATGCCATGCATGCTTAGTACAAATGCGTTCCTCCATTTTGGCTTCTTCAAAATACAGTACACGTAGTCGGTATTTTACCCGCGAGCTAGTGCTGAGACAATGCCACTTAGAAATCACAGCCGGTTTAATCTCACAAACTAACGAGTAGCGAAGAAGAGGGCTTACACGCAGTAAATCAGAAAAGTAGATATAGAATTCATTACAGATATGGTCATTAGTATTCGATTGCTAAATACCATGGGTGTTATGTTACACACCTTGAGAAGTGTCGAATTACTTCATTCATGATATAAAGTACATTGAACACATCTTTTTTTTACCCGTGAATCACAAATGCGCCTTGCCTGACTTGACTAGCGCTGTTTTTTGCCTGTTAAATATTTAGTTGGTAGTCAGAGCGACTTACCAAATTTGTATCTATTTAGAGGCGCATTATAATTGAGGAGAATGCTTATGAAATAAGCTCAATGTGCTCAAAAGCCGATCATGCCACCTGCAGCTTTGTCCACATAAATATGATCAGTCATGAACTGATTGAGGACCTAATTGGTATACACAGCATATAAGCTTCACCACAAATTTTCCTGACTTCATTTTATTCGCAGCAACATACGTTCAACAGAAAACCTCATTTGACGCTAATTTTTGATGTTTTTATGTTCGCAATCTCGGTTTCATTAGTCAAATTAGGCTTGTCTTCAGAACATCATGCACGAATTTTCCGTTTACATCCCCATTTAGGCGCATATTCTCATAAGCTACGATCCTCTTTTCTTGTACTGGGAAAAAAATCACACTTGCAAACCGTGTTCTCTAGCCGTGTGAATTTTGTTTTTCCTTTGCTCTCTGAGGTAACCACCAAAAGCCAAAATACGTGGTGCTGTAATCTGCTATATGTGATAAGCGAGGTTGGACAAGTGATTGTTAGGGGACAAGTGAGAGTGGACAAGTGATTCAAAGCGTTACATTTTTTGAACCAACTTCTAGAATACATTTATCGAAGATTTTTTCCTTTCAACTTGGTAGACGATCGCTTTGAGTAACAAGATGATTTGTCATCATCGCTTTTTGGTACAATAAACAATTCACTAACCAGGAATGCATGAGAAACCGCATGTAATCATTGAATCTCCCGAGCGATTTTAAGAATTAAATATTTCCGTACTGAACTTTTTTTTTTGCGTGGCCAGAATCTCTTCCTTCACTTTTAATGAAATTTGCCATCAAAGTTGCTCTCTACGCCTTGGTGCAAAAAACATGCTCGTCCGGACAGGGTAAACGAAGACCTTTTCATTTTCGGCCAGCCAACCTGCCTAAGCAAAGAAGGAAATTCACAATAAAGTGTACAATAAAGTGGATATTGCCGACCTTCCTAGAGTGATTAGAACATTTTATTTTCGCGAATATGATTTTAAGCAGCTTAGTCAGTGGCATTTGTAATATGGGGCATACCGTGGGTATTATTAGGCTACTTAATGAACAGCCTTATTCTAGGCAAAGAGTTATCGTTCTCGTTTCGTTTCGTTTCTAAGACAAGTGCAGGCGGCAGGAATATTTATGTCAACGCGAATAGAAGTCAGTATAGACGGTGAACATTCGTTTTTTTTTTACAATAATCAGCCGAGTTCGGGCGAAACTCTTTGTTCTACAGGGTGACTTTCGGGGCCAGTTGAGGAGAAGAAACTATGACTTTGAGACAGAGCTTGAGCAGAGAAATTGAAGGTACCAGCGGCACTGCCCCTTCAGTATCACTTGTACCGAAGTCCTGTCTCACAGGTACCGGTAAGGCCTTTCTCAACGTCGCCGTTCCTTTCCTTCTCTCTACTCCGCCTCTGCACTGAAGATTTCTAATCGCTTTCTATTTGAGATATAGTTGGCTATCTCTTAAGCGGAAGTGTGAAAGCGCGCACAGACTGCCGAGGAAGTTCGTTTTGTGCGAATTTAAGTTTTGTTTGTTGCTTTAGGGAATCACATTTCAAAACTGCACAGGGCAGTTTCAAGATATTTTACTCAAATAGAGCCATTTAGGCGCACCTTTCGCTCACACACTAGACATTCGTCATAACTTAAGACGAAAAGATCAAGGCACGTTAACATACAATTTGTTTCCTTCCTGCGTGAGCCGGCACTGAAAAGCCGATTATCTGACACATTGTGTGCAAAGTACGCTTTCTACCTGCAGTATGACTAAGCTCCAGAAAATGACCCACCTAGGAAACCAGTATACAACCAATATTGGCATCCCTGCTAAAATGGTTCGGCAAAGTTCTCTGTGTGCGTATAGTAACAGTTAGTTATCGCTGCCAGTGTCAATTTTCGGTTGATTCTGCATGATTCCTCTTGAAGAGACTCCTTTATGGAGGTTAAGGTTGAGGTGTTGAATGCTACAGGTGGGGTTAGCCTTGATTTGTCTGCCGGCAATTGCTCCACCGCAGCGTCCCTTCGATATTAACAATGCCGCATCTACCCCGCTAAGCGCACAGTCTCTTATAATAGCACACATTCTCTCCTGCAGTCACCATCTATGCACACAATCAATCCACACAGTTCACATCACAGTACACTCCAGAAGTCACCATCTATGCACATATTCAGTCACAGTAGAACATAGGCCATTGTAGTGCCACACTCCATACACACATTCACTCACAGTATACAGTGATCCACTCGGAAGACACCATCTACGCACACATTCAATCGCAGTAGGCCATAGTCCGTTCCTGCTGTCACCATTTAAAAACAAGATCCGTGTTCTGCAGCAATGTTAAAAGAAGGCGTGCAGCCTCCCTTCTGCATGTCTGGTTTCCACTCGGGTAGACAATGTCCTGCACTGTGCTGTGATGGGTTCCTGTCTTCTTGAAGGAAGCGAACATCACATGCCTTTCCGCGTTGTACTTTGGGCAGTACTCCTTTATGGACTCACACGAGGCTGTATTACAACATATAATGAAGAGTGTAATTTCTGCAAAGCGGGATGCAATACGAAACAATTGATATCAAAACTATTTTCAAGCAAATAAAAATAATTGACATTGCTGCCGGCACTGGTAGCTCCCATTATTAGATATGGCAGTGTTCCGAAGAGAAATATAATAAAATGAAAAGCTGAATGGCAAAACATAGCATCTGCAGCACCTCGAATGAGCACCGCGGGATAGTGTGGCTGAAAGCAGTTTTAATAACATCGCATCATTTGGACAGGAAAAAAAAGCAGAAGAAAATACCAAAATACTCCACTGACATGTTGTTTCTCCGAAGAACGGAAATAAAAAAACTATTTTTCCAGTGTTGCTAAGTTTAAAACGTAGCAGTTTAAAACATGAACTAGAGGACACGTTAGTTACACCCGGCTCTCGTTTCTGGCAGGCGATATCTTGGCGAGTTTTATAGGCAGGCTTTCTTGCAGGAAACTGGGGCACTCATGATGATATCCTATCTCGCTTAAAAAAAAGCTCTTCAGTCTTCTCTGAACGGCAGTGCTATTAGGGACATGCAGTCGGGTCGGTTATAGTCTGGTGCTGTTTTTTCTGCATTACCTTTCGAAGAGCACAGTTTTATCACGGCTTCAGCCTACAATTGGATGTGACCTCGTACGCGTTCCTTTGTAAGCGACTCTGTGATTGCACTTAGACGAGCCATGCCCTAGATGACAAAATCAAAGCCATGAATGAGCTTGGCTCTGCAGAGAAAAATTTCCGGAATGTTACAAATAAGTTAAATATACTGCGAAAAGAAGAAGTGAACAACACGACATGTGCGACTATGTGGAAGGAAGGAAAATGAATCCATCGCCTTATCCGGATTCATGAAGCTCAGAGCACTACTGATTGTATCCTGCTCGTTTTCTTGGGTTGATTACGGCCCCATATATATGGGCCCCCAAAAACTTTACTCAGTGCAGTGGAAGGGAAGTAGAAGTGGTTAGGCAATTTTCAAAACGGTTCAAAGTAAGATCACCAAGCACTCACTTCTTTATGATTTAAAACCTTTCAGGCTGAAAGCTCATCTTATGAGCAAAAGTTTGAGGCATAAACAAACATTCATTTGCTAAACAACTAAGGTACGAGGAGGCTGCATTAGGTATGGGAGAAGGTCGAGAGGAGTGGGAGTCTGCGAAGTGAAGTTAGGGTCAAAGCCTAATAGTTTGCTCGAATTTGATTAGCTATACTTTTTTTGGGAGAGGTACTGCGTGAAGCCTGCCTATGATTTTAATTGTGTCATTGCGTTACGATGGCAAAAAACAACCAGGACTCGAGTTTTTAAGTCTATTGTTTTCCTGACTCTTGCCCTCCCCCCCCCCCCTCAGCCAAACACAAAAAGAGCCAGTTTCTTAGGTCATCATCATGCTCAGCACCGGCAGCAGCCTGACTGCGCCCACTCTAGGGCAAAGGCTTCTCCCATGAATGTCAAAATGACCCTGTCCTTTACCAGCTGAGGCCACCGTATCACCGCAAACTTCTTAATCTCATCCGCCCACCAAACTTTCTGCTGCCCACTGCTAAGCTTGACTTACTTTGGAATCCACTCTGTTACCGCTAAGGACCAGCGATTATAACGCATTCGCATTATATGCCCTGCCCAAGGCCATCTCTTGCTCTTAATTTCTACTGAGATTCCACTAACGCGTGTTTTGATCCCTTACCCACTCTGCCCTCTTCCTGTCTCTCATCGTTACACCTATCATTTTTCTTTCAATGGCTCGCTGCGTTGCCCTTAATTTGAGCTCAGCCGTTTTCGTTAGCCTCCAGGTTTCTGCCCCGTAGATGAGTACAGGTAAGATACAGCTGCTGTATACTTTTCTCTTGAGGGATTTTGTTAAACTGCCATTCATGATCTGAGAGAACCTACCATATACGCTCCACCCGATTCATTTTCTTCTAGTTACTTACCTCTCATGATATAGATCAGCGGCAACTACCTTCCCTAAGAATACGTAATCGCTTTCCCCATTCCAGTACCTTGCTACCAATTGTGAACTGCTGTTCTCTTGCAAGACTGTTGAACATTACTTTGGTTTTCTGCATGTTCACTTTAAGACCTACCCTTCTGCTCTATCTGTATAACTAATTGAAAATTCCTTGCAGCTCATCGCCTTCATGACTTAGCAAGAAAATGTCATTAGAAAATCATCACTTAGATAACTCTTATCTCCAACTGTTTCCGCCTCTTTTAAACAGCTGCTGAACATAACTGGCGAGACCGTATCTCCCTGCCTGGCAAACTTTCGTATTGGAATTTTATTGCTGACTTTATGAAGGACTGTGGCAGCTGTGCAGTCGTTATCGATTACTTCCGGGTATTTTCACATAAGACTCTTCTACACCATGACGTTGGAATGCCTGGATGACTGCTGAGGTTTTCACTGAGTCAAATGCCTTCTTATAATCAACGAACGCTGTATATAGAGGCTGGTTGCATTCTGCGCATTTCTCTATCGCCTGATTGATAGTGTAAATATGGTATATTGTGAAATATCTTTTACGAAAGCCTGCTGATCATTTGGTTAATTAAAGTTGTCCTCATTCTATTCACGATTACGTTATTAAATACCTTGTAGGCAACAGACAGTAATCTGATCGGTTTGTAATTTTACAAGTCTTTGACGTCTCCTTTCTTATTAATTAAGATATTTTTAGCGTTCTTAAAACCTTCTCGTACGCTCGAGGTCATAAGGCATTGCGTATACAGGGTGGCAAATTTTTCAAGCACATTCTCCCCTCCCTCCTTCAAGAGACCTGCTGTTACCTGATCATCACCAGCTGCTTTCCCCCTTTTCTCTGCTCCTAAGGGTTTCTTGACTTCCTCTTTCGTTACTGTGAGGATGTCCCGTTGCTGTGAGCTATTGCTTCTCTCATTAACGTTATGATCAACTTGACTATTGTATTGAATTGTGTAGAAATCATCGCCTACTTTCAATATCTTATTCATATTGCTAACGACATTGGCGTGTTTGTCTTTTAGCGCATACTTATGGGTATTACCTACTTTCCACTTCACTGCTTTTAGGCTACCTCTGTTTTTAGAGCATTAAACATACTTTCTTACGTCGGCTAGCTTGGGCTTATTTATTACCTTTGATAGCTCTGCCAGTTCTGTTCTGTCCGTAGGGTTAGACGCCCTGATGATTTAGGGTTTCTTAATCAGATCTTTCGTCCCATGAGATAGCTTTCCGGTATCGTCTCAAATCACCCTACCTTCTACTTCTACTGCGCACTCTGAGCTGCCAACTGTGAGATTATCTTTTATTGTTTGAAGATTGAGATCATCTGGCTCAGCTAGAGCCGAATATCGGCTGCGTTTTTATAGAGGAAAAACGCTAAGGCGCCCGTGTGCTGTGCGATGTCAGTGCACGTTAAAGATCCCCAGGTGGTCGAAATTATTCCGGAGCCCTCCACTACGGCACCTCTCTCTTCCTTTCTTCTTTCACTCCCTCCTTTATCCCTTCCCTTACGGCGCGGTTCAGGTGTCCAACGATATATGAGACAGATACTGCGCCATTTCCTTCCCCCCCCAAAACCAATTATTATTATTATTATTATTATTATTATTATTATTATTATTATTATTATTATTATTATTATTATTATTATATTCTGAATTCATCTAGTATTCGTCTTACTGTCAAGTCGTTAATGGGTTTCCGCGTCACTCAATTCTTCCGTTCCTTCTTCAGGTCTAAGCTGATTCGAGACCTTACCATTCTGTGGTCGCACCTTTCCGACGACCTCCACATCCAGCACGATACCAGTGTGAGCGCATAGTACGAAGTCTATTCCATTACAAGTCGCATGAATGGTGCTTTTCCACGTTTATTCCTGTTATTTTGTTTTCAGAAGAAAGTAGTCATAACCCGTAAATCATTTCTCTCTACTCATAACTCCCCATGCTATTCCTGGAGCCTATGTCTTAGTTTCGTACTCTCTTGTCCCCGGCCCGATTCTTGCCTACCTTCGCATTGAAGTCGCCCATTAGTACAGTGTGCTGTTTTTGCTTTCTTAATTGCCGATTCCACGTCTTCATAGAAGCTTTCAGCGGTTGTTCATCATGGCTGGATGTAGACGCGTAGGCCTGCACCACCTTTAGCTTCTACCTCCTATTCAGCCTAATTACGACAGCTGCCACTCTCTCGTTAATATTATAGAGCTTTTCTAAAATGCCATCTATATCCTGATTCATGAGGAATCCCACACCTAGTTTTCGTCTTTCGCCTAATCCACGATAGCATAATACATGCCCGCCTCTTAGTACTGTATACGCCTCATCTGTCCTCCTAACCTCGATAAACCCTATCACATCCCATTTAGTATCCGCTAGTTTCTGGAATAGCACTGCTTGGCTAGCCTAACTGAATGAGATTCTAGCGTTAAACCTTCCCAGGTTAGGTTTCCAATGGCGCCAGGCCGGAGGAAGACATTCTTAGCACCCTCCGCTACGTCACAGGTCTCACCGCCGCTTTCGTCCGTTGCTCGGAACCCGCTTGAACTGAGGGCCGAGGGTTGATTGGTGTGTTCTTAGCAGGTCTTGGCCAGGTAGTACAACAGGGTGACCAAATCCTGCTCTGGTGAGGGAGTGCATTGTGGGTTCTGGTCACCGAGATCAAGCCGCATCCCAGGCCTGGGTATGCAATTCCTTCAACCCGTGGAGTATTTTTTTTAATCCGGTGCAGAATTGCGCGGTACTGAGATTCGAGCCCCGGTCCTCTTGCACGAGAGGCGGATGCTCTACCTCTACGCCGTCGCTGCATCTTCTTAGTTGCAACCCCCGACGCCTCCGTTTCCATTAAGCACGAAACTGAAGTAAAAATGTTCCCGTCGTCTACGTTCCTGCTCTTTCTAAATGAAACAAAGAGCCTGGTCTATTTTTTACCGTGACAGCGTTAACGCTCCCATTCTGCAGAAAATCTTGCGTCGTCAGCTGTGTTGTCGCCGCCGGCATCTTTCTGAGCGTGAAAGCAGGTGTCCCTCCTGCCACAGATTAGGTGACTATGTGACGTCATCACAACCTGCCCATAATGGCAGGTTGCAAACTGGCCCCGGATTGTGGGCAAACTGTTCACCATGGCAGTTGGCAGTGAAACTGGTGACTGGTCGCGAGAGGTTGCGTGGGATGAAAAACCTGCATCTGACAAGGCTCGTCAGTGTCTGTGTTTGAAACAGTCGCCTGCTGGCGCAGAGGCGCATCGCTTATCGAGTGCACCACTATGCTAAGCGATGTATGAGGAGTCCTAGTGATCTAAGAATGTAAAGGAGAGCGTGGCGAATTCCGCATATATGTGGGCATTAACCTATTCACGATTCCGCGGCATGCCGTTAAGGCGCCGTTCGAAGTAAATGGTGTGATAAAGCATCTTCATGGTCGTCTCGTTCGGATGATTCGGGGGGCATCTTCGGTGCTCTGCGGCTTCGGTGTTCTGCACACCATGTGATCGATTTCTGGCACTGATGAAACCATTCCGACAAAACTGAAATGCAAAGACTGTACTACATTTCCATCCAATTTAACGAATTCAACGCGTTCGGAAATAGCTTGTTGACATCTACACCATGACCATTGTGTTTGGAACATAAATTACGATGAATTCAAAAGTTGTTTTTTTTTTGTTGCGATTCATTTAGGTTTGCCAGATACCGTGAAATCACGCAGTAAATGCCACCAAGTGTTGAGATGCTTTCCACTCCACCCTCTTCCTCGATTTTGATGCAAATACGACTGAAGTGATTGCCAAAGGAGAATTCCTATTAACGCAGTCAATATGTTCCGAAACTTTTCTGCAACTGCAGCCTTACAAGACTTAAAATTTTTATTGACACCAGTGTAAAGACACATATCAATAAGACGTCGGAAATTTCTGAGATGCGTGAGATAGGAATATTAAAGAAAGATCGAGGACGTCAGAAACCCTGTACATTCAAATATTTTGCTAAAAAAAGAAAGAGCTGTGCAAACATTATCTATTGATTGTAAGACATTTTATTCGCTGGGAAGAGCTTGGCAAGAGGTCGCGTTAAGTGGTGGAGAGTACATAGCCCTCGACGACTTTGTCAGCCCACTCCACCGCCAAAACTTGCGTTCTGGGGTCAGAGCTAGCCAGCACGGTCTCCCACCGCTCGAGAGAAGGAGCTGTAACTAGATCACCCGGAGGTGGCTCTATTTTGCAGTCCCACAGGATGTGATCGTAGGTAGCACGTTGGCCACAGTGTTTGCAGTTTGGGTTGTAAAGATCTGGATAAATGTGCGCGAGGAGTGATGGGGTGCGTATCGATCTCGTCTGTAGACGACGCCACGTAACCTCTTGTTCTTTAGTAAGTCTTTTGTCTGGAGGAGGGAAAATTCTCCTCTCTAGTTTAAAATGATTGGTGAGATCATGATATGTGATCATTGAGTCCTTCGTGAAATTCAGGGAGCCAGACTCATCGACTGCCCGGTCGACGAAACCTCGGGCTTTATTGTGGGCTGCCTCGTTCCCCGGATTCCCCGAATGGGCTGGGACCCATATCAATTCGGAATAATTTGGTGAGAATTTGGTTGCGTTAAGGATTCTAAGGGAGGTGTTTGTAATTCGCCCTTTAGCGAAATTATTGATACCCATTTTGGAATCGCTGAGGATGATGCTCCCTTGGGTATGTGCTAGGGCGAGGGCTATAGCCGCCTCTTCTGCCGTTTCAGAGGATTTCGTTTTGATTGTCGCCGAGACGATGTGGTCACCATTCTCGTTCACAACCACAACTGCAAAGGCATTGGTATTTTTGTATTCTGCCGCATCTACATAAAGTGTTGCAGCGCACTGTCTGTATTTCTTATGTAAGGCTTTGGCTCGTGCTTGTCTTCTACCCTCATGGTGTAAGGGGTGCATGTTTTTGGGGAGTGGTTTGATTAGTAGGGCCGTCCTATAGGCGCGGGGTAAGTCTACTTTAGCATCGTTATTCGTAGGTTGAAAGTTAATTCCGAGCCTGGTAAGAATACTCCTGCCAGTTCTGGAATTGGCTAATCGCGCTGTTTGAGCCATTAAATGGGCTTCTTTCAGTTCATTGTAGGTGTTATGTATTCCTAACCTCATAAGCCTTCCGGTTGAGGCATTTAGTGGGAGTCCTAACGCAGCCTTATAGGCCTGCCGTATCATGCTATCCAATTTGTCCTTTTCTGCTTTCGAAAATTTCAGATAAGGGGTGGCATAGAGTATCCTGCTCAGCGCAAAGGCCTGCACTAGGCGGCATAAATCTCTTTCCCTCACCCCTTGTCTGCGGTTAGCTATGCGGCGGAGTAATCGTGCCGTCGCTTCTACCGTGCGTTTTAGCTTAGTGAGTGTGTCATTATTCTTACCATTTCTTTGTAAATACAACCTCAGTATTCTCATGGTCTGTACCTCTTTGACAGATCGTCCATTAACATAGACATTTATTTGCGGGGGGGATGTCGTGGTACGCCTACCTCTTTGTTTACGACGGATCACGAAGAGTTCAGATTTTTGCTCAGAACAAGTGAGGCCGGAATCCCATGCGCATGCCTCGATGATGTCCACTGCTGCTTGGAGTGAACATTATCTAAATAAATTTTCAACGTCCGTTTTGAATCTTGCGCGTCTTGAGGATGTCGTCTATCATAATTGCACATTTCTTGTGACGTCCCTCATTTTTCGGTGATTCACTTTTTATTTAACCGTTTCTACTTCTTCGCTATAATTATTTCCGTTAAAGATGGTCTCGGCGAGTCTGGCGTTATCGATAATAATACACACGTCTCTCTGTATTGTAGTCTTTACAATCCTATCATGACGATGTGGATATTCTTATGATTAAGGGTACCCGGATCTTTTCGAGAATTTACGACACCGCTTATAAAGAGTCACGCGCTTGGAAAACTTGACTGGACGTGAAAAACAAGCTGGATGTGATGATTTTTTTTTATTCTGCTGCTTGAATTCCCTCCCTGAAAATGACATCCCTGTTGCTACTGTAGTGTAAACGCGCCGCGTCCTGATAGCGCGGAAATGAAAGCACGGGAGGGTACACCACGGTAATCGCTGGCGGCGCCACCAGAACAGCTTCTTGCCTGCTCTTCCTGCCTCGCCGGGTATGACAGGGCCGAGAATACGACGATTCCTGCGAGACTTCTTTTACCGCATGTCTCCAGACAGCGTAAAAATATTTCGCGACTCTCGCCTTTGCTCTGTTTCATCTGTTGGGAAGCTCAAAACCGAGTGAAGAGCAAAAGAGGAGCATGATTTGGCAATAGAGGGACGAAAAAATAAATAGATTTACTGCGACTGAGGCCGTTACACTCATGCGACCATATCTGGCGGTTCAGTGGCAATAATAGGAAGTATCGTTCCCGCGGCTGTGTCTTCTGAGCCAAGGAATATTGAGCGTTGCCTTCAAGTTCACGACAGCAGGGACGGCCCGTGTCGAAGTGGCAGGTACTATGAGCTGAGAGGTCTGATTTGCAGTAGTGATGGGAGGGCTCATGAAAGGCTAGTGATTTTTGAAGAAACAAAAATTTTTTCTTATTTTTCGCAGGGAATGGAAGGTTGAAAACAGAGCTGGTCCTGTGATTACTGACAAATTTTGACGGTTATTATTTCCGTCGACATTTAGAGTACATCGATCACGTATACCCAACAAATGTGAGCGAAAATGCGTGTGACTCATCATTATGGCTCAGTTCCAAATAATTCGCGTCTCTGCCATGACATTAAGTTTACCTATCAGTTCATAAGAGAGGTTCACACTAATGCGGCTTCAAACACTCGCCTGCTGTTTCCTTGAGTCTGAAGCATTACGTTCTAATCGAGCTGGAACCAAGATGATATTAAAATTGAGGCGTGATTCTGCTTTGCAAAACAACGCCGCTAAACCGGATGTCAGTTTAAAAGCTGAAATTTTGCATCAGGTGGTATGAAAGATTAAATGGCTGCCGGTTATCTATGCCGAAAAAAAATAATTAAAAAAACGTTGTAGTCCCTACTGCATCTAAATAAAAATTCGGCACTTATTTTTTTCATTTGGTATGACAATCTGCCGTTGATTACTAAGCGCACTGATGGTAGAGAGGAGAAACGCCGTTCTCCAGGAGAACATATTCTTGCTTTTCAATGCGAACATACATAACGCATATGTTTTTGTGAACGAGATCAAATATTCCAACTGCTGAATTACTCGCTTCTTCATTTTCATACTTACTGCAGTGAAGGCGCTGTTTTGCGTGAATACAGCAAAGCAGCCTTTCTAATTCAACCTCTGGTGCTTTTGGAGAGGCGCGCTTTACTGCTTTTCCTGTTTTGCAATAATCAGTGGCAAATGTGGTCCTCTTTCTGGAAGCTCATGTACGGGACTTGAACTCTCGCTTCCAGCATCTGACAGTGCACCCCTTCTTACGGGGACTTGAGCTTATGCCTGGAGTGCTCCATTCATTTTTTTTACAAACCTTGCTTTGCTCCTACATAAACAATGTCCGCAATATAAGCGGCCTCAGTTCGTGCTTACAGAGTACCTGTTGTCTCAAATTCCTGTCTCGCTTAGGTCTGTGCAATGCGTTAGCAATGTGCAGGCTGCCCCAGGTATTTGCTTCCACCATACGCTGCCACAATATGCAAAAGAATCTGCTGTCAATGTGATAAATTGTCTTCTGAAAGAATATCTCCTCAAGTACCCAAGCCACGCTGTTAATTTTACAGATGCCTCTCAACATGGCGAAAAAGCAGCAGTAGGTGCTTATGCCCAAGCATTATACTGGAGTTACTCTGCCCGGGTCCCAGATTATACGCCAATTTTCGCTGCTGAATTCGTCGCTATATTTCTCATGTAATCATTATCTCTGATAGTCCCTCAGTCTTGGCAGCGCTTGAAAGCTCGGGAACTAGACTCTTATACCGATCCCTAACCTACATTGTGCCCCTTGATGTGCAAAAAGTGCGGTTTCAGTGGATTCCAGGGCACTGTGGCATTACTTCAATTCGATGGGCGATTTCTTAGCGAAATAAACCATCATTGGGCCTGTTGCCCACTTCTTTCTAAACCTACCCTGCTGACCACGTCTCGTTATGAACGTTTCCGAATACACCAGAACCTGAGCCATGAGCCCATCCTTGCTACAGCGGACTACGAACACTCAGTATTCGCATGGAACGTTCGTCCGTGTACTTTAAGGCAACGTGAGGTTTCCATGACGCTTTTACGCTGCACAGGATTCTTTGTCTGAATTTTTAATTATGCCGTTCTTACTTCAAGCCGTCGAATCTATGCGCCTCATGCGGAGGCGTTGAATCCTTATACAATTTCATTCTCTCCTTCCGGTGGTTTGCACCGCAGAGAATTTCGGTATTTGCAAATTGCCGTTGCTCAATAAGAGCAGCCGTTTACTCTCCCCGTCTTCCTCTCGTTTGGTGCGACCGTCAATGGGCACGCCCTTAAGCTAATTTGTTATCTTCTTCACAGGTATACTATCCAGACCGGGAGATTTTTGTGTTTAGTCTTATTTCCCTTTACTTTTCTCTCAAAATTTTGTTTATGATTATTACTTTTTATTATTTATTAACATTCACCTCTTTGTTTCCTCGATTTTTATTCCAATCAACACAAAATCTTTCGAGATTTGTTACTCGTTTTTCCTGATTCTTCAGTTTTTATTCATGAGCCGCTTGAGATAAGCCTGGATGACTCTCTCCTGTTTGTATCTGCACCAAACCCTGGCCAATTCCCCACTGTGGTTAAGTGCCATAGCTTATGAGGCAACAACAACAACATAGAATGATGCTGGCTCACGGCCGTGCATGTGGAGAATTAAAATTTTTCGCATGGTCTTTGACTATTTTAAATTAAGAGTGTATAAGGGCAGGGTAGTTGTTCGTAGGTGGTGAGTACAATTAACAATAAACTGCACAGGACGGAGGAAGAACAAAAGAAAAGGCGTTTTTAGTTCGTGAGCGACCATTCGCTACATTTAGCCGGTGTCCCTCCCGCAAGTAAATTCGTGTCAAGCAAGTAATAGCGTCAAGCATAGACAGATCTTCGAGGCGCAGCCGGGTGTCAACAGCTGCAAGGTATTATCAACATTATTGGACTGCCACTGTACGTCAATAAATCAGTATGTGCCTCACATAGACGGGTCACATCCCTGCACTTGCTAGAGTCGAATGGACAGCGCTCGAAGTAAAGCGGACACGCGCGACCGATTCTGCGATCTTCGGAAGCGTTGCCCAAGTTGTTCCCAGGGAGACCTAAAAAATATTTATTTTCGGACCCTGTTCCTGTTCGCCGTCTGAAGTCGGACCGTCTGAGCCCATATTTCTGATTATGCGGGCGATATGGGCAACGAGAAGTGGCCATAGTATTGGGCGGAGTGCAACAAGAGGAGTGGCCCAGTTCTCCCAAGAATGGGCTACCTGAGTGGGTAACAATGTACGTAAAAGTGGGTGTAGTGACTGTGGCACGTGGGCAGCTCCAATATCTGAGCGTGTGATGAGGTTTGGGGCCTCATACCTACCTTACAGCGGGGATGACCAGAGCGTGTGAGTGTGTGGTGTTTGTGCAGGTCAAATAGTATAGGATTAGTTTTTGCTTGTCTAATGAAAGTAAACTCGCGGCGAGTAAGATGTGGAAGAGGGGGAGGAAATAGCCGGCCGCAGTGTCGTAGTTCTTTCAGTCTTTCTCTTTGGTGTTTTTGTCCATAGTTTCCTCATTCTTGGTGTTGTAATCATCCGGCCAAGGGGAAAGGTTTCCTCAGAGACTTGTCGCGAGAGAGGCCATGTACCCTTTCCGTCCCTGCTAATCACTTGTTACCGACACCCATTCCAGAACAACGTGCAAAGGGTGCTGGTTAAGGTAGGCGTTCAGCTGGATGTCGATATGTCCCGGGAGCCTGTTGCTCGCCAAATCATGGAGGGCGTTCTGGCTGTCCGTGCGCACAGTCATCGTGTTAGTTGCTGGATGGTGGTGAAGGATCGCTTCAGCGATGACCTGTGCTTCAGCTGAGGTCAGAACAGGAACTCCAGTGTGATGACGAACTACTTGATTGTGTAGGCCTACTGAAAATGTAGCGTTGGGGACAACGAAGGTTCCGTCTCTGTAGTATGGCATGTGATAGGGTCGTGAGATGACATACTCTTTGTTCTCGACGGGACGAATTCTTCTCCTGCTTCATGTATCGAGGTATAGGCAGTATGGTGAGGAGAAGTAAATGCTCTCAATGCTGTCGAAAATCAGAGATTGGTAGGAGGTGGTAGCCCTCTCTAAGTGTTTTAGTGTAGCACGGCCTTGACGGGAGGTGATGATGCAGTGGTGCTGAGCTTCATGAAGTGCGGCATCCTTCTCCTCTAGCGTGTTGTGCAATACGGTTTGTGGAATGAGATAGCTGGTTTCTGCGGGGCAGCTAGTTAAGTATTCGTTAAGTGGAGATATGGGTAACCATACATCACTCGTGACAACATGATGGCTTCCACAGTCTTGTGGAGCTCATTTTCGATGAGTCCATAGTTAGTATGGGCAATACGTTGGGGCTTGTAGTGGAGTTTATTTATTTGTCTTAGGACTGTTGACATCCACACCGTGCTTTTCACATCCTCTTGTCAGTTGATGCCGAGGTTGCGAATATGTGGTCGACGTAAAATAGGCCGGAGGCGTCTTTAAACCGAGTGCTACTGCGAGCAACGGTCAGTCGTATCCTGATTACCGCCACATATGCGTGATGATATCGGCCGTTATTGCCTGTAGTAGACCAAATAAAGTGCAGGCAATTATCAACTCGACATTTATTTTGCAGATCATGGCTTAAAAATAGACATGGTTTTTATGTTTATTTCTATCTCGAGAAAGTCCATATGGCACCTATAAAGACAGGAAGCAGTTTCTCGGTCAGTATATACTCTTGTACTTTTCTTTGTGACGTACCGTCTTCAGAGCCAGTCGTTCTTTCGCTACCCCCTGACTTCAATATTCTTGCTTTCTTCGACTACCTGCCGCCTGAATTTCAACAATTATTGGCGAGAGCTAACAGCTGGCTTTTGGCATGATGCAATCGAGGACGCATGTAGACGATGCGTTTAAACTAGATAAACCGCGTTGGAAGCTTTCTGAAAAAAAACAACATTGCTACGCATGAGCAAATGCAATAAAAACACCAGAGTCTAAAAAGCGATCCGAAGAACTAGTGTTCCTAATATATGCCACCATGGACGAACTATAAAAGCGCTGGGGAGAGAAAGAATTAACAGACCGTAATGAACCAGTGAGACAAGATGAAGTACCTTATCGGGCATCTTCATTGTACACCACAGGTCTAGATGAATGAAACAGCACGCAGCCGCAGTCGAAGCCCATTGCTGTGCCACCGCAAGCCAACGATGTAAGCGTAGTTTGACAAAGCACAGCAAACACAATTACTACTGTACAGGACGCGCGCACAACCATATAATCGAACTAAAGAACAGAGGCATTGCTCGAAGGTACATTAGAGAAAGCACCCGACTGCGACGGGGCGGAGAATGGAAAGAGCTAGCCCTGTAGGAGCAAGCCGTGAAAGGAAGCCTGCCTATGCCGCTGCGTCCAATTTGTGTACTAGCGCGAACAGCCAGTGTACATTCATTTCCCGATGCCGGAGGCTATGAAAGTAGCCTCTGTCCCAGATTATGGCTGTCAGGCAAAGGTGAAAGCAACTGACGGGAACTCATGAGTCATTGTCCCGGGCCATCGTGGGTGATTTGCTTTGGCGATCAACGTCAGGCGACTGCACGAATGATCGTCGAGAAACATAGAGCCAGATACGGGACATGTGCCGGCAGAAATCATCGCAGCGCGGGTACGTGAACGCAGTACACACAAACGCAAGCTCGCAGTGCTGGCTAAGGGTCACTGCTTTTCGCCTGCCTGGATTAGGTAGTACGTCGCTACACAGAGTCTTTTCTCGCTCACCGTTTTGTTTTTGCCTGCTTGCTCTGAACGTGCTATCGGCGTAGATTATGAATGAGCAAGCTACAGGAACTCTCCATTCTGCACAAATTATGCCTTTTTGTTTGCGGGTATGTCGTGACGTCTAAGTATTGTGGATATGAAGTGAGGGCCGCAGTGTGTGCATTTTTAAATTTTAAAAAGCGCACTCGGCTGCATCTGAGTGTTGCTGACAATAGAATATTTTGTAAGCATTAAATGCTTCCAGCTCTTATTCGTTGCAAATTCAGACAAAATCATGGCGAGTCAAAGGCCTTCATCACAGAATTTCCCGTCTTAGCTTAAAGAAGAAGAAACAAAAGAGCGAAGTCCAAGCTGATTTTCAGCCTGCGCCGTTGCATAAGTCGCTTCGTTGGCTGATGCCTTACAAACTCAGCCATCTGTATTTTTTTTTCATATCTAAAACGATATATAGGCGTATTGTAATTGATTTTCTTATTCTCAACGAAGTGTTTAGTTCAGCAGCAAACACACGATGCAAGTTGGTTGGAAGAGACAATGCATGCGAAGTGGGTAATTAAGTTCAGTTGCAAACAACCCAGCATAGAGATGAACGTTTGCACCGCTAGCAGCGCAGTTGCTGCATGAAAGAAGTGACCGTACCGATCACACCGAGATCAGTAGAGGCAGAGAAAGAAAATGAAGGTATTCATCCAACAATGAATCAACCATCCTCCACCGTCGGTCTGCTTCATTAAAGCAGAGGCAAACAGTGGCACACCGGACGTGGTCACTGCGAGTACGAAAGCCGTCGATGGCTTCTGCAATGGAAGCGTAAGCATGCTTCGCTACTTTTAGGAAAACATCGATACTGACTTCCAGGTTTAGACAACGCTCCCAGCCTGAAAGCCTTGTGGTTCGAATTCCGAGGCGCCGGCATCGATGCCATGCTACACATTAAACACATCATGATTGAGGCGAAAAGAAAGTGCTAAAGCACTGCAGATAAGGGCCCGTAATCATGCGTTCTTCCGGCGTCATCGTTATTGTGGCCGATTTCTTCGTAACTACCGCTGTCAGGGCACAATAACGTGCAATTTTTTTTTCTGCAGTTTCTTACTCGCGCACTGGTGTATACATTATATTGCTCGAGTCAAATTCGTGTCATTGTGTTCGCACTTGCTGTGACGTCACCCCATCGACGAACCCGTCGCCATTTGTAGCAGATGACCGCTCAGATTCGAAGTCAAGAGCGACTAATGAGTCCTTTTTGCTTTGTGCATTGATGAAAAGCCAGAATTAACAGTTGAAATACTGTTTGTATAATGGCACAATTTATGTGGCTCTGTTCCGTTCCTTCTGTGACCGCCACTGCTTAAAAGTTCGGTTGCTAAGCCCGAGTTCACATGTTAAACTTCAGCTGCTGTCGCCTTTTTTTTCATAGAGGCGAGCTGTGAAATTGTCTTTTTAGTTATTTATTAGTTCTGTAGAACTGCAGGAAATAAACATAAAGTCGCAGCTCTCTACTGTGGCGTGCCGTGCATCCTGAAATTAAGCTTACAGAGATTAGTACGCGATAGGATTACACAGGAAAGAGCTTAACAGACCTTGACACCAAGAGTCATTCGCTTCAGTAGTGGTTTTATCGACTGTTACCTTGTTCGGTATCGAGCTTGCAGTGCTGCTTTGGCATGTGACATTAACTCATCAGTCAACAAAATAACCAACCACGTGGTTCTGCCTAAACCTCTGGTGTACTTAAGATGTCTCTCTACTGCCGCTGAGTTTACATTCATGATGATTATGATGACGATGGCCTTTCCACCAAGGACCAAGCCCTCCACCGCACTTTCACCTCTTCCTTTTTTGGCGCTGACTGCTGACCGAGATATGCTTACCACGTATACCACTCTGTCCTGGCTGAAAAACGCAGACGCTCTATCTTTGAAATATAACGGTCAGTGGGAGTTGGGGGAGGGGGAGTTCAAATAGTGATACAAAAAGGAACAACTTTAAGTAAAGAGGTTTCAGTAATTCCTGTATTTGGGTTCGTAATTTTGTGTGAAAAATTAAATTATAAATGCAAAATTCAAAAGAACCCGCAGATTGTCGTCTTTCGCAGGATGACACTTTACTTTGACACCGAACATCCCAGCAGAAGCGCACATTCGCCAACATAGAACCAGCCTCTGCGTGCTATCGGATGGTTCCTTTGGTAGTGCACATTTTTACACAGGCTCTCATTATTTTCATGTCTTGGTAGAGAATGCTACTTTGAGTATAAACAAGACCATATTCCCAAATGCGTATCCACTTCCCACTAGTAGGTCACATCATGAGGAGTGATTTTACCTGATATTTTTGCAGTATTTGTGAAATTAGCTGCTTCTATCAGGCAGTTCATTAAATAAACGATGCTGCCAATAAACGTGTAAGGTATCTTTGCTCGCATTACCAAACTCCTCTAGCATCTGCTTCCCGTACGCGCTTTGTCGCCCACCCAATGTGCGCGTAGCTTAAAAACTGAGCTGCACAGGCACAAAATCCCTCATGGGCGGCGTCGCCAAAGCCGAAGCAAGTTTCTTTGCGACCGCTTGAGCAATGCCGTAAGGGCACTTTAGGGAGAAGCGACGCCCCTTTGAACGCCGCTTTTCGCACTTAACTATGCATGGGGAACGGGGGCAATTTGCTTGGCACCGACGTTCTCCTGAGCGGCGTTCATGTCCCCTGCGTGTCATATGGCTTTGTGTATACAAGATAGTCTAAAGCTAGCACCCTAGTACACCTCTTCTTTCTTTTTTTCTCGCCCCGTGCGCTGCCTTCTCCTTGCTGAGTTAATTAACATGCCAAGGCCGCGCACGTAGTGGTGTAACAAGCTGTCCGATTTAATTAAAGCTCGCTCGTTGAAGCCACTGCGCAGTAGACCCTTAACGAAAGAGCGGACTTTCAGCTCACCCAAGTGCATCGGTTCTGATCTTGTGATAACGCTGTCTACACCAGGAGGCCCGGTCAGGGGGCAAAAAAGGTACATTCACATGTCTGGAAGAATTGTTAGGTATTTCCACGGGCACGCTGTTCTCAGAACTGCCCTAGCTAGCCTTCCCGCTTTCTTCAAGTGGTTGGCGCTCCCCCGCTTTCAGAGGGGGGCAGAAATTGTTGGCTCTGCTTTCGATATGTGTCGCACCACCCACTGTCTCGCTTTCTTTAGCTGTCCCCGCCTTCTTATTGCTTTCCTGACCCTTTTGGTGGCAGCTCTATTCATTAAATGAAGCTTGACAGGCCCCCGGAAACACACCTGTCACGCCCCGGAAAGATAGTAAGAGTGAAACTTTTACTAGAACTTCCGCGCGCTTGACGTTGCGTCTAGTTTTGTTTAGTATTGAAAAGATTATTTCATTGGCTTCGCCTCACACACCTTGCGCCGGCAACTAGTGAAGCCTGCTCCACAGCGAAGGCACACTGTCAATGTGCGTCGTTAAGCGGCTGCGCAATATTTTAGTCAGTAAACGGGTTGACCTGCTATGTGGTAGATTCTGGAGGGTATTGAAGGGGAGCTTAAATTCACGTAATTTATTCAAAGAATTTTTGGTTCCCTGAACTAAGCTAATGTTTGAGTCCGCAGAACAGAATTGATGCTTTGAAACGCCAACGAGCGCTTAGTGTGTCGTAAACTTCAACCAAAATTATGGAGGTTTTAGTGCTTTGAGTTATTCGGTTTACGTTTCAGCTTGATTGCTATTGTTCACCTATTATCAGTAACCTTAGTTTAGAACTTGCGGAGATGCTTGGAAAGTGCTCGAAAATTGGGGAAATTGCTTCAGGTTCATTTCTGCGACCACTGTTCTGTTTGCGTTGTTTTCACCTTTTGAACAAACCGCAAAGAAAAAAATGCATATGCGCCTCTATCGCCTGAGATGAACATGCGCCAGTGACAGTCTTACTTGTTCCGCATTCCACCACGAGATGATAGGCTGCGAAGAAGGCCTGATTCGTACGCCTTCACAACTTATGTTCTTAATGTATGTGACCAGGCACAATTGATGTTTACGGAAAAAAAACAGGTAGCAAGAACTCAAAAGTCTTTCAAATGAATTAAATTTTTATAGTATTAGCTCACTGATTGAACTTCATGCCAGAAATATATTTCAACATATTGGTAAACCCAAGTATTAATCTCGCCCTTAACGCTCTCTTATCTATTTTATTGCTCCCTTTTCGTACATAGAGCCACTCTTCGTTCTGTTAACAACGACTGCCTTGTTCATAAGTTTGATGGGGACTCCTTTTGCTCAGATAGAGCTGTAATCACAATGCGGTTAAGTGATCAGCAAAAGCATCCCTTCGAATCCACACAAAACCTAAACGCCATTTTAAACGACGAAGGAAGCGCTTGTGTATTTGTACCATAATTTACATTGTTGTGGACTCATCTGTCTACAGTGCGGTGCCTGTGGCATCTCAAGCCTCCTGCGTGCACCACTAACACTCCCTCCTTTTATCCCTGAAGTTGGGTGAAACGGCGTACCTGCCATCATGAAGAAATGCAGCGGATGGTCCTTACGCAAATATGTAAGAAGTAACGGAAGTCGCCGGTCAATGTTTCTGTGTGGAAGCGGTCGTGACTGCGAATTTATTCTGAAAATTGCCAATGGATGGAATGCTTGTTACGGGCATTAATGTCTTCTCAATAATGTTCTGTATTTTTTAACTTACTGCCACCGCACTATGCATAGCCCACATCCTGTCCTGTTTAAGCCAAGAAACGAAAGAAATAGAACGGTTACAGAAGTTTTCTGCAGTGTAGCCTTGCGTAAACAATACTCCTTTGAATGAAAGTAATAAATGGACGAAATAAGGACATCAATGTCTATTCAGAGAGCATTTGAATGCGCGCGTAGAACGTTATATGCAATTCACTCTTGAGTACAGATGAAGGTTTCTTGTCAATCTTCGTCATAAATGTGCTTGAAAATTGATGAGGCCTTACTTTAAAATGAAATAATTTGCTAGAGGCTTGGAAGTTCATAAGCACTGGATTGCAGTGTGAGGACTACTATATCATCAGCAGCCATCATGAGCTACACTGCGGAATAGGTGAAATCAGCTTAAAAGTCAAGCTTTTTCCGGCTAAAATTTTGAAAATTAGAAATTTGTAAGAGACTGATACAGAAATATTGAAGGTAATGGTTCATTATTTTGATGTGTAGCAAAATCTTCCCTTTAAAGTGTTTCCAGCGATCCTATCAAACAGTTAAAGCAGCCATAGAAAATCAATGGGGAACGCTTTTGACGATAGCAAAAACAGGATTAGAAAACAAATACAAGACTGCCGTCGGGTTATCTGCGGAAATATTGATTGTTATCGTAAAATCTCATATTATAGGAAAAAATCGCGTTCATAAATGGTTTCTAGCTCAAAAATGTTTTTGCCCAGAATTTCTGGGCATGGTCTGTTCTTACTTGGTCACACTTGTTTTTATCTTTCCTTGGCGGAAGTAACAGTCGCCTGCTTATAAGGTGTTTCGCCCCAATTTCATAAGGGCCGGAAACAGTACGCCCGAGTGAAAAGCTAAAGAGTTCACAGATATTCGTTTTCACACAGGTGGATATGAAAATGACTTGAAGGGCGCCTTTTTAGCTATCACGTTTTCTTTGGTTGCTTTATGCTAAACGAGCCGCGTTTTGTTCTTGCACGCGCACAGCACAGCACAATGAATTGCCTGAATATTCAATGCGTCCTTCCGCACTATTGCCTCTGAGCAGTTACCTCTGATGAGCACGCTCTATGCTTAGCCAGCGACGCTAGTGGAAGCATATGCACGAGAACTACTCAGGCTAGCATCTGCTTTCAAGTCTTTTGGCACCAGGCTCCTTTCGGAGGATTTGATTCTCGGGGCTAGGCCAGATAGTCTGAAAACTGTACAGGCAACGCGAGCGCTCTCACACTTTTTAAGCGCCACAGGCCCTGTCTCGAGTTTGTGATGAAAGAAAGAGTGCCTTGTTTTTGTATTTTTTTCGTCTGCCTCCTCCCATCATCATCATTCCCCATCGTGACCCTCTTTTTTCTCCTCTTCCCATTCCCCAGCGCAGAGTAGCAGGCCAGATATTTATTTTTCCGGCCAACCTCTCGGCCTTTCCCGTCAATAAACCTTGTCTCTCTCTACGCAGCGAGCCCCGGCACCGCGGCCAGAATACGTCAGTTCTTGACACGAACGAGACGCCTGCGGCGAATGAGCCCGTAACGGTCAGCGGCCACTTGCTCAGAACAACATAACGCAACAATTTGCGACACCTAGAAGGGACGGAAAATCGCCATAATGGGTTTTGAAAGGTCGTTAATTACTACAAATTATGCCGTCGTTGCGGATAACCTATTTGTAGAGGCAGTGTGAAGTAAGATTAAGCTTGCCCCGCTAACCCAAAATTGATCAATCTCTCCGCAGTATAGCTTGACGGTAATGCGCGTCGAAGCAAAGCACAACCGCGATTAGAAAAAGGCTGATACTTTTCATTCTCTTTCTGCCATGTTATAAACCCATCGATGCACACCTAAAATTATGCGAAGTATACGTAGTTTTCTCCCTCTTCTATGCCTAGCGCATTAACCCCTTCCCCCAATGCACTGCTCAGCTATCGACCTGAATCGGGACGATTCTCGCTCATTCCCCCTTGTGGTGACCTCATTTCCGTTTTCTCTAGAGAAGAATAAATAGGAGAGGTTGGGATTTATAGCTACAAAAATGCAGAATGTTTTGTAATAAAGTCTTGCAAGGCGCTGCGTCGCGAACAACTAGCGGTACAGTCCTGGTACAGAACAGAGGCAGCGGTTAGAAGGGTAGCGGTCAATGCGCGTAATTTTTTCAGACGACGGTAGTCGACGCAGAACCGGATGGAACCGTCTTTTTTCTTGAGCAGGACCACCGGCGATGCCCGGAGGCTGTGCGAAGGTTGTATTACGTGGCGCTTCAGCACGTCGGTCATCTGTACGTCAGTGATGCGGCGCTCAGCGGCTGACACGCGGTACGGATGTCGGCGCAATGGGGCATGGGTGCCAGTGTCAATACGGTGGGTAACGGTGGTGGTGCGGCCCAAAGAAGGTTGCTGGTAGTCAAACGAAGCTTGAAAACGGTGCAGGACGGCGACAAGTAGACATCAGGGCGATGTCGAAGGAACGGTGAAAAATATCGAGAGAAGACGGATTGGCGATGGGAACCGGCGTAATGACGCTGACGTGAAGGCCGGCTGTGCTATCGACGAGGGGATATGCTGAGGCGGGATCGAGCGAGGCAGCACTACCAAGCGATTGGCCGCGGAGCAAGGTGCAAGGGCAAGAGAATGGGTTGGCCACATAAATAGCGTTTGAGCCATGAATAATTGCAAGCACGGCATGAGGCAGCAAAACAGATATCTGGTCATCGCATCGTAAAAAGGGGCGTGACAGTTGCGTCGGCGAGAGCAGCACAAGAAAGAGGCACCAGCACTGAAGAGAAAGGCGGAACGTCTGTGTCCCCTGAGACGACCACAGTAGCGGCAGCAGCACCGGGAACGTCCAAGGGAGCTTCACTGAAGGGCGATAACTCAGGCTGAGCGCGAGCGCAGTCAATAACGGCGTGGTTTGAGGATAACGTCGTGAGAGGAGCGGGCGAAGACGATGAACTCGATTGTGTACGGAACGTTCTCAATATGCAGGCGGGCAGTGTAAGCTGCTAACGGTCAAATGTCCTGAGCACTGGCAGTGTGGAGAGAAACGGCAGGAAGAGGCGTGGTCCTTTTTTTGAATCTGCGACCGAGGGTGTAACTGAGAACGGAAACAGCTGCGCCAGTGTTAACAAGTGCTTCGACGACGGCTCCCTCAACGAGCAACACGGAAGCATTGGCAGGCACAGAAACAGGTCTTGAGTGAGTCGCTGGTGGCGCAGTTTTTGCTTCTGGTACTGTGGCCGTTAGTTTTCCGCGTGGACGGCGGGTTAGAGGCTGGGCATCGGAAAACGGGAACGTCGACCAGAGACGGCGAGCGGTGGTAGCGGAGATGGTAACCAGGAGAAGGAGTATCCGGAGGCGACTCATGTGACGCAGTCGAGGACGACGGTGGAAGGTCGTACATCGGCTCATGCCTGTAATCGTACGGACGGTGGCCACGACTGCGACGAAAACGAGCCACGTGGCCAGCGACGCCACAGGCGTAGCAAATATGGAGGTTGTCTTGCGTGCGCCAAGGGTTGAGTGGCTGTGGCTGTGATCGGGGGTGGGCAACCGGACGATAAGGTGAGGTCGCAGGTCGCTGGGGTTCTAACAGTCAGTTAGGTGGCCTGTAGACAGGGGTAGTAGGTGAGGTGAGGGCTTCTACCGCACCACGGCATCGGCGTACGTCAGAGGAGCCGCGATCAGGGATGGCTGAGGAGGAGGTGTCAGGACTTCAGCGACCTGCTCCTCGATGACACGCTGTAGGTTCGGAGTGAGAGACGGTGCAGGCGTAGGTGGGCAGGTAGACAAAGATAGCTGGCGTGCGACTTCCTCACGTACAAACTGCTGAATGCGCTGGAGGAGCGACGGTTGGTCCAAAGTACCTTCCCCTGGGAGAGCCAAGCTGGAAACTGTGGCCTTCTGAAAGCCTGCACGCCGGGTAGAAAGGCGCTGTTTGCGATCCTTTGATAGTAGCCGATGACGTCACCGACAATCTGGGGATCCTTGGCGACGAGCATCTGGAGGGCATCATCCTCAATGCCTATCATGATATGTCTGAGATTGTCGGCCTCGCTCATAGAAGATTTGATACACTTGCAGAGGTCGACGACATCTTCTATATAACTGGTGAAGTTTTCACCGGTTTGCTGGACCTGACTTCGCAAGCGTTCCTCGGCGCGAAGCTTACGCACTGCGGGACGGCCAAAGACTTCTGTCAGGCTGGTTTTCAGAGCTGCCGAGCTTGAGATGTCAACCTCGTGGTTCCGAAACCAGAGATTGGCTACGTCGATCAAATAAAATATTGCATTGGTGAGGTTGACGCTGTGGTCCCACTTATTGTATGCACTTACGCGTTCATAGGAGGCCGACCAATCCTCCACATCCGTGTCATCTGTGCCGCTGATGATGGCCGGGTCACGCTGCCGCGCGGCACCGGCACAGCAGACAGCTGACTGAAATAATAAATAATAAATAATTGGTTTTGGGAGGAAAGGAAATGGCGCAGTGTCTGTCTCATATATTGTTGGACACCTGAACCGCGCCGTAAGGGAAGGGATAAAGGAGGAAGTGAAAGAAGAAAGCAAGAAGAGGTGCCGTAGTGGAGGGCTCCGGAATAATTTCGACCACCTGGGGGTCTTTAACGTGCACTGACATTGCACAGCACACGGGTGCCTTAGCGTTTTTCCTCCATAAAAACGCGGCCGCGCGGTGGGGTTCGCACCCGGGAACTCCGGATCAGTAGTCGAGCGCCCTAACCACTGAGCCAGCGCGGCGGGGCGCTGACTGAAGAGGTGATGCAGTTGGAGTGACGGCCTCAGGCATTGCAGAGACGGTAGACAATACGCGGTTGCGAAGCTCTTAGGCGAAGTGATCGTTGTCATCTCCACCACTTGTAATAAGAAACGTCCTGCAAGGCGCTGCTTCGCGAAGAACTAGCGGTACAGTCCAGGTATAGACCACAGGCAACGTTCAGTCCAGGGCAGGCCCGAGGGGTCGGAGCGTTCGGCGCTTGTCGTCTTCTTGTTTAAGCGCCAGCGTCTGAATATTTCGAAGCCGAAGGCCAGTGTTACAGTTTTAGTTTTTCTTGTGAGATTTCTCTCGTAAAGCGTTGTACAATTAATGGTTTGCCCGCACATATAGGCAAGCTTTCTAGTTTCACACAGGTGGATGAAAAAGGCCGCCAGCGTCTCGAAGACATTGAAGTAACGAGCGTTAGCGTTATTGGTCATGCGTAAAACGAAAGTCCTTCCGCATCCAGCGAGGCCAGTGAAGAAAACCCTGAGCGGTTCGGAAAAGTAACAGAACTTTTCCACCTAGCGCAGCGATCGAGCCTAGCGCCATCTATCAGAGAAATTACGTTGCACGTCCACTCGTTGTCGAGAGACACTCCTCATAGTGATTTAAATTTTTTCGCTACTATCCTTTATCTTTCATTTCTTTATCCCCTCATCCCTTCCCCTCGTGTATAGTAGCAAACAGATTATCTAGTTAACCTCCCTGCCGTTCCTATTCTTCCTCCTCCTCCTCCTCCTCCTCAAGATACGTCCCAAACGAAATTTGTTTCGCTTGGGGGGTCAAGGTGGGCCTAGAAATCGGCTTGCGGTGCAATATGGTAACGCTTCAGTTAGTAATTGCATGTATACATTGTTGACCTATTATTTTATTGTGGTTTTATTTGTATATCACAAACCATAGGGTTTTATTTTCCTACCCAATTTAGTACACAACTAGCCCTGGATGCGTGCCACTTGTTGTTGGAGTAAATATAGTGGAAAGCATATATATATATTGGGCTATTGTCCGGACCCATGGAATATCTGCTACCGGTCCAAGTTGGACTCATTTTTGAAAATCTGGCAGAAAGTTTGAAGGATGCTTCACTCCCGCCACCGGTTGGCCCGGTATTGCACTAACTCCGGGATCGGCCTTGTCTTTAGCGTGTCATTAGTATACTGTCATTCTATCCCCTCTTTCAACTCTCCTTCTATCTGCACGTGGTAGCGATTTTGGCTCGGCTTGAGCCAGTGAGCAGGCCTGTGCACTTTCCTTTCTTTCTTCCTGGCAGTAACAGGCAGAGAGCATATATGTATACCTACATGTATACTCCAACAACAAATATATATATATATATATATATATATATATATATATATATATATATATATATATATAGCGGTCTCTTAACAGAACAGTTTTCCTACACATTATAGGATATTTTTTGAGGGCACAACCAGTTTTAATGACCGCCACCTTGGATTCGAGAAACCCAAACTATGCCGCCAATTCGTCCCCGGACGTCATACTTGGCGGGGGGAAGGAATCGGAGGGCACAACCAATTTTATTGGCCGCCATCTTGAATTCTACAAACCGAAACTATGCCGCCAATTTGTCCTCTGACATCATAATCACATAGTTCCACCTCTATCCACCATATTGGACCGTGACCTCATCATTGGCATGTGTCAGGTGGTCGTTTCTAGATTTCTATGCTAGTCTCAATGCGTGATGTGCTGATATCTAGTTGCTGCTACAGATGGCGCTGTGATCGCAGGGTGGTAGCAGATTCGACGGAATAAACTTTCTAGCACTGCTGTCTCCACCCTCGCCAAGGGAACGTCGGTCCTTCAAGCCTTTACAGCACGGGAAGGTAGCTTCAACGATCTGTGTAAAAGTGCCTTCAATGACCAGCGCATACGTGACTTGAGAGCACAGCGCTTTTGGTGACAACTTCGCCTTAGACGTAGACATAGTTTTGCGGCGTTTGAACATTTATAGTCCCCTCTACTGCAGTGTGCGCTTATTCGTGCACCCTCAGTGAAAAAACAAAGGATCTTATATCACAGTTTGAATTCACCCACCTTCAGCCTGTCTTCATTATTACTTTAGACGGACCGGCCACCTCAGTGCAGCATCGTCTTCGTTTTCGTGAGATGCTGATGGGTTTCAAAATTTCCACTGCTCTGAATTTTCACGCTTCATCCGTATACTTGTTTCAGATCCACCTTCAGCCGTAATGCGCACGAGTGCGATAAAGACAAAATGGAGCAAAAAAAGTATATACGTAATACATTTCTCTCTCCATTTCTTTGCCGATAAGTAACATGATGTTAATTTTTTTCATTTCCTTGTGCAGCCCCACTGTACTATATTAAGAAGAGGAGCGCGTTGCATAGAAAGAAATAAAAAATGTTTCTAAGGCCTCATCACGAGTGCTTCATTTGCGTACTTTTGCCTGTGTCGTGCATGGATAATGAAGACGTGGTCATCAACGGCTTCGTCTGGGCCACGCAAGCCCATAAGTACAGAGAAGCTCATTAGTTCCCCCATTGTCTTTCGGTTGCTAATCAGTGCCTGCAAGGCGGTTTTGCGCCCTTGAAATAAAGCAATCTTCTACCTGTTTCCTCTTTTTTATTGCAATCTATAGTTGTATTGTTTACTCGAACTCATTATTAGAGAGCAGACCTTAATAATGCGAAGACAACCGACTTTCGGTTCCAAAAAAAAAAGATTGCCTTTCACTAACGCTTCTCACGCATTTCTTCGAGTGTAGTTCAAATACACTTCTAAATATCAGAAATAGCGAAATTCACGTTCGCCATTACAGAGCTATAAGCAAAGAAAGTGCCGCTGACCAGATATTTCACAGTTCTCCGATCAAATGTCCACTACTAGCAGGTAC
Source organism: Amblyomma americanum (assembly GCF_052857255.1). Classification (NCBI taxonomy): domain Eukaryota; kingdom Metazoa; phylum Arthropoda; class Arachnida; order Ixodida; family Ixodidae; genus Amblyomma; species Amblyomma americanum. Next base: position 160,612,774 of record NC_135500.1, on the reverse strand, counting down.
AAAGTAGATACACCAAAATTGAATAAACATAAACTGCGGGCCTCCATGAGAAAAGAAACTTGGGAGATATAAAAGATTTCTGTTGA